>NC_084597.1:20283241-20618241 GCF_033807715.1 Cololabis saira
GGTTGTGTTGCAGCTACCGGACCTGGGCAGTCATTGAGTAGGCCATGACCTCCTCTGTATCTCCAGCAAAACCAAGGCCATCTGTCCGGTAGCTAAGGCTTGGTCCAAATTGTATATGCCACAGGACAAGCCCAGCAGTAAACCTACCGTACATCTGAATGGATTAATGGTTTTTAAACTGGTCTGCTTAAACTCCAGACCTCCACCCGACTGACATGGTTTGGATGGGGTCTTCAGACGACTGTATCAGCAAATGTCCCTAAAGACCACTAAACTGGTTCCTGCACAAACATGTGAGAAACCAATACGAATAAACGACACCTTTGAGTTACTGCTGCTGAAGTTTCTGAATCACGGGTAGCATCGCCCACATGCTTTTTTCTTTTCCCTTCATTTTATCTAGTAAATAATGAAATGTTGTTGTTCATCTGAGGGTGTTAGTAATTGTTTTAACAAGTACTAACAGATGAGTTTCATGATGCTTTTATGCATGTAAAAGCCGTAGGATTCACAGCAGGGTATTAACTCTTTAGTGCAGGACTTTACAAGGCTTCAGTAATTTACACCATTATTTTATATTCATTATCAATTTTGTAAAGAAGAAGAAACATTTCCCTTCTAGTGAGAAAAGAATGTGGAAGTAAAGTAAATGTTGTTCCTTAAACTAAAAAAAAAAAACATTGAAAAAGTCCAATGTGGTTCCTTGTTTTACATCAAAACGTAAAACAAGAATCATTAAATCATGTGAAGACGCGTGGCCGTATGAAAAGGAAAACAAGGGTTACACATTGCCTTACAGCAATACTCATTTGCACTGTAAGAAAAAAAATAGCTTCAAGTGGTTTGTTTTGAAATTGAACAACCTCTTCTCGCAGGGGCTCGATGTCAGAGAAAAGTGGAGTTTGTGATAAATGGTGTTTTTCACGGCTGCTTGCCTGCACAGGCTCTGTGTGCACGTCTTCCAGTCCTACGACCAATATAGATGTTGGCTGTGCTGGCAAGCTTGCTTTTCGGTTGCACCGTTAAGGTTTCTTTGCCAGAGCGGGAGTTATGAGTCTCCTCCACATGTGCACACTTGTTCCACATCTGCTCCTTTACTTCATAGACAGGCTTACATGTTGGAGAAGCTGTCTTTGGCTTTGTTTCTCAGAAACAGCATCCCAGCACTTCTTTGCACAGACATTCATATTACTCAATTTCCACTTCTGGGAAGGAACTTGCCTTAACTGGATTGTGATTTCTGGGTAAGGAAGTCCTATTGTTTACCTTAACGCTGATCCCACATGCATCAGCTACGGAGCAGGAGCCAGAGCAGTGCGTAGACGCGCCACTAGAGGACACACTCACACAACTGTAAATGCACGTGTAACTATGGAAACAGTCAAATATACAATACAGAAAGATACAGAAAGTGTTGACAAATTACAACATTACAAAGTAAAATTATTTTATAATATATTAACGTTTATTGGTTTTAATATGGCATCACAATCACTAAAAATTAAAATATTGTCACATGCACAATATTTATCCACAGTGATTGAAAGTGGATTTACAGTCACAGACTGCAGTCACGCCTCACTGTTAAACCTGAGGGATGTCCGCCGAGTTTCCGTCTTTTACAATCCTTATCTAATACATTATATCACAGTGGACTGAGCTCCGTGGAGTAAGCGCAGTTGTGAGTGGGTGTGTGAGAGCCATTAAGCCTCAACGGCTCTTGATCCAGTGTTGACACTGTGGCGCGTCAACACCAGAGAAAGTGTTGACATCCAGATAAATCCGGTGCAAATTGCCAGTCTGCTTGTATAGCCAGCGTTTCTGACACCGCTGCTGTCGGGATCAGGACGACCACATTTACATTTAAGCATTTTTCAAAACATTGGATGCAAGGGATTTAGTGTTGACAGTGCAAGTATTTTTTATGATATCAAATGTTCCATTAAGGTGTCCGTGTGCATATACAAACATATATTGAAGACAGTGCTCCCTCTTTTATTTTATGTGGGAGTTCTCTGCGTAGACTTAAACAAATCATCTGATCATACACAGTTTTAAGCAAATACAACCTCAGATGAATGTTTAATAACGTGGGTCATACTATGTACCCCCATACTGCAGGAGCCCTTTGTCATGATAACTTGTAGTTGTTTTGTGTTTGGCTTTATTAGTCTATTAATTGTTGTTGAGGAGCACTTTTGTTCTGTTCTCTTTCACAGCGTTGCTTCAGTTCATTGAGGTTTTCCGGGAGTTGCTCGTGCACAGCTCTCCTAAGCTCATTGGTCTTTCGACCAATTTGTACCAGACCTTTAGCTGGTGGGCAGATGGGTTCATATCTGAACTAGAACAATCTGGTATATGAAGGAGTATATGGTCAACTCGATGACTGCTCAGGTCCTGCAGTTGCAAAGAAACCTTCCGTTACCACACCTCCACCACCGTGCTTCACAGTGGGTGGGAGTTGTTGGTGCTAAAATGCTGTATTTTGCCAAACATTGGCATGAAAGCCACACAGCTCTACTTTGGCCTCATCTGTCCGTAGGACATCATTGCAGAGGTTCAGATGCAGACTCCTTAATGTCAGTTGTGTTGTCCTGTTCTTTTTTATACAGACAAGGTTTTCTTCTACTTTCAAACAAGTTTGTTCAGCAGTCACGAACTTTAACATTTACATGCTCAGTGATGTCCAAATGTATAGCACTTATGTTTTCTTACATTTCTCCAAGCATTGCACAGTCTGACCTTGCCATAAATTTGCTGGGACGTCCACCCCTGGGAAGACTGGCTACCATCTGGAATGCTTTCTGCTTGAGAACAATCTTTCTCACCAAATTCCACATGGTCTGGAAATAAAATGTATAACCCTTTCAAGGCTGTGCAGTGATCTGCAGAGGGACGCGTCAACACTTTGTTTGGCAGAAGGTCGCTCGTGTTTGTGGCTTTTGGTTAAATGGCAATAATGGATCTGCATTTATCTTCAGAGCCTGCATCAGATCGGATATATTTTGTATTTGATTAAGCTGACAAAAAGATGGATTTCCCTTCAGCCTCATTTGAAGACTGTGCTTAGTTCTGAAATAAACAAATCAGTTCGCTAAAACACTGCTAATCTGTTGAATACAGCAGCACAATGAAACTCTCACTTCCCTCACAGTGGTCTGGTGAAACTCAAGAGGCAGTTGTTTTTTTTAAAGACAGAAATGTTTCCGGTGGTTATAATTAGTTTGCATTTGACTGGATCAGCTTAAAGACTGACAGGTAGTCTCTCGCGGAGTTGGAAGTTCCGTCTAAATCTTTTGCACCTTGATACAGCAGGTCATTTAAACATTAGAAACAGCTTTAAGAGTAGGCATTTCCCAGTGAGCTGCAAAAGAACAGGAAAAGTTGCAGCAGAAATATTTCAGGCATGAACTTTGCAGTTCTTTGCATGACTCTCACTTTGTGTTGAGAATATATTCAGAAAAATGACATGTGAATTATTCTTACTAAAACAAAAATAAATGCTTATGGCAGGGGTGTCCAAAGTCGGTCCTCGAGGGCCGGTGTCCTGCAGGTTTTAGATTTTTCCCTGCTTCAGCACACCATGATAAAAGTAGCTGTGTCACCAACAGAGTTGTGCAGACCTTGATGGCAAGCTGGTGACGACCGTTAATCAGGTGTGTTGAAGCAAGGAGACATCTAAAACATGCAGGACACCGGCCCTCGAGGACCGACTTTGGACACCCCTGGTTTATTGTCTGAGATGCTCGCTGGTTATTTTTGTTTCTCTGTCTCAGTAAATATCACAGACGGACATATCCAGTCTCTCCACAGGAGGGCACTGTTTGTTGATGTTCATGAAAATGGCAGCTACTGAGCTTTTCAACCCTGCATTTTGTGGTCAATTATTTCCTTATTGATACTGAACCCAATTTATGAACGAGTTACAAATTATATTACTATGTCATGGAAAATGTATTATCTCCTTTAATGTTTGTTTTGTTTTTGTATGTGAGTTCAAAAACATGATAAAAATCATCCAATTTGGGCTGCTCGGTGGCACAGTGGTTAAAGCAATTGGCCCATGTGCTGAGGCTACAGTCCTCCTGCATCGGTCACAGGTTTGAGTCCCGGCCTGTGGCCCATTGCTGCATGTCATCCTCATTCTCTCTCTCTACCCCCTTCCTGTCTACACTTGAAATAAAGGCCACTAGAGCCAAAATATCTTTACAAATTTACAAATTTAAAAAAATCATCTGATTAAAGTGGGTCTTGTTATCAGGAAACTACAACAATTAGCAGTGATGTGCCATTACTTAAGAAGAAACAACAACAAACTCATGCAGCAACGTGAAGTAAGCCCTCAACACTTTTATAAGATTTAAGGGGGTAAGCTGCATCCAGGTGCCGCTGCTCTTTAGCATTTAGGGGGGTTTTTGTTAGGTTTAAACACAGCATTACATAAGATTCATAATGAGAAAAGACACAGAGACTACCTTGGAATGGGTTTTAGCAAACTCCTGCAGGAGGGGGGAGAGCAGAGGAGTGCAGAGCAACGTAGCCCTCATTGAGAACTCCTGAGCTTCCCCAAAGATCCTCCCTCTAGAAGATGCTTTTATTAAGAAACTTTGACAGGAATTGATCATATGCATAGTAAACAGTAGACAGTAGACATTGGGTAGTGGACAATGGGTGGAAGTGATAACGTGTGATTGAGTCCTGACATTACAGTGCTCACCTGTCATAGGACAGTAGTGAGCTGTCACCAGGTCAATTCAAAACCTAGTAGATCAGGAAGTTGCTGATGTGGCTTCTGTTAGCCACTCAGGTGACAGTTTCACATTGACAAAACAAGTTCAAAGGTTGATTTACCTCACATTTCCCTACTCTTGTCAATTTGAAACTTCAACTAAAATCCGTCCATTAGGCTTAGAATAATAGCCTCATAAACATTTAAGGTCAAACATTTAAGAAATAGCTAGGGCTTATCGCGTAATTATATGTCAAGGGAGAGGCGAAAACCCGATTATATGGGGCAAAATTCCTCTCCGACCCTCCTAGTGAGCGATCACTCTGGCCAAGACACATAAAAGCTTAAAACATTTCACAGTAAACAAAATGAAACAATCTATACTCCAGTGTTATCATAAACAGGTTGTCCTCAGTTAGAGTTCGATGGAGTTGTTGGCAATACTGGACTAACTTCCTTAGTCCAGTGGATGGTTGGATGGTTCTTTGGATCATTGCACTTAGACACAGAATGATACACTCAGAACCATACAAGGACAGTAATAATCGAAATCATAATCTAGCCATTATGTCAGTCCAGGGGCCGGAAGTCAGCCAGGACCCAAAAGTGGTCTCCTGCTGAGCGTCTGTCTTCTGACACAACTTTGGCTAACTGACGTAATTCGGCTATAGCTTTGGTAACATTAGCTTCAGCACCAGTTTATGAACGTACATCAGTGTAATCATATTACAACACAGCAATGCAAGTAAAGAGTTTAAGGAACAATTCCTAACATGTCAGCATGAGTCATTAGTGGAAAAGTTTCTTTCATCTCTCGGACTCCTCTCAAGTCTGTTGTCGGAAGTCAGTTTGGGCTAGTCATCTTCAGGCTAGCTTTCACTGCAACTGGTGGACGCATGTAGATCGTTCAGCCATCTTTACTGCTGTCGGTGTCCTGATCTAGACCACAAAGGGGCCATCCTGACGGGGTGATGACCATGTTTTTCGTCTCACCAATCAGGATCTGGATCTGGTTTCAGCAGTTCCTGCTTAGAAGAGAGAGAGAGAGAGAGCAGAAACCAGCAGCCCACAAGAACTTTTGAACATTCTCATGTACATTCCGACTAATGGCCGTCATTCAGGCCATGGCTTTCCTGAGCCTTAATTTAACAGGCCATTAGTTCACTCCAAGAATGAAATCCATATGAACAACTTCAAATGGATAGGTCCTTTCACGACACTGACCTCTCTTAGGCCTCATATTGCCTTGCATATTGTATCTGCAACATGTCGGAAAGACCCTACAAAAATTTTTTAAAGGGTATTTAGTATTTAATTCTTTGTGTACTATACTATTCATCCCTCCTGTTTGAGCTATGGGACTTCCCATGGCTCAATTTATCCACCAGGGGGAACAGGTTTTCGTGTCACCTAGAATTTGAGTTGTATTGTCAACAGAGGTGGGGGTCTCGTTGTCATCACTGCCGAGTCCTGACTTCTTCCCAGATAAGTAAGTGGTTCTCCCACTTCTTGACCTATGCACCCTGGCAAGTCGGCAAGTCTGACTTAATGATTCTCTAGGGTCGGTTATCTCTACGTCCCAGAGAGATCCCCCAGATCCCCCCTCCCATCACCTTAGATTTAGAAGGGGGCAAAACCTGTTAAATTCTGTCTCCTATCTGAGTCAAGGACCACAGAACTCTCCTATTTCAAAATGTTCTCATTGCAATCCAAGTGGGTTATGGTTTAATGAAAGTAACACCACACAAAAACTGTCAGTGCAGCAACTCTCCTGTAACGTAAAAAGTAGTCTTCAGTGAACTTATATATATATAAACAATACGTCATTGTCACAAAACGTTGGACTGAAAGGAAGCATTCTATCAAATAATGCCTTCTCAACTGTTGTTGAGCTCTATTGTAGCACGCCCAAAAGGAATACCAGAAAATTGTCTCCAGATTAATCATATAGTCTTCAGGAGATACTTAATCTTCTGTTTGCATGCTGTAATGCAAATGCAGGCTTTTCTATGAAGACTTATAGAAGTCTTAAGAAAACTGTGGGATAAATTCTGATGTGTAAACTAAGCAGACAAAAACCCACTGAACTTTAAACACAAACTTCAGATCATCTGCATGTGGGTTTTGTGTATTAGTGCATATGTGGAAATTACTTCTCCTCAAACTACACTAAGCAAACTTAATTGGTGCATTTCAGATGAACTCCAAACCTAAATGGTAGCAACACTGATCACAAATATACACATTTTCAGTGTGAATAGGCTAGTATGCACTCAGAGTTCTTCTTTTCTAAAAAGATTGTTCAACGGGTTTGTTTCTTCTCCACACACTCCTTTCCTGTGTAAAATGTCACTGACTGACATGCAAATGACAATAGGCTCATGAACACGCCTCACTCCACTGTATCCAAAACACAGCGGCGCCCATTTTATGGGACAAAACTAGGGCTGAAACGATTCATCGAATAATTCGAGTAATTCGATTATAAAAGATGATCGAGGAATTTTCTCTGCCTCGAGGAATCGTTTAATTTCACCATCTCAAAGCCTCGTATTAGATGGCACTGATGCACCAGACTGATACTGAGGGCCTTCACCATCAGCCGAACCTGACAATTTACCCTCTTGAATTAAGCTTAGCTTTCTATGCTGCAATTCCAATTTATCCCTCTCAATCTTTTGCCTCATCTCTTCCAAAGCCAGTTCTAGCTGCCATTCATGTTTTTGCTTTAACAACAAAAGTTCCTTTTGTTGCTCAAAACTCAAAACAGTATCTGCAGAAACTGAAGAACGAGTCCCCACACCAGGTTTAAGAATTCCTTTCTCCAACAAAACTGCCTTCACACTTTAACAGACTCCTTTAATTTTCTATCTGCTACTTCAAGCTCATACTTCTCAGCAATTAGCAGCAACTGGTCCTTAGTACACTGATCTAATTGTGCTGCTGATGGCGAATCATCAAATTCATCCACTACAGATGCCATGCTACACTATCTAAACAAAGTAACAAAGAAAAAATAAATAAATCAATACTTTAAGTGTTGGAACCACAAACAAAGCCTGGGGGAAAAAATAAACAATGAAAACAGGTAAACCCAAAAGTAAAGAACCAAAAGGAGATGGAGATCCCGGCCAAAAAGAACAAAAGAGGGGTAAGCACAGGGCCAGCCCGCAATGGGCCGTCGGACCATGCACTTTCCCCACTAAAGAAAAACCAGGTAAATCTATAACCTTAAACAAAACCGATAACAGGACTACCGGCAATCTCCAACTCAAACTAAAATAAGAAAACTCTGCCAATATGGACAGAGGAAAACACACCTTCCCCAAGACCAGTCTCAAAGTTCCAACCCTCACCTTATTTATTGCAACCAAAGCATTACAAACCACAAAAACAAAACTTAAGGACAAATGCTTTCCTACTCCCAAACTCCACCGACCAAAAACCTCCTTCAAAACTGAAAATCAGGGAGAGAAGAATCACATGTGGAACTCCCAACACTGGCACCTAACTAATTGGCTTCAACAGGTGCTACCAATAACATAAGATAAGATAAGATAAACCTTTAAATAACTCCAAATACAACTACGGCCAAACTAAAATTCCTAACAGGAACACAAACCATATGCCAGCATCAAAAATCAATAGTCAGACCAAAGGGCGAGCCACCATTTTGTCACACACCGGGCTAGTTAGTGACAAAGAGGGAGTCCACACATGAGTCACCAAATTCAAAAATGTAATTTATTAAATTAAAAATTAAATCAAAACAAACCAAAAGTATATGTAGGTTTAAATGTAGAGTGTCAGTCATGTATTCTGTGTGTGGGTGAATGAAGTATGCTGAGTGCAAGTGTTGTATGCAGGAGGAAAGAATACTTAGTTCCCCATTGGCAGGTGGAAACCCAGAACCAAGCCCCTAAATACCCTGGCTCCCACACACACACACACACACACAGGTGAGGCCAATTGGGCTGACGACCTGCCACAACTTGCATCCAGGAAGCAGAATGACCAATCAGGAGGGAGAGGGGCAGGCCGTCACACGCCCCGACTACATTTAATGCAACACAACATGCTGACGCTGCGCCCAAAATAGATCCATGCCTGTGCCTACATCCATGCGCTGCGCACGTTAAAGGGGGAAGAAAGAGGCGGCGGGCATGTTTGGTTTTTGTAACATGCCATGGTCAGGCAGTCTGTAATGGCCCTGACGGGAGACACATGTAGCTCAGCGTTTAACTTTTATTTTCAATCCACGCTATATTCTTCTGGTCTCTTCTCCCATGTTCCCCTCTAAAGCCAAAATCATTGTCCCGCATTAAATCGACCCAGAGCCTACGCCGCAGCCTACGCCGCTCTCTGGCGAGGGCAGAGAGCGCCGGTCGGGCTGGC
Organism: Cololabis saira; assembly: GCF_033807715.1. NCBI lineage: Eukaryota > Metazoa > Chordata > Actinopteri > Beloniformes > Belonidae > Cololabis > Cololabis saira. The sequence continues at coordinate 20,292,366 of NC_084597.1, forward strand.
GGTGCTGCGCTGCCATGCAGGCTCTTTTGCCACGGCTACGCAGCGACGCGCCCCATTTTACGTTGTTGTAACGTGGAACCATAAATCAGCCCTTACCCGGTACATATACCTCTGTTCCCGCTACAGTTTTAATTAAAAGAAAAGGCAGAAAATGTTAGACAAATAAAAACGTAATAAAGCTAAACTGGGTAGTTTACAATTTCAGCTCTGTAATCATTCATGGATAAAACAAGTAGCGCTGGTGCCTAATGTGCTCCAATACAGCAGGTCTCACAATTTTATTTTGAACACTGCTAATACTTTCACTTAAAACTTAACTAGAACTTAAAATTAGCTTGACACAAATGAAAGTTCAATTGAAACACGTGGAAAAAACACCCAACCTTTTAAGTTATGTGTGACACCAGGTGCAATGGCATTTCTAGGTTAGAAACAAGGACATTTCTTGATAAGATCCACAGCCCTTTGAGTGAAGGCAGTGAACCCAGTCAACGTGTCAAGTTCAGGGTCTTCAAATGCACAGCCATGAACCCACTGCACCACATAACTTAGTCTTAGTGATGTCAACTAACATCTAACATCTTATGTATATTTATAATTTTTCTTTAACTAAACAAAAATATGTTTTATCCGATTACTCGATTAATCAATGGAATTTTCAGTAGAATACTTGATTACAAAAATATTTGATAGCTGCAGCCCTAGACGAAAACACATCCTGATGAAGCTTTGAATCATCAGTATGTGACTTCAAGACAGACAAAGTAAAAACAAATTATTGATTTGCTTCACACTCATGTCACAGTCACCTTTCCATATGATTAAAACATACATAGACCAAAAACAGTATTACAAAAGTGATCTACAATCATTCAACAGTGAATTAACCCCATTTGACAATTCTACATCACTACACCTTCATTCAGGGCTTAGAATGATAGAAAACTATATTACTCAATTTCTCTGCCTCCTCAAGAGGGGAGTTTCTCACTTGAAACACTAAACAAAACACCCTCTGAAGTTCTTGTGTTTTCCAGCAGACAAAAAGTCTCCTTTTGCAGACACAGATCCAAATACAGTTATTTGTATCATTTTAACAAAAACTTCCCCATAGAAAATTTAACACTCACCAGTCTCCAAATGAGAAGACACCTCCTTCTGGATCCACCAAGCCTCATCCCATGCAGCTTCTCGTAGCACTTCTCACACAAACAATCTGATCTGCAGCTGATTACACACAGACACTGACCTTTGGCCTTCTGCAGCCTTTTGCAGCAGGCTCTCTCATCAACTTTCCCAATTTCCCATCAAATCACATTTCTTATACCATTCTTTTTCACAACTTTCATAATTTTATTCTTTTTCTCTTGCTTGCATTTTGAACATTTTGATCAGTTTTTGCTTTTAGCCTTAAATTAATTGATTTTCAATCTTTTAAAGTTCCTGTATATTATTTTGCACAATATTTTTTCACTAGCTTTTATTTCCTAGTTTGTAGGGACGTCTCCCATATTAAGCGTCTTTTAGAAATTATTTTAGGCATAAGTTTCCGTTTAACCACGCATCTGCTATTTTAGCCAGCTATTTTTCTTAACTTTAAGTTTCTTTTAGCTCTTAAGTTTCCCTTTTTGACAGTTTAGCACTGATCTTTTCAGTGAACAATTGAAACTTGACTTCACAATTTTAGAAACCACAACATTGTCCATAAACAGTTTCAGTCATGAACATTAAACAAGAACATTAGACAAAACACACATTGGCCAAAACAAACATACACAAAAAACCTAAAACCCCATTCCAAATAGAAACCTCCTCTCGTTGGGTCCCCAGACCCGTGGGTGTTGGTGAAGTCCATGACTTCTCCACAGTGGTCCAAGACCACAGGCTAACCCCATTAGCCCCATAACCCCATCTATTAAAGTAACACATTTAAATACCCCAGGTATTTATCGAGAGGAGCATTTCTTACCCAGTCTCAGTGCCCCTCCCTGGCTCGAGGAACCCCGTCACCGGGCATCGTCCTGACGCCTCAGATGTAGAGGTCTCGGGTTTCGTGCACCAAAAATGTTAGGTTTAAACACAGCATTACATAAGATTCATAATGAGAAAAGACACAGAGACTACCTTGGAATGGGTTTTAGCAAACTCCTGCAGGAGGGGGGAGAGCAGAGGAGTGCAGAGCAACGTAGCCCTCATTGAGAACTCCTGAGCTTCCCCAAAGATCCTCCCTCTAGAAGATGCTTTTATTAAGAAACTTTGACAGGAATTGATCATATGCATAGTAAACAGTAGACAGTAGACATTGGGTAGTGGACAATGGGTGGAAGTGATAACGTGTGATTGAGTCCTGACATTACAGTGCTCACCTGTCATAGGACAGTAGTGAGCTGTCACCAGGTCAATTCAAAACCTAGTAGATCAGGAAGTTGCTGATGTGGCTTCTGTTAGCCACTCAGGTGACAGTTTCACATTGACAAAACAAGTTCAAAGGTTGATTTACCTCACAGTTTTAACACAATATCTAGAGGGAAAGACATAATCACTATTCTCAGAGAAGCAATCTGGACATCAATCTGGAAATGATTAGAAAACCATTTCCAAACAATTCGCAATTAATTAATACACAATTAATACATATTCATATAATACTTCATTAATTTGTATTTATACAACAAATCACAGCAAACAAAAGTAGATTTATGTAATTTTGAGGCCAGCATTTATATGGGATCAATATGAGATATAAATGGGCTGAAAAATTGGCACCCCAATTCAAGATTGTCCATGGGCTCCATGTTGAGAATTTTCTATAACTGTTATGTTAAGGAACACGTCTGGTAAACAAACACACAAAATTAGTGTTATGGTCCCACTTGGGTTATCTGAGTGAAACCGAGTGGGTAATTCACGTATAGCCAACATGGAGCCAGCCCATTTATTTCTCAGATGGACCCCATATACAAATGCAACGTTGTAAACATAACATCGTCATTAATATTACAGAATGTTATCCCCTTAAATGGCCTTTTATCACTGAAATGACTTGAAACCAGAGTGGTGGTTCTGCAGGTTATTTCTGCGTTTCTATTTCTATTTCAAATATGTTGAAAGAAACTTTCTTCACAGCATCTGTGAATGAGAGTGGTTGGGGCCTGTTTTATGTTGGTAAACCTGACTTAATAATTAACAGCATTAACTGTTCTTTCGCATGCAAAGGATGTACATATTATTTATTTTTTATTTTTATGGCACTAGTGGCCTTTACTGGGAATGTACAGTAGGTAGACAGGAAATGGGTACAGAGAGGGATGCAGTAGGGAGCGACGGCCGGGACTGGAACCTGGGCCACGGGGGTCAATAGTCCCTGTAAACGGCACCCACACACCGATCTATCCAGGTCCCCAAAGAATGCACATTTAAGTGTACCTTGCAGTTATAATGAAGGTAATAGTAATATAATGTTAAAAAACCACTGTCTACACCATTTATAAAACAGGTCTTCACGATAATCCCAAAACCGTGTTTTCATCGCACCATGTGTGCTTCCTGACATAAAATTATAACATAATTTGTTGCATCAATAAGCTGCACATTATGTGATACACAACAGCCAGAATTAAAGGGATTGTGACATGAAAAACACATTTTTCTTGATTTTTTGTGTTTTGTTGGGTGTCTTGACATCAATTACACCCAAAAAACAACGAACTTTTAACATTCAGTGTATTGTGTGCTTTCTGGGATTTTCCGCATAACTATGCAAAAACGGCGCATGTGGTTTGGTGGCGGATCGTTACGTAACGATCCGCTAAATCACCGCCCCCTCCACCCAGCTCCCTGTCTCCTCTCCTCTCCAGCGCACCATAAAGGCTGATTTATGGTTCCGCGTTACACCGACGCAGAGCCTACGGGGTAGGGTTACACGGCGACGCGCACCATACGCTGAACCCTACGGCGTAGGCTCTGCGTCGATTTAACGCGGCACCATAAATGAGGCTTAACACGGAGCTGTTTAGACTAGAGCCTCTTTTGTTCTAATCACCGGAGGAAAACTGCTAAAAAGACCCGCAGCCACTGACTGGACTTAAGATAAGGGGACACTGCTGCTTGCATGCCTTTATTTTTATGATTGTTTGCTGTGGTTCGCCCTCCTGCTTTTCCGTGCATGCTTCGCCTGTCGCTCCCGGCTTACTCTCCTACGCCGCTGTGAGCGTATGGTTGGAGGAGGAGGTTGGGAGGAGGAGCGGCGCAATGATTGACAGGAAAGAGGGGAAAGGAAGCATTTTTCACGGCGCAAAAAAACACTGTAATAAAAAGCCAGGAAAAGAGTACTAGAGTGAAGTTTTTCTTGTTACACTCTTTTAGACACATTTGAGGGATGTTGGCCAAGACTTTTAATAGTGTTAAAAGCATGTTAAAAATGATTTCACAATACCTTTAAGTAACAAACATGCTCCAAAGAAGGGTTTTAACAAAGCTAATTGTTGATGACCCCCAACTATCCATCTGGAACCCCACAGAGGTTTTATGCTCATTTTTAAGTTTAAAGTATACAATAATCTGAAGTCACAGATCTTTCCTGCGCACAACTGGAAACATCTGTAATGACTGAAATAATACCGTTATTATTTTGTTGTGTTTTTTTTTTTTTTTTACTTTTTTGGCTGCAAGCTCATGCGTCCCGTGGTGGACGAGAGTCATTATCCACGAGGCCGTTCGCCTGACGACTTTCACGACTCAGAGGGAGGCTGTGCGAGTCTGTTTCACAGAAATGCTGTTATACTGATAATATGTAGAGGACAACAGGACGTGCCTTCTATACGATCCACGAGGGTAAATTCAATTCTGTCAGGGTTTGACATTTTATTTTGAAGCCCATGTCCTTGTGTTTAAGTTCCGGTTTGATGTTCGTGTTCCCCATCTGCCCAGATCGTCTGCACCTGTGTCTAGTTAATGCTTGTGTATATCTAGTCTTGTCTTACTGGTCCATACTGTTTGCTCCCTCCATGTTTCCACAGTCATGTTTTTGTAGTCACTTTTAATGTTCTGATTTTGTATCCTGCTCAGCAGCGTTTTTGGTTTGGTTTGAGAGAATAAATCACAGTTTTTTGGAACTCCTGCTCTCCTGCATCTGGGTCCTCAATACAACTTCCTGTCAAATTCAAAATAGCCAGCTAAAGGGCTTTCGATGTACATTGTACAATTAAAGAAAAAACGTTGCGGCATCTCTGTTTATCTGCATATCTGCTTGATCTGTTAGTTCCCTATGAAGCTCCCAGACCCCTGAGGTTCATCTGGATCTGGTTTGTTGTGGTTCCCAAGAACCAGAACCAAGCAAGGTGAGGCAGCGTTCAGTTATTCTGCTCCTCACCGGTGGAACAAACTTCCTGTAGACCTGAGGTCTGCTCCAACTGTCAGCTCCTTTAAATCAGGATAAAAACATTACTGTTTACTGAAGCGTCTTAAATTAAATACTTACCTGCTGTACTCTACTGCCCTTACTTTTTAGCAACTTGTGCTTGTTATTATTTTACCTATTTTCTTATCATTTTATTTGTTATTTACTGTTTAATTGTGTCTTGCCGCTTTTAATGTTGATGTAAAGGACTTTGAATGACCTTGTGTTGAATTGTGCTTTACAAATAAACTTGCTTTGCTGGTGGAGACTTTCAATTTGACATCACTTGTCAGATAAATTGGTGTTGTAATACATTTTTTGTCTCTTGTCTTCAAGATTCCTTTAAGTCTGACAACCAAAGCGTCGGGGGACTGTGATGAAAGCAGCAGTGAGAGGAACCCACGCACCGCGTCAGGAGTCGCTTCTGAGCATCGCTGATCTCTGGGATGATAAGAGTCGAGGTGGGGAAATTTACGTCTAACAAAAAATATGAGTAGGCAGGCACTCATGTGTTCAACGGAAACGCTGACTTCCTGTAACAAAGATCTTTAAATGTTTTTTTTTAATTTAAATAATTTGCCTTTCATTTACAGAAAAATTTTAATTCCTTGGTTCCGTGACGTCACGCCGCCTAATTCAACGCGTCCAGTCGCGGAACCACGGCAACCTTACAGCAACAACAACAACGAGCTTTGCGTGCATCTTTTCTCTCTTTTCCTTTTAAGGACAGACGGTGTAGTTCACAAGCCCTATGTTAAGATCCAGACCGAGATAAACAGCAATAAAGATGTTTTTTTAGGCCTTGCCAACTTAGCTCAGTGAGGTGTGAAGTGAACTTCCTCCGCTTCTGTGCTGGAGGAACTTGAAGCCCAAAGTAACTACACGAGACTGACCTTTTCTCCGTCCCGAAACAAGCTTAAGATAAGATACACGCACAGTTACGTGATTATAGCGTGAACACATGAACTGCCTGCCTTAAACTAATTTCCGCTGCCATTCCCGAAGAAACACCCAGTTTTCAAATCAATACATCGAACATAAAAACACACAAATGTTATTGAATTAACACATTTCCTCCAGACACTACTAAATATTGAAATAGTTTTTTTTTTTTTAAAGCATTACAGGAATATGGTTTAAAACGAGGAACTTACATTTGCTACTAAATTGGCTGATACCCTTGGCTGACGTCATTAACAGAGGAACTAACTTATCTCAGTTTTCAGAGTCACGCTGTTCATGCTCAGCAACTTTTTATTACCTATCTAGGATTTGTATAGCAGTTTGTACTTGACTTGTCAGTCTCTTTACATTTTAGAGGATCCTTAAAAATACAAACAAATGGGTCAAAAGGACAGTTATAGTCAGGAGTTATAGTCAGGTCAAAGTCCAGATTTTAAACCCTGCCAGTTGTTGCATGGACACTTTAACAGACTGTTTTAAGGCAAGAGTAACATCAAACATAATTTTTGCCAACTGCAGACATAACTTTAGTTGAAGAACCTCATACTTACTGTGAAGCTGGTGCTGGAAGTGTTTTAGTCTATGTACACATCACCGCCTCAGGAATTTGGAAGTTTTGCATGTTTTTTTTGGTCATTTATTAAATCTGTATCACATCAAAGAGAACTCGAAAGTACGGTGAAGCTGTCTAACTCAATAGTGTGCCAACAAATGGGCCAAAGTTTGAAACAGCGGAGTCAAAGTTTCAGAATTGAATCCAGCCGCAATAATGTAAGAGGGGTTAGAAGTTCATGGTACATGTGAAGACATCCTCAATCTGCAGCAGAATTTTACATCTTATAGGTGTCAAATCTAGCAAGCTGATGGCGGCAACATCAAATTATTGAAAATGCAAATGTCTTCTGCCTTTGACTTGCCTGGGTTCGACTTTGTGGACTTGTGCCAGCAGAGCAATCTCTGCATCAACCAAAGATCTAGTAGTGGACTTCTGCAGTCGCAGCCACTCCTCCGCATCCCGGGTGAACATCCAGGGTACGGATATTGAGATAGTGGGCTCTTACAAGTACCAGTTTAAACAATAAACTGGACCGGTCACACCCCACCAATGCAGGTGCATAAGAAAGGACAGCACAGCCTGTACCTGCTGAGGAGACTATGGTCTTTGGGAGTGCAGGGTGAACTCCTGAGGACCTTTTCTTTTGACTGTGTGGTGGCATCAGCCATCCTCCATGGAGTGGTGTGCTGGAGCAGCAGCATTTCAACTGCTGACAGGAAGAGACTGGCCATTTTATTCAAAATACAGATGTGAATAAACATGTAGATATGTACATTTATTAATATATGTAGATATATAGATTTATATTATGGATATAGATATGTTATATGTAGGTATGTATATAGATATGAGTTATATTATACGTACAGTATTTATATATTTATATCTCTATTAATATATATTGATTTATAGTTATATGTAGATATATAGATTTATAGTAATTTTCAGAGTTCTCGGTTGAAGTCACTTTTGGTGACCTCAGAAAGAGGTCGCTCAAAAGCAACTTTACAAACAAAACAAACTGTTTTTGAGGGGCCTCCTGCAGACAAGGTTGTATCTCTCACCATCTCCCAAGCTGAGCAGCTCTATTTGTGAAAAGAAGAAGTTAAAGGAAGAAAAAAAGGTGTTTATTTCTATGAACTACCTTTTTTTTTGTCAATCCACGTGTCCCTTGAACTGTGTCAGAATGTGTCTCCACCCCCTTTTCACTGCAAGCGTTAAACTCCCCACAATGTCTTCTTGTGCCCAGTCTGAATCAGAGCTGTGACAGTTTGCATCAGGACTATGAATGGCAGCAGGTCGTGGGCGTGAGATCACCTCAAACACACTTTGTTGGTTTCAGTCTTTCAGACGGCCCCAGAAGACATGCCGAGCCACCCGGCTCCACTGGAGGCTGCAAACCCAAAAAGCTTCTCCTCTGAAGGCAATCATCATGTTCTCCTCCTTGGTAAGAGACCCAGAAGTTCAACTTTTCCATTCTGTGCACGGATAACATGCGTTATCACGTTGTGACTTGACTCTTGCTTACATCAAAGGTCTAACGATGGTCATCTGCACTTCACTCTGGTCACAAGTGTCTGCAAGTAGGATCATGCTACTTCTTCATCAACATATTCAGACTTTTGTCTTTTATATCTTTCCTCAGTGAAGATGATGATGCTTTCCATGAAGTCGAGGGGAAGGGGGGGGGGGGGGTTCCCCATGCATGAGCTCTTGTAAAAGTGACACATGACATCAAAGGATTTTGATCCACTTTCACACGTTGTTATGTTCCAGAAAGCTGCGAGCCTGATAAATATCAGCACTGCAAGCTTCGACCAGGTAAAGATGGCAACTCTGAGTAATCCTGCGCCTGCGTCACCAGCTCTGCCACCAGGTTAGAGAAAGGAACAAGAGTGTTCTCTTCAACTGACCATGATGTGCTTCGTTTCCAGGTGGAGTCCACAGCTTAGACTGTTTTGGTAAATCTAACAAACCACATCTCCTCTGCACCTGGAAACCTGGAGATGGGGCATCAAAAAACACGTACACACTGACCCAGCAACAAAAGTAAACTGTGCAAAGTTCCAGTCCTTTCCTGTATCGTTATCATTCATATTTTCTTTTAGCTATAAAGTCTAATTTTTTTTGCCCTCAAAGAACCAGACCGCACTGCAAAGTTCATGAAAACATTTGTGAGTTCCAACACAAGATCAAACCATTTAAAGATGACAACTTGACTGTGGAGGTTTTTGAGAACGAGGACTCGACAAAATGCTCAAAAGCCACATTCACAGGTTCACCCAAGAGCCTGTGTGAGTTCTCAAATATCGAATTCTTTTTTACATATCTTAAACGGATCTGAATACAAGAAGCTGCTTTTTTTATTTGAACTGTTTCAGTTCGCTGTGGTCCTCCAAAGAATGTGTTGTTCACCCGCCACTCCGGAGTACTCGACGTTCAAGTGAGCTGGCAGTCAGAGGACGAGAAGTTCGTCACCCGCTTTGGCGTGAAGTATGGGCCGCCGGGCAGCTACCCCTGGGATGAGGTCAGCATTTAAAAAACACCCTCAAAGGCAAAATGGTCATTGCTGTTTTCTGCTATACTGTTGTCTCCAGTCTCCGTACAAGCTTTTACATTCAGTTCAGTTCAATTCAAGTCAATTCATCTTATTTCCAATTCAGATCAAATCATTCACTTCAAATTCCACTTAAATTCAATTCAAAATATAGTTAAATCCCAAATCACCTCAAGTTCAACTGAATTCAGTTCACTTCAATTAAAATTTACATTCAATTTCAATGCAATCCAGTTGGAATTCCAAACAAGCTGAATTTCATTTTAATTTCTGTTCACCTCGATTCCAATTAAAGTTAATTTCTATTCAATTTAAAATTCACATTCCACCTAAAAACAATTCAAATTCCAGTTCAATTCAATTCTTATTCTAATTCAGTTCAGTTTCACTTCAATTGAATTGATTCCCACCAATTAACAAGAAAGGTCACTTTATAAAGAATGAAAGAAAAGTTATTGTTGATGCAAGTCCAAGAAATTTCAGTTTAATTTGCTCCATTTATAATCCAAATCTCTACAAATAAAGTACAATTCATGTCAATTTGTTAAAAACAGCATGTCTACGAATACCAACAGATTAGGTCAGATGTTTATCTCCCGGTTCCAGAGCACGGCAAGCTATATGAGGATAATATGACTGGGAGATGTAAAGCATGTATTAAGCTTTATTTTTTAGAAAAACACATTTTTGTGAGAAACTAATAGTTTTTTGTTTTTTCTTAATAACTAAGCAATTTTTAAACATTTTTCTCAGTTTTCACAAACAATGTTTATTAAAACTTATTCTGGGACCCAGAAAAAACACCCATCCATCACCCATCTATGCATCTGACCACAACCACTGTGAGCGAATCACATAGGGCCAACATGGGACTCATGGGGGACCCCATATTCAAAGAGAAAATATAGATAGCCAAGGATGCTTCTAGGTATTTATTAACTTTTCTTCTGTTTACAGTCATCTGTGGATTCTCAGAACGGAAACAGATGCAGAGTGGAGAATCTGAACTCATCACTGGTGTACATAGTACAGACACATTGCGTCACCAATGATAAATGCTTGCAGTGTCCATGGAGCGAGGCGTACACTGTCCCGCCAGGTGACCGATTCATTTCTGCTGAGATGCTTTCAGTCAAATAAAGAATCAAAGGGAATCAGTTTCATGAACATTAATGATATAGATGCAGTAGTCATACTTATAGGCATGCATTTCTACTTCGTTAGAGACAATAAGAGGAACAGGGAAATAAAGTGCATTTCACAGTAAAAAAAAGAAGTCCTTTTTGCAGAACTCTTGATGCAGCCAGTGATTGACAGCTTCAAAGTTACTAGCAAAACAGAAGAACCAGAAAAGGCCTGCCGACTTATTTCTGGGACTTGGAAGGTACTGTATGCACAGTGTATCCACTCAGAAAAAAATGTAAACCCATAATGCAATGGGAATCACACCTTTTATATGACTGATGGTAATAAAGTAAACCTGTTTGTTAGTTTCCACCAAACCTCCTGTACGACGGCTACTGTGTGACTGTTGAGAAATCATCAGGAGAAGCCCATGAGCGGTTTACCACATCTCACCCCGGGATTGAGCTGATTCTGTCATCTTCAGCTTATCAGATCAACATCAGCGCTTTCAACAACGCAAGCACATCTCCACCTGTGAGCTACACCATACCAGAGGGTAGAGACATGGCCGGTTGGTACACGCCTCTATCTCCAGGTGGATGACTCCTTGAAAACACCAGGTTCAAGATCTAAATGACCTTTCCATGCGCAGGTTCAAGAAATGGGAGGCTGAATGTGACAGTCCACGACAATACGTCTTTTACCATCTACTGGAAGCACGTCACAAAGTCTGTCTGTTATTCTGTTGAGTGGAAGACACATGGGAGTAGAGTACTGCACACCTCTTTTCATCAGAATAACAAGAGCTACAAAGTGATATCTCCTTTACCAGGTGAGTAATGTATTTTGCTGAGGGCATTATCTTGATTTTGTGCTGTGGAAACATTTCAATACAACAGTTATTTAGCTGTTTTATTTTACATACAGGACTTTGATAGTAGACGTCCATTTTAGCCATTCTGTTGTTGACGGGGTGGATTTTTAGTTTTGATCCAGGTCCTCCTTGTCAGCAGGAGCCACAAGATGTGTTTGGCCTATTTTTTCTTTAATCTAACTTAGCCTAATTTAGCAGTCCTGTGTTCATCTGTTTTATAAACTTCTTACTTTCACTGTAAACAAATGAAAGTTACCTCATTACTGCAGATCAGAGATTAAAAAAGCCCAAGAAAACCAATGTTAGCACTAATTTTTAATATGTCAATTGATATAAAATATACGAAGATATACAAAATAAAGAGATGGGTCTTATTTTTCTATTTGAGGTCTACGATTTTATATTCATAAATTTGGAAAAAAAAATCCTCAAACACAAGACAATGAATGTGGTTTATTATGCTCTCTGTGAGGTCTTTATCTCAGAAACTCAGAATGACGTCAAAACGAATTACAAACTGTTTGATTCAGTTCTTTCCATATTTTCTATACGTTACAAAGGTCAAGAACCTACATTTTAATCTTCAAGGAGACAGAAAAGGAAATCCAGTCACATTGTTTTCAGCCTTGGAGGACTCCAGCCTCTAAAACCCACTGATAGCGCCTCATCTACTTGCCGTGCTTATAGCGGTGGGTTCAATGTAGCTGCAGGTGGAGGTACATCCTGCAGATCCAGAAGTTTCTCCAGATGCATGGCTGACCTATCAAACTGAGACCGTTTGCATTTGACAATCAAGCGAAACCATATTAATTCCTCCTTTTAAACAAGTTTCTTGCGACAAATACATGAAAGGTTTTTACGCTCTCTTTTTGTTAGCTAGAAACTTTGTGTTTATTTATTTCTAGTGAGTTAGAGATGATGGGCTACAGAAGGATTTTTACATATACATATATATATATATATATATGTGTATATGTGTGTGTGTGTGTGTGTGAAGTTAATGGATCTGAAGGACTTCTCAGGTCGGAGTCTTAACTGGTCCAAAAGGACTAAAATCTCTTAAAGGAGGCCGATTTGACGTTGCCGCTGCAGGGTTTTTCTACCTGTGCTTTAGCCTGGCGCTAACAGATGCTGCAGCACAGAATAGCTGTTTGTTTATTTGAAATATTCATTAGTCAAAAAAAATATTACAAAACACAGTTTTCTGTGCTCAAAAAGTTCTGTTTTTGCTGAGCATTAGCTGCGATTGCTCCGTTAAAGAAGTGTACCTCAGTGGTCTTCGCGATGTTCCGCGCCTCATGCCATGAGGTATTGGCGTGTTCTAGGTCCTTTTTGACTCCTCTCCTCCAAGACAGTCTGGGTCTACCCCTCCTTCTCTTGCCCTGGGGATTCCAGTCTAACACAGCTCTTGTGATGGATGATGGTGGTTTTCTCAATGTGTGTCCTATCCACCTCCACTTTCTACGCCTGATTGTGATCTCTACTGCTGTACCTCAGTGGTAACTATGATAAAATAGACAAAGCTTTTGGCATTATAGTCATGTAACACAGAGTAAAACTAAACTAACAATAGTTCAATTGGTCACATGGTTAATGTACTTTCTTTTGTCTTAGTTGTGTAAAGCACTTTGTGTTGCACAAGTTGTGAGAAAGGTGCTATAAAAATAAAGCTTGAGGGATTGAACTTCAGAGATTTACAAAATCATTCGTTATAGTTCAGTTTGCAACATACCCATTTTTTCAGTTTACGATTAATTGTTTATATTTGGGTTGTTGTTTTTTTTGCAATACAACCTCAGCTAATCTTTTTTTTTTTTTTTTTTTTTTTAATTGATCTTTTTAGAAAAAAAACCCACATACAATGACAGCATGGACACAAATAATCAAAAATATGAATTATGCATTATACATTGTCCCCTTTTTTTTTTTTTTTTTTTTCAACCTCAGCTATTCTGAAAAACTTCTCTTGAGCTCTTGTTTTTTAAGAATCTGTAATCTGATTGGTTGCTTTTCATCATTTTACCACTCTGGACTGGGGAGTTTCCAACTCCAACTCCAACTTTTCCAAAAGAAAAGCTCAGTTTGCAAAGATTATTTGTTTAATGTTGGTTTGATTTTGAAATATATATACTTCCCTAAAACCTTTGTTTTTTTTTTTTAATTCCTAGAGCCTCTGGAGCCTTATCACAGATACAGCATCACTCTGCACACGCGAACAAACAAAGATACCTGCAACATGAAGCACATCAACAATAGCGAGCACACCTATGGCAGTACACAGTTTTACTACATCGAAGGACGTAAGTCGAAAGTCTTCTGCTTTCACAACATGACCCTCGAGCGTTAGTTACAATCCAAACCAACCAGTGGCTTTCTGTTGTGTTTGCCTTGATCTTCCCAAAGGGCCCATCAGTGCTCCCACAAACATCAGCTACCACAACATGACAACTAATTCAGTGGTTCTGCAGTGGTTGTCAATCCCTCAGGAAGACATCAGAGGGTTCCTGCTCGGTTACATAATCCACTACACCGAGCACCACCAAAGAGACACAAGTACAGAGAATGGTAAGCATGAACCAATGGAAAAAAATATTCACTTTTATCCATAAAGTCTAAACAAACAAAAAAAAGCATTGACTTCATTATTCTCACTCCCATGCGGCCTATTCATATCTGTGTATTTCCTGTTTGGCATCTGGTTTGTTAACTACGGTCTCCGACTCAAGAGGTTAATGAACAGCAGTCAGATTGAAACGTCTTTCAAGGTTTAAGAATTTGACCCAGAAACACATCTGTGAACCAGCCTGAGCTTTTCTGTTACATTAACGGGTAGAATCTCTGGCATAGAAATCTGTCAATCAGTCCTCGTTTCAGATGTCATTACCAAAACAACTGGAGCTGTGGTTCCAGCCAGCTCCCCCACCAAAGGACCCCTGTCCCCAATTTCTCCCGGGTCAGCCAGGGCATACCGGTCCGTTAACACCGTTAACAGCACAACAAGCCATGTAATCTTTGAAAGAAAGATGATTAAACTCTGTTAGGTCTTTATTTTCATCTAAGGGGTGAAGTTCACCAAAAGTGCTGAGTAGCTAAAGCAACAATACCTGGGTCATCCTGATGTTCCCACAGTTCCCAAAACGCCTCGTTTCTGATTTGTTCCCATTGTTTGCTCTGGTGGCTGCTGTTCATGAAAGGGTTAAAGTTAGCTTTTGGGTTACGGTTAGGTTTTAAGAGCTTTGGGAACATAGACCCTTTTGGTTAATTTGACTTGTAAGCTGTAATAGAGGATAACAATTCTTATTTACAGATAGCATAGTTTATTGTGCTGTTGAATATATTAACAGCTAGTTGTCTGTGGCTCTGGGTTGACCTGGAAGAATATAGGGGTGAAACTTGGCAAAGAAGCAGCTATATGCACCCCAGCTGAAGACTGCTAGCCAAGCTTAACTGGAGGACATTAGCTAGACTGTTTCTAGCTCATCAACTTTTACCTCATCCACCATCCCGAGCAGCTACTGTAGGTCCTCCGGTCAAGCGACCTTCACTACAGTGCCTTTTATATGATAATTCCAAGCTTAAAAGTCAACATTCAGCTATCTCTTGATCAGTCACCTGGACCGGTAGATTTGATTGACCCATGTGCTCCTGTGGACGGCTACACCCCTCAGCCAGTTATCCCATGGTTGTTTGTGGTCAATCAAATGGCCCGCTTGGCAAGTTTAAAGCCTGAATTATGGTTCTGCGTCAAACCAACGCAGAGCACACGCCGTCACCGTGACGCAGTCGTGAACCCTTCGGACTTCTCCGTCACTCCATTTCGCTGCGGTGCAGTACCCCCCGCGATCTTTTCCTGAATGGTTTATCTGACTTTTTCCGGTCACAGTGAATCAAAGAGATAAGGACAACTATTGTGCAAAAAAACAAAATAAAAAAAATCACACATACACGAAGAAAAGAGCGCTGAACGTTCACGACTGCTTCAAACCAGAAATCAGCATTGACTGCCAGTTACTTCCAAGACGTCTTTCGTTTGGAGTGAGAGAGAAGTGAAGTATTTTAAGTGTGACTTTAGAATATAAAACAGGTAAAATACAAGAAAATATTGACGGTGGCCAAACAAATTGTGAACACAGGTCGCACAAATGATGCTGGTGACGTTTCTGTTGCATAATGTGACGTTCTGAAGCCTAAATCTCTGTTTCCCTCCATTTACAAGCAAACGTGAAAACTTAGTTTTTGAAAAATCTCCACTTTGGCCTGAGGTTTCAGAAATTATCATTTTTGGTGACTTTGAGCTTCGTTTTCGTGTAAACGAACGGCCAAAACGCATGAAAATGCCACCGTTTTTGCTACGGGGCCTAAGCTGCATGGCATCCTGAGTGACCACAAGTCCCAGCAGAGCTCTTCTAGTCATCGTTCCCCCTCAGGCAGCACTTGTTTCAGATGTTGTTTAAGTTGAATAATCTCAAATGAGGGCATATGGATAGATTTAACAATTAGCCAGTGACATTCATTAGCCTCACTGCCTAGCATGAGCTAAGAAGAGCCAGGCTAAATAGGTAACTTGTAGTAAATAAGCAAAGACCATGTTCTAGTCGGCTTCCAGGCCTGTGTTCCACCCACTGAGGATGGGCGGCATCAGTTCTTACCAATATGATGTCACAGAGAGAAGAAAAAGAAGAGCCTTAAAGCGACACTACGTAACTTTTCCACCTTAATATCATATTTCCAGAGTCATTGTGATGGTACATCAACTTCCAACAGGTTTAATGACACCTCTGTCATGGTCTGAGGGGTCTGTATCGCCTTCACTGGCACTATGTAACTTTGAGGAGCATGGTAGGAACCCTGCCACACTAAAAAACTACAAATCTTTACGGCTTTGACTGCTTTACGGCATACGTCACTTCCCCCTCCTTCCCGATTTGCAGTCGAGACGAAAATGGGCGGGGCGTGGAGCGCAGAGCTCAGGAGAAGCTGGTAACCCGTTGCTGTGTTGTGGCTGCAGCAACTCCACACAACAGACGTGGGGAAAAGATCGCTAATGGTTTAACTTTTCACCGGTTTCCTGCTTGGGGGCAGAACCACGGAGGCCAAGTATCTGATATAACAGAGTGAAAGAGTCTCGGCTCGCTTGGATCGCGGCTGTAACGACCAAACATAAACTTCCACACAGTAAACCACAAACACTCACACAGACCGGGTCGGATCATTCACACGGGTTTTATTCCCCACTTCTCCAGCTAAACGCAGTTGCTGGCCAGCTCTCTGCGGTGCAATTAACCCCAATCTTCAGATAAAACTAGTTTGTTGAGGAAAAAATATTAACTCTTATTTGTAGCTGCAGAGGAAAAAAATAAACTCACGAGGAAAACAAAAATATTGCTCACGCCTCGGAGCCTCTTCACCATAATATAGCAGTCAAAAAAAAGAAAAGAGAAGTAAGAGGGATACAAAACATGTACTGTATGTTGTACTATTATACAAATGTATACATGGCGAGTCAAACATTTACCAAAGCAGCTGCCAAACACTCCTAAACAAGGTAGCCGGAGACGGTGGTTCTGCAGAACTGCGGCAGTAAATCCTTTCTAAAGAGTGCAACTCCGACGAGGAGCTCCACTCTTTAGTAGGGATTTCATATGGATCCAAACCGTTAATAATCATTATTTTCTCCATATACCGCTCCCTGGCTTCCTTGTTTAAGGTATCCCGGTAAATTCCAGTTCCTTTCCAGCAGTTTAAAATCTTTTTTTTGCGTTCCGTCTGTTCACTTGGTGAAACAGAAAAGTCTGTCCCGTCTTCATTCGCTATCAAAACAAATGCACGCGACAGGACAGGATCTTTCCGGCAGTACGCGCTGGTGCTCATGGGAAACGTAGTGTTCTTTCTGGTAAAGCACTACCGCTTTTGTCCAAAGGAGACGCCAAACTCAACAAAAGCTGAAAGTTACGTTGTGCTGCTTTAAAAAACGCTATTTAGAAAACCTATCGTTGGCAAAGTTTTGTTCACCTTTTTTCTATGCAGTCTATGGTCGGACACTAAAAAATTGCAATACAGCTGTAATTCAAAAGAACCACACACGGAATATGGAGTTTGTGATTCAATATCATTTTAACTGATAATATACATACAAATTAAAGAGGGGGTACTTACTGTTGCACAGGACTTCATCTCCAAATGGTATTAGTAATCTACAGAAAATGATCTCTCTCTCTTTCTAGATGTAATTTTGGGCCCACTGATGAACAACTGTAAACTTCGTGACCTCAAAAGTGGAACACCATACCAGGTCCAGATATCCGGTTTCACATCTGCAGGAGCTGGAGTGAGAAGCGCCACATTCCTCTTTAAAACAAATCATGAAGGTTAGACCTATTCAGCAACTTTTCAACCAATTATCAATAAAAATTAATGACAATCACTTTCTGATACAATATCTCACACTAAATAGTTGTGTGGCTTTTTTCTTTGCACAGGAAATTTGAATCTCAGACGTCTCATCACAGTCCTTGCAGTTATAACCACTGTGCTGATATTTGGACCTCCAATAATAAAAAGGTTTGTCATCCACATACAAAATGACATGGAGCAAAAGTTTATTCATTAATTAGATATACTAAGTACCACAGACTTCATAAAAAAGACTGGAGATGCCCTCTGCTACGTCATTATGGCTTGAGCTGACGCCACCCAATCCCACCAATTCAAAAATGAGCAAACGGTCGAGCAAACATGCCCACCCACCTCAGTTACCTCAAGCTAGCAGAGCTGTGTTAACTCAACTTAGCTTAGCATTTGCTGATGCATGACAAATCTGTCCATCCGTCCCCGTTTCAGATGTCTCAACCAAAATGACATCTGAAATGAGGACGACAGGAGTTCTGGCCAGTGTCCGCCATGACAGGTTGGTTAGTTCCTGGCCAATGTTCCGGTAAACCACCTGGAGGAACGAAGGTGCTTTAGTCTGCTCAGGCAGAGGTTGGCCGGCTAGGCTGCCAATCAAATTTCTTCTTGCTTTCTACACAACTAAGCTGTGTACTTTGAAACTGTTCAGCCCCCACGTTTGTTTTCAGTGGCTAGTACCATCTTGCACTGAAGCATTGAAAGTTTTACACTAGCGATGCTCCCTCTGCGATGCAAAAAACCCACAGTTCAGTTCAGCATGTGGTTATTTCTGGGTACTTCCAGGACACACCAGCTATGGTTGCTGCATTATTGTTAAAATAAGACTGATTATGTCCTAATAGGTCTTTGTTCCCAAGTATGAAGTCAAAGTCACTGAAACAGCTAGGGTTTGACACCATGTGACGTTTTTAAAGCCTGTTACTTTGTCTTGAATGCGTGCTTGGCTAGGGGGGTTAGGAATGTAGCTAGCTCTTCCGATGGAGATAACCAGAGTACATCTGTAACTGAAACAAACTTACCACATATATGCGAGTTTTAATGTAATTTTGAGGTAAAGTTGGACGTGTCAGCGGGAAGTCAACAGAGAGCCGATTCAGCCTTGGAGCCGTTCACTAGTGGTCAATCAAGGATTATTGGCTCTTCCGGCAGTGGCATCAGTTTTAAAAGTCTGATGTAGCTCAGTATCATCTTTACTCAATTATTCAACACCATGTGTCTCGTCCACTCTGTCTAGAATAAAAGTCGTCCTGTGGCCAAGCATACCCAACCCAGGAAGCAGCAATGCGGTGCAGAAAATAGACTGGCCCTGTCAGCTGGTAAGAGTCCGTTTCTACTTTCACCGTCCACCTAAGTCGGTGTTACACAATTTTCCTGTTGCTGCAGCTGAAGCTGTCCACCGTCTTTCACCCAGGAACTCATTGAGGAAATGACCAATCTAAAGGTGGAAGAATGGTACACGAAGAGTCTTCAGGTGCTTGAGAGAGATGAAGTGATCCCTGCGAGCACATTACCATCAATCCTGCCACTTATACGTGTCTCAGAGCTCGAAAGAGACTCGCAACTGACTTGTAACTGGATCCAGAGTGATGAAGACAGCACAGCAGGAGACACCTTACCCAACGATAGCACGACAGCATTCTTGGAGACACCACAGACGGACCTCCAAAGGCCTAATTTTGCTCTTGCAAGCGACTACACAACAATGGAGATGTTCCAGCAACTGATCCCGCGGGGCATGTCGGCGGACAGAGCCGCTATCCCGACCACAGAAGCAGAGGACCTGACCGCGGTTAAGAAAGCGCTGGACTACGTGAGACATTTCAGCACCAGTGAAACCTCCGACAGCGAGCAGACTTTCAATGTTTTATGATAAAAGTTGTCCTACGTCGTATGAATCACAACAGGAAGGGCTCGGTCTTGACCAGGGACTCAAGTTTGGACACTGTTACCAGTCAACACCGAAGACCCATTCAGTCCCACATAACATGCTGCAATACAGGGAATGTGTTTAGTGTATGTTCTCTTAAAGAATATTTAAGAATATCTTATGATGAAAAAAATACATATTAAACATAACTGCCTAGCTAAGTGGACCAACAGATTTTTGGGAGATTTTTTTTTGTTGACAAAAACACATCTCCTGAGCAAGCACCAGGCGACTGTGGGAAAAAAAAAAAACATCTGGCAGAAACAGAGGTGTCGTTGCCTCCACCAGGGATGCTCGATGGTAAACAGACTTTTTTTGTGGCTCTAGTGGCCCTTTATTCAAGTTGCAGACAGGAAGGGGGTAGAGAGAGAGAGAATGGGGATGACACGCAGCAAAGGTGCACAGGCCGGGATTTGAACCTGCGACCGCTGCAGGAGGACTGTAGCCTCAGTATATGAGCCGCTGCTTAACCCACTGCACCACCAAGCGGCCCGTGAATGCGTTTTAAATGCTGTTAATAGCTGCAGCTCCTAAATACCTAATAAATAGCTTTAGGCAAGGCAAGTTTATTTATATAGCACAATTCAACACAAGGTGATTCAAAGTGCTTTACATCAACATTAAAAGCGGGAAGACATAATTAGACAGTAAATAACAAAAAAAATGAAATAAAATTATGAGAAAACAAGGTAAACCCAAACATTATTTTTACATTATCTGAAGACAATGAATAGCTACAATAAAGTTGGGGAAAAAAACTTGTTCATCTCAAAGTTGCTGAGCTACATGTAAAATAATAAAAAAGACATAACCCCCAAAAAAACTGTCAACAGTTCTGCATGATGACATAACTGTTTTCAGCTGGTGAAACATCTGGACCAAAGGGAGGTCAGTTCAACCGCGAAGTCAACCGTCTAATAGCAAGAAGAGCCAAAACAACTGAATGAACAACCTCTTTATTGTTGAGTTTCAGATTCAAACAGAAGAGGATTACATACATACATACATACATACATACATCCAACGGTAAACCTTTATACCAAAACGTTACACGTTTACAGTGCAGGCCGCCACGCCCCCCTGATCCCGCCAAAGTATGGCCATCAACTTGTTTTACAGTATTTACCTCATGTAGTGGATACACAGATATAAAAAATAAACTTCTTCACATACTGTCATTTGTGTCTGAGTCTGAAAAGCTTTTTTTTTTTCCCTTTCTGAACATCGATCCTTTTGTGGGCTAAGAAAAAAAAAAGGCAGGAAAACAAAATCTACCAGAGAAGGGGAATTTGGCAGAAAAAGCCACAGAGTTTTAACAGTAAACTTTCAAAATATACAAACTTCCACAAACACGTGAAAAAATCTTGATGTGGGGAAACTTTGCTGAGATTTTTGGACACAATTACACTCATAAATATGTACATATACACAGCAACATAAGAAATTACAGCCAAAAAAGAAAACAAAAAACCTAGAAAGTCCTATGAATGTTAAAGCCACTATGTGGAAGCAACACTTCTTACCACAGGGGGCAGCGTATCATGAGAAGGTTTACATCTCATTCCCAAGATTAAACGTCCATCTTTTGGAGCTGTCGCCAATGTCGAAGTAGGAAAAACTGTAATTTATCAGATGGGGTCAAACTCCAAACGTGACCAAAAACAACTGAGACAAGGGCCCCGTTATGGCCAGGTTTATTTGTTTCAACCATTTTTATATTAACTGGTGTTTGTGGTTATTCATGACGTACCGGACCGTACGCACTCATTAGCAAAGTATTGCTAATCTTATCAACACACAGATATGCTGCCACCATGTGGTCTGCACTGTTACTACGCACACTGGCTTTAAGTCTATTCTACTAACGATGACCAAAGACAACTTACAATACTTCAATATAACGTCTCATTAGTTTAATCTGTTCAATATCCAAGTCTCCATATTTCTTCAAATATTCTGTACAATCGTAGTCTAGGCACTTTTTTGACCCTTCGGTGCTTGTAAATTGATTGTTGACCTGTGACGTTTCATGTTCAGCCTCATCTAGACTGCTGCCGTGAAACCTACAGCATCATATTAACCGGTAAAGAAACCCACAGACATTCTGATCAACACCATCATTTCATAGCGCAAGCCAGTATTGCGGCTATACAAACTGTTAGTAGTTATTGTCTCAGACTGCGTCTATTTACCAGAAATAATAATAGAAAAAAATACTGTACATATGTACACCATCAAAACAGAAAAACAGGCAGTAAAATATGGAGCTAGAACAGTCTCAATAGTCACAAATGCACACGCCAATTCACAAATGCACAGGACAAATTAGCAAATCATCCTGTGCATTTGTAACTATTACTATTTGTAACTGTTCTATATCCATAGTAAAGTGGTGTTTTCTTGAGAAGTAAGTTTTGAGAGCTGGTTTACTGTGAGGACACGCCCACTTGATGCAGAAATTTGGTGCAAAAAAACATTTCACAAACCTTTACTTAAATATTAATTCAACACAAAAAAATAAGCGTCTGAGCGGCAGCAGAACTTCCTCGCTCCTCAAGTCGAGGTGGCATACTTTAACCATGTTTTTAGTGTACGCTTTTGACTTTATATGCCTATTAAACTCTGGGTCAAATATGGATCACCTCCCTCGGTGAAAAGTGTGAAGACATGAACTTTGAGAGAACTTTGATTGTGGTTGAAGAGGTCAGACACATCACTGTTTTTGCTTAAATTTAAAACAATCATTAACACTATATGGCAGATCTGGACGCAGAAAACAGCCTTGCAGCGTCATCCAGACTCAATTGTTACAAAAGATTAAACTCACATCTCCAATCCATGTTTATGTTCTGATAAAAGCGGAGTTCAGCTCCGGATCAAGTGGAACTGTCATCCTAAAACTGTGGGTTAACGCATATTTTAGAAATCCCAGAATGACAGAGAACACCCCTAAAATCAGTCTGAAGTTTATATTTAACCCTGCACCATATTAGTGTTGTTCCTAACAGACGTTCATCATCCTTCGTATGAAATTCTGCCTGAGAATAAACACGACGCTGGAAATTTTAAGGCCTTTTTCTTTTTTGAGATAACTAATGGACGCAGTTGGGACTCGGCATCGAACAGCTGGTTTTTCTTGGGTTAAACTGCAACCGCTTCCGGGCCTTGTTTTACGGGCCAAAGAAAAGAGACAGAACTTAAGATGGAGGTTATAGCAGACTCCACTTGTCAAACGTACTGAATACCGATCACCTGTGAGGCACAAATAAATCTTCAGAGTCTGAGGGAAATGTCATCGTTTAGATTTGAGGACGATAACTCCTCCTATTTTCTGGGGGACATCGAGCCGTGACATCTCTTCTGAGACCAGGGTGAAACCCAGAAACTCTGCAGCCGCTGGAAGTTTCTTACCTTAAATGATGGAAATCTGCAGTTTTAAACACGAAACTCTGAATTTTTAAAAGCCGTGAAATAACTAGAGGACACCGCCGGCCCCCAATGACAAGAATCCAGATAAATGGCTCTGGAATGAGAAGTGCTGTTAGGAAGACACTGATGTGCTGTTTCTGTCCTCGTGCTGAATAAATACATATGTGAGCCTGTATCGTACACACACAGAGCTTGCTGGTCCAGACTTCATCTGCTGAAATCTTGAGTATCCCAAGGGGCTTTTCAAGAAAGTGAAGGAGTGGATGATGGTGATGATGATGAGTGGTTATTCATTGTTTGTGGTTGTATACACATGTGACGGGTGTTGACAGACTGATGGAGGAGAACTCGTGTCCACAGTGATGTTAGTCACTTGGTGCCATCTGCACCCACGTAGATGTCCTCTTCGCTGGGAGTCTTGTAGCTGCCGTTGTGCTGGGCGCACGGTGAAGACGTCATGTCCTCGCTGGGCGTGGCCGAGTCCTCCCGCTCACTCTCATATTCCTCCTCTTCTTCTCTGCTGTAGTTCGTCTCCGACTGAAAGGCAATGATACGATGAATTAAAGTGAGGATGAGAAGGCTCAGGTACGTGGGGGAGCTGAAAGAGCTGAGGGATCCGGCTTATCCACCACAACTGGTGACAGGCATTGCTCCTTCAGCCCTCTCAGGCGTGGGCAGTCCTGGTCCTCGAGCGCCGCTGTCCTGCAGGTTTTAGACAATTCCCTGCACCAACACGCCTGATTCAAATGAACACATCATCATCAGCTTGTCATAACAGTCTGCACAAGTCTGAGAACGGCTGACTCATTTGTATCAGGGTGTGTTGAAGCAGAGAATAACCTCAGATATGCAGGACAGCTCCCATCAAGGACCAGGACTGTCGGCTCCACCTAACTACCTTCTGAGGAGCTGAAAACAAACAGGGAGAAAGATAATGCTATAAAACCATCAAAGATTACTACAAACATGAATTACATTGCATATTTAATGTTTGTGCTGTGATTTTGGTCCACGTCTGGAACGAGTCAAGAAGGAGCAACCCCCCCACCCCAAGCAAAGCAAAGCAAAGAGTCTCCCACTGGATGATTATGTTTCCACTGACAGGTTATTTAACCCTTACTGATACAGTAAATTGGCTAATTTACTCAACATATTTTCCATGACCACAGGATGAGTCTTCTGAAGTGGTGTTTTGTGTTTCAGGAGGGTCAAATTATTGCCATCAAGCAAAGAAAACATAAAAAGGAGATGCCAGCCAGATTACTTGGACCAGGGGTCGGCAACCCGCGGCTCTAGAGCCACATGGGGCTCTTTAGCGTCGCCCTAGTGGCTCCTGGATCTTTTAAAAAAAATGTTTGACATTTTTTTTCCTTTTTTTCTTATTTTTTTCTCTTTTTTTTCCTTTTTTTCTTTCCTTTTTAATCTCGACATTTCGACTTTTTTCTCGACATTTCAACTTTTTTCTCGAAATTCTACTTCAACATTAATCTTGACATTCGACTTTTTTCTCAAAATTTTGACTTTTTTCTCGAGATTGTACTTCAACATTAATCTCAACATTTTGACTATTTCCTCGACATTTCGACTTTTTTCTCAACATTTCCACTTTTTTCTCGAAATTCTACTTCAACATTAATCTCGACATTTTGACTTTTTTCTAAAAATTTTGACTTTTCTCGACATTTTGACTTTTTTCTCGACATTTCGACTTTTTTCTCGAGATTGTACTTCAACATTAATCTCAACATTTTGACTATTTCCTCGACATTTCCACTTTTTTCTCAACATTTCCACTTTTTTCTCGACATTTCAACTTTTTTCTCAACATTTCGCCTTTCGCCATTTGCCTTTATTCCAAAGCTTATACAAGACTTTTCATTTTTTGCGGCTCCAGACATATTTGTTTTTTGTGTTTTTGGTCCAATATGGCTTTTTCAACATTTTGGGTTGCCGACCCCTGACTTAGACAGTATTCTTTCAAAACATTTTCGGTGCATATAAAAGCTGCTACAGACCGCTTCATTTTCAGTTTTTGTTTATTTACTGCTGATGAGGATGATACATCCCACCACATCAGGTCGTGGCTACGACACAAGAGGGCTTCATTGTACAGTCTCACTACGCCATTCTACACATCTTGGCTAAGATGAACCAGATCCGTGTTGTACGGCAGGAGATGTCATGATCTTATAAGACTGCAAAAACCATGCGGTCTTCATGAGCCTTAAGAAGAGAGGTGGATGGTATGATGCTCCCATCATGCCTAGTGCCGATCATACAAGCCTGTGGGGGCAGCGATATGATCTGCGGCTGCTGCAGTAGGTCAGGTCAGGTCCAGGTTCAGCTGAGCACCTGAAGATACCGAATAGATTCTCCATCATGCTTATCATACTAAACATTCTTTCTGAAATGATGCAATAAACTGCAACGCAGCGATAATGATCACCAAATCAGAAAAAAAAAGTCCAAGAATGGCCGGATTGAAGCACAAAGTTCAACAAACTGATGAACTTTCTCAATCTCTATGGAGCTAGAACAGTGTCAATAGTCACAAATGCACAGACTGATTCACAAATGTATTATAAATCTATTTACATTAAGCTTATGTGTAAATAGACTCAGAAAACTTTATTTAAATTCTGCAAGTCAGATTTTATTAACAATTCAAGCAACAACACAGAGATATAATTAGCTGCTACAGTCATTTCACTCATGGTGCACCAACAACCACAACATGACCTGTGAAAACTATTGCGACTGGGAGACCAAACAACAAAAAAACCAAACAAAAAAACCCCGGCAAAACCACATATAAAACACGGTTAGTGAAGGAAACCTCCAAAGGAATATGGCATCCCATGAGTCCCTGCGCCATCCCACCTGACAGTGCCCCTGCATGAACAGCTGCCACTACAATAACATGTGGCTTGTATTGGTAGTTACACAATTAAAGTGATTGAGATTAATAACTAAACACTTCTCATTGCAAACAAGGGGATTAAGTAGACAAACATATTTAACTAGATGTTTCTCTTATTGCTCAGCTGTCCTGGAAGCCATGTTGAACTGAAGTTTGAATGGCTTCATGTGATTGGCTTATGGTTACATTTTCGCCGTGTGGGGTGCGTTCTTATGATTGGCTGAAACAAGGAAGATATCTGATTGGTTGTAGATCATTCCGTGTTTAAAAAAAAAACATTTGTGGATTGAGGCAAGTCAGGAGAGTCTCAAAATTCACACACAAATGCAGCGAAATCCACAGACCAAAAACTGTTTATAAATCAGGTTATATTTGTGTGCATCAGAAATTCATTTGGGTATCTTGTCCTACGCACGTGTGAATTGTTCTGTGCATTTGTGACTATTCAGACTGTTCTACCTCCATACATCACCAGTGTGAGGAGTGCATTACTGGGACCAGTGCTCGAATCGAGCTGTCTGCCCTGAGACCCGATGGTGACCCGACGCTGCTGCTTTATCTCATTTCCCGACATTTTCCTGACAGCTAGGAGTTATCAAGAATTCGCGTTTGCTTTTGGAACGTAGGTGATGTTCTTCAGTATCGGCTCAGAAAGGTGTGAACTCAAGTACGTGACAAAAGGCAGCAGGACTCTGCTCTGCAGATGCGTGTATCAGCAGTATGAGAAGGTGATGGCGGCTGTTTTGAAGTCATCTGCTTGGCTGTCAAATTAATGTGTTGATCGTCATCATGTGAAAGATGGAGCGTGATAAGACTCAACGCGACTCGCCTTTTATCTCACACCCATCTTCAGGATGGATCTCAACCGTAAACTTCTACAAGTAGGTCAGTCACATGGTCTCATGTGCACGGAGGTGACAAGATGAACACGCAAAACACAGGAGCAAGGTAACAAGCAAGTCAGCAATTATCATTTCCCCAACAACTAAGTTTATCTTGCCTATGAAGAAAAATAAATAAATCAAGATAAACTCAGATAAAAATTCATATTTCCATTTAATGACCTAGACTGGAGGTCGGCAACCTGCAGCTCTAGAGCCGCATGCGGCTCTTTAGCGCTGCCCTAGTGGCTCCTGGAGCTTTTTACAAAACTTTTGAAAATGGAAAAAGATGGGGGAGGGAAATATATTTTTGTTTTAATGTAGTTTCTGTAAGAGGACAAACATTCTTAACGTTTTCCAATGCTGTAAAAATGTGTAGAATAAATATTAAATTTGTTGTTCTTTTTTACCGTTAGAGAAACTGAGATACAAGATAAGTAAAGCCTGCAAAAACTTCACTTTGGCCTGGAGTCCATTTATAGAATTTGTGGAAAGTTTTTACTTTCAATGAAGGATTGTATTTGTTTCTGTGTATTTATCTATTTTTGTTCGTTTATTAATTTTATGCCTGTCTAAGAGCCTTGGGGGTGAGGAGTGGGGGGGAGTGTTTAAATGACAATGGAATAAACACCAACCACCTGATTTTCGTGGCTACATATGGGGCACCCAACATGAGAGGATCAAAAAGGGGGTTTGTGACTTTGCTGCAGAAAACATTGGATCGAAATCTGCTTGTATTCCTCTGCATCTTGCATCAAGAGGCACTGTGGGCCTGATTTACTAAAGGTTTGCGTGCGTAAAAACCTGTGCAAACTTGACAGCACCCGCAAACCAAAGTGCCAGCTGATCTACTAACAGCGTGCAAAGACGACTGCGTCTCTGAAATGCGCAAAATTGCACACGCAATCCATTTAGTACTTTTGCCCTGATCAATAATCAATATGGGGCGTACCCGGCAGAAATCCTAAATACTGGGAGGGGAAGATGCAAATTGCTCCATTTACCACGCGCAATGAGATTTACCAAGCCTGAAAGTAATTGCGCGTATTGTGATTGCGTCTGTATTTAATACGTTCGAAAGGAAGGTGCTAATCTGCTGCTGCTGTTATTGTGGCAAGGAGGCGACATCCAAAATCAAAGAATACGCAGAGAGAGAGTCTTTATTCTGCTGCATGCTATTTTAAAAATGGTTGCACAAGTTTTATTAAAGGCCACTTTTTCTTTAGTTCTTCGCCTTCTTGCCACCTTCTCTTATTGTGCCCCCCTCCACTCGCCCACAAGCAGGCCAATTTGTGCCAAAACTTTGTATTTTATTGATTACTTATCTTATTGAACGTGTAATCATCCTTCGTAAATTACATTTAATTAAAACCTGTGCTTATTAATCACAAAACACAGGTTAAACATCATGACCAAATCCGCTCCGACCCGCTGTGTCAGGATCAGCGCAGACAGACTGCAGCTTCGCCTGAATTATGGTTCTGCGTTAAATCGACGGCGTAGGGTCGCGGTGCGGTGTGCGTCGCGGCGTAGCCTACGCCGTCGGTTCTGCGTTGGTGTGACGCGGAACCATAAATCAGCCTTTAGTGTGCGCTCTGTGCGCTGTTCTGAACACTTCTCTTCTCTTCTTTCGGTCATATGATGGTCCCGTCTGTCACACATTTACTGTCAGTGTTTGCTATATAATACATAATATTTGCAATATACTGTGGACATCTGAATAAAAACTTAACTCAT
Source organism: Cololabis saira (assembly GCF_033807715.1). Lineage (NCBI taxonomy): Eukaryota > Metazoa > Chordata > Actinopteri > Beloniformes > Belonidae > Cololabis > Cololabis saira. Next base: position 20,321,141 of record NC_084597.1, read on the forward strand.
AAATAGATGAATCAAAGCGCTCTCCAGCTCTGTGTCTTATCGTCTTTTTCTCCTCAGATCATGCCGAGCACCGCGGGGTCACGTAAACCCGACCAATTCAATATTAAAATCAAATTCAGTCCTGTGGCCCGTTTTTCTATTTCGTATTTTTGATCTGTGCCTAAAATTGAAATATGAAAAACCAGACGTTTTTCCGTTTTTTGTGTTACCAACTGCATTTATTCTATCGCAGGTTTTCTCCGATATTGGGTTTCTTTTGGTAATGTTTACATTTCTTTGCTGTAGTTCATGAATGTGTTTATTGCCTCTTCCACTAATATCTCTAACTCCAACTCGTCAAATTTCATTTTGCGCTTGTGACTTGTGACTGTGCATTCCATCCAGACTCTCCATGGCGCAGAGTTTGTGCTCGCAAACCTTAAGACACGCAACACCTCATTTAAATACTGAGGTTTGCACCTGTTATCAATTGTGCACGCAATCTTAGTTGATCACCCGCAAACCACGCAACAACAGCACGCGCAAACTTTTTCAGTGCACACGCAATTTAGTACTCTTTATTTAGGATCTTAGTAAATCGGGCCCTGTGTGCGCAAACGTTCCCATCAGAGTGTATGACGGTGATGAACCTTGTCATCGAGATCGTGAACAAGATAATTGCAAAAGCATTGAACCACCGTCAGTTCCGTGCATTGCTTGATGAAGTTGACAGCGAATATTCCAATCTCCTGTTACACAACAGTCCGATGGCTGTCCAGGGGTGAGGTTTTTGCGCCGCTTTGTCGCTTGTTTAGAACACGTGAAAACATTCCTGAAACGCAAAGACCTGAACTACCCGCAATTGGGAAGAGACCGAATGGCTCGAAAAACTGCACTTTATGGTGGATATGACAAGCCACCTAAACAAGCTGAATGAAAGTCTCCAGGGGCGGGGAAACACTGCACTGCAAATGCTGGAAGCTGTTTTGTCTTTTGAGCACAAGTTGACTGTCTTTGCCAGAGATGTACAGCGAGGCACGTTCTCCCACTTCCCCTCCCTGAGAGAATTCAAAGAAGCCCATCACGATCACAACGGTGCTCACTCAACGGTGATTATTTACAAGGTGCGATCGTTGATATGCAAACTGCATTTGGGAGCAGATTTTGCGAGTTCCGAAAGCAAAAAAATGACACTGTCTTTCCCTGTCAACAGAGGTGGACAGAGTACTCGACCCCAGTACTTGAGTAAGAGTACAAATACTACTGGTCAAAATTTACTCCGTTACAAGTAAAAGTAGCTCAGTCAAAATATTACTCGAGTAACAGTAGAAAAGTACTTGCTTTTAAAGGTACTTAAGTATCCAAAAGTAAATGCTTTTAAATTTACTTTAAGTAAAAGTAAGAGTAAGAGTACATTTCAAAGCAGAGAGGTAGTTCTGCTTCGGCAGACACAATAAACATTTGAAAATAAATGTCTGTGGTTTGTCTGTGCCCTCGTTTTTTACTCGGTCGAACTCAAACATTGAGTTAAGATACGGCCAAGGATTTTGTGAAAGTCCCTGCTCCGAGTCCGGCTCATTATCAGACTCAGACGACTCAGCGGATTGTCTTTCTTCACCTGACGCAGGCGTAGCCATTGTTGCGGCTCTGTCTTGACTTGTTGCGGCTCTGTCTTGACAAACGCAGGCTACTTTGGCGGTATCGTTTTGAGGAGGCTTGACGTATTTCCGCTTTACGTACATCCCAGTGGAGAGCGTGCACTGTGATAGCTCTCCTCCTTTGACAAAAACAGCTTGTGTCCAATAGGATTTTAGGGAAGAAGAAAAAAGAGCAGACCTGAAAGTAACGAGTACTTTTCAGCCTTCTTAGAAATTTACTCGAGTAAAAGTAAAAATATTTGTCTTGGAAATGTATTCAAGTAAGAGTAATACGTACCAACTAAATCTAATACTCAAGTAAAGTACAAATCCTCTGGATATGTACTTAAGTACAGTACTCAAGTAAATTTACTCCGTTACTGTCCACCACTGCCTGTCACACCACTGGAGATTGACCAGTCCTTGTTGAGCACATTCCCAGGAGTAAATCAAGCTGGCCTTGAAATGGAAATGGCTGATATAGCCGACAAAGATTTATTGGTGTCCAAATTCAAACATCTGACAGCCGAGCTTGAAGACGTCACTCGCCAGAAAGCCCAGCTTGCCCAAAGCCACAAATGGAGCGAAATTGAAAGCCTCCCAACACCCGAGAAACTTGTCTACGATACATGGAATGCTCTTCCTGACAGTTATCAGAACATGAAGACATATGCATTTGGAGTATTATCCATCTTTGGATCAACATACCTGTGCGAGCATGTATTTTTAAACATGAACTACATCAAATCAAAATATCGCACCCGCCTCACAGATGAGAGCTGGCAGTCCTGCGTCAACATTAAAGTTACATCTTACATGCCCGATGTTGAGAAGCTCACCAGTGATGTCCGAAAACAAAAGTCACATTAAACGGGTACGAAAACAATCCTGTCATAGGCACATATTTAGTAACAAAGTAGCTGTTTTTATAAAGTGATTTCTGATTTTTGTCAGTATATATTTGGACACTTAGGAATATTATTGTGTTCTGTTGCTCAGGTCCGAGGATAGCTGGGTTGGTTGCGCGTCAAAAGAGAAGAGGGTGCTGCTGCGTTTTACCCTTGCACTGATTTGCTTGGCATTTGCACAGAAATGAAACTTAAAATATTAATTATATTTTATATACTTTACCTTTTCAAAAGGCTGCTGTTTTATTTTTTATAAATGCAGGCTGCGTTTTATTTCACTCTGTTTGATGCCCAGATAAGGGGCACGTTATTCACGTTCCATTTTGTTGTTTTTTTCGAATCTTCAAAATAAAAATCACATCAAAAATCTGATTTCTTTATTGCATTTTTTTAAATTTCATCAGAGCAATGACACATAATTAATTAATATTGTAACGAAGTTAAACTTGAGGCGGCATCGTACCACAGAGTAGTCACGTGGTGCGTCATTCGGGATGCACTGCAGGAAAAATGAACATTTAATCATGAAGGCTCATTATGTATTTGTAGCCAACTTAGTCATTTTGAGAGTAGGCTAATATAGCTCAAATAGATGCATACAGCATGTGCTGCCATCATTATAAGGCTTATATAAGGCTTTTAATTTTTTGCAGCTCCAGACATATTTGTTTTTTGGGTCCAATAAAGCTCTTTCAACATTTTGGGTTGCCGACCCCTGACTAGACCATGACATTTCCAAAAGCACCCAGTGCTTTGAAACGCTGATCATTGAATGAACAGATTTTAGCATTTATTGGGAGAAATTAATCATTTCTATTCGTACTTGTAGCTGATTTCGTTGTGCCTGCAGGGAGAACTTTGTTACCTTTGTCGTCTTGGACTTGCTCTTTATCCTATCTTCATCTCTGCGGCTTCTTTTCCTGGACCTGGAGGGTTCCCTCCAGTCCCTGCTGCGCTCCCCCCTCTTCTCCCTCATACCTCTAGAAGAAACCAATTAAAAACAAATCAATGCAAAGAAACTGTATTGATATTTGGCAGGTGAACATTTTTTTTTTTTTTTAGGTGCTCAAAATTTTGGTAGCATTAAAGACCGGTCAAGGTGTGGAAGATTCACCGTTTTGGTGAAGGGGACCTGGCTTTCCTTCGAGGGCTTCGGGAACGAACCCTGCTTCTCCTTTGGTGTCCCCTGATGACAAATCAGAAACTTGATTAGCACATTTACTGAGACATAATGAGTCACTCATGAAGGAAGCAAACCTAAAAAACACATGCAATCCAGGATTTCACTCACAATGTGCTTGCGCAGATAAACTGTATCTGGTTTTCACCAAACGTGCATCCACGTTCAGGTCACAAGATCAGCAGCAGCCTAAGCAGGGACAGCCAGACTTTCCTCCTTCCAGCCACCTCCTCCAACCCTTCAAGGGGGAATATCAAGTTGTCCCCAGGCCACCCATGAGACATCGCTCCAGTCTTGAATATGGCCTGCGCTCCGTTTGGAGTTTTGAATCATGTAGCTGCATTTGTGGTGGACGTCAAGTAAGGAAACAAAGTCTGCAACCCCTTTGGGATGTGATTAAATAGTCTGACTTGGACGCAAAACACACTGACTGTGAAGTTGTCAGCTTGGAGGGGAAAGTTTGTTCGATCAAAATAAGCAGCATTTGCCATTAATGGAAAAATAAGTTGTTCCAGTTTCACGACAACCAATCACCTGGAGTAGGGGCAAGCTTATTTAATGTAATGTTTTCATTTCTTCTTAATTCTCCTGGAAGCAGTTTGGATGCACTTTTCTCTTTGAAATACACTTCTACATTTAAGCCGTATGAATATAAAACAAACATACTATGTGTTAAGTCTTATTTTGTTCAGAGAAGCAAGATGTCATTCATTTCTCTACATTTACTCAAGAGTAGTTAGTCAAGCTGCAGCTGTGCTCACTGAGACGCTGGTGACCTATCCTGTCCAAACTCTGAACTAACAGCACTTTGGTTTCCCTTCAGAACAGTAAATTGTATTTCTTTTAGAAGTGTCTGAAATAGGGCTGGGCGATATATCGAGATTTTAATATATATCGATATATTTTCAAACACGATATGGTACGAGACAATATCGTTTATATCGATTTAAAAAAATATATATATATATATTTTTTTTTTTTTTACATTTTTTTTTTTAATGATTTTGATATAGCTTATTTTCTGACAAATTGACTTGAATGTTTTATTTGAGATTTGCACAAATGTTTTGTTATTTGCACAACTGTCAACCTCAGTGGAAAAGTCTGCCTGTTACTGTCTACATTGTATTAATTGCACAGTGTATTTTAATTTAATTGTTATGCAGGAAAGGGATATTTGTTTTATTTTATTCAAGAAGCATTTTTATTCTATATATGCAGGCAGTTTATTTTTATTTCATTTGTTTTATACATTTTGATATTGTGCAGACCTCTGTTAATAAATGTACCTGTGTGACATTTGGCACGAGGCTTTGTATTAAAACTAACTGTTTTTTTAAGGGTTTGCCTCAGAAAAAAATGAAGCTAACAGAGATGCTATAATGCTTTGGGGGAAACCCCAATTAAGGCACAGAAAAAATATCGAGATATATATCGAGTATCGCCATTTAGCTAGAAAATATCGAGATATGACTTTTGGTCCATATCGCCCAGCCCTAGTCTGAAATGAGCTGGAACAGGCCCTTGCAGCCTTGTACGCTACACACCTGGAGTGACTCGGGACTTGTCGCCGGTCTTTAGAGCGCGAGCACCTCCTGTGGCTGCTTCTGGAACCGTGTGAGTCGCCGCTGGGCCACGACCTCTGCGCCGGCCTTCTAACCAGAGGGGAAAAGCCGTCACTGACGGGGCCACGTCACAGTCACACCATTGTCGATACCGAAAGCGTAAGCTGCTCACCTGTGTCTGGAACGGGACCTTTTCCTGTGCGACTTTGAGTGTGAACCTGAGTGGGACTTTGAACGAGACCGCTGCGACCTTCGTGACCGACTGGGGGAACGTTTAATTATCTCTACTACAGAAAAAAAAAAAAAAAAAACAATCTCAGCATCAGGATGGATACAAGTTCAGGTGAGTTCCTGAAAGTACTCCATCAGTGGCTAGATTCAAACATCTTGCCTGGTTCTATGGCAGCAGCGATGGTGCACTGAGCTTCCCGCACCCTCTTCATCACACTTTCTAGTTCTTTAGCAGCGGCCTGCGGCGTCAGCTCCGGTGGTTTTACGATAGCGTTATTGGAATGATTAACCCTGAAAGATATTTGTTGTAAATCTGATGCCAATCTTTTCCACATTTCACAGTGACAATATTTTGCATTTCATGATGCGAGCGCCATCTATTGGACCAAACAGGGACATACTTCAGGGGTCTGTCTCCAAACATGACTCCGTTGAGAGACAGGGCTTTGGCGACAGAATGTTGATCAACAAACTCCACAAAGGCAAAGCGCGTTGGCTGGGTCTCGTCTCCCGCCATTCGTACAAACTTTACATCTCCCACCTGCTTGAAGAACTCCAGCAGCTGATCAGCAGTGGTGTTCTGTAGGAAAACAAAGGGGGAAAAAAAGAAAAATGGCCAGGGAGTTTTAGTTTGCATGTGCAGATTCTCTGCAAAAACCAGAACGGGACTAAGATTAACAGATGAATGAACCTGATTCTAAGCATTTCTATGATTTGTTAATGAGTTAATAAAAAGAATCCCACCAAAATAAGACAAGAAAAAAAAGTACACACTGATATTTCAAAAAGTTCCCCGCAGATATTCAGATGTACAGTAATCCCTCGTTTTTCGTGGGGGTTATGTTCCAAAATGAACCTGTGACAGGTGAAGTCCGTGAAGTAGCAACCTTTATTTTTTTACAATTATTATATATGTCTTCAAATTGCGGAGATCAGCACCGCCCCACCGCGACCCGAGTAACTGGATTTGAACGGGAGAAATTGAAAAATACAATAAGTAGAGTAGAACAAATTGTGACTCGCGCATATTTCACTGCTCTTCTGACGGTTCCGCTGACTCCACTCTGTAGCGTCTTTTCTTCTAAAGCCCGTGGTGCAGGTGTGTTATAGTTATGGGTGGGTTGTTGTCGCTCTTTTTTTCTTCTGGGCAAAAAGATTCTTATGAACCGACATGCCACCATGGATTATATTTGAGAACTGTAATGAACGATACGTCAAAGGGTCCTGTTCTTGAGCTGAAGCTCATTGGCCATTCTCAGCCCCGTTGCTAAGCGACCAACGTTATTGACACACAGGAGGCTGTTTAGTCAATCAGAATGCAGAACACGATGCACAATACAAATTCGTGAAGCAGCGAGACCGTGAAAGGTGAACCGTGTTATAGCGAGGGATTACTGTACTTCAAAAATAATTTCCATTACGTTTTACAACTATAAGTAAATCAAAGAGAACCGGCTCCTTGTCAGCAAATCGAGTAATCGGATAAATACATTAAGGACACTTGTTAAAATTTGACTTAAGCTTGCTCTAAAAGCTACATCAATGCAAAAGAGAAAATGTAGTGCATTTAAGTGCAAAATTAGAGAAGAGTAAACATCAAGCCTGAAATGTAATGAGGCATAATCATGACGGGGCATAATCAGCTTCATCAAGATGAAGATGCGAGGAATATTAATATCGAATTTAACAGTTCCTCAAGGAATTTTAGTAATCATATGACTTGAATTATTCGAGGAATCGTTTCAGCGCTAGTGCAGAGGTCCATAAAAACAGATGCTGTTTGCTGGTCTGTACTGCTCAGGTGTGTTAACACAATGCCAAGAGGAACAGACACAAGCGATGGTCTTAGAGAAGGAATGAAACACTCTAAACTGTACTCCCTCCCCAATCAGCCAACATAAATGGAACCAAATGAACAAACATTTCAGAGTTTTTTCAAATCAGATCTGTTCAGGTTTGACTGAATATTGCCTTTAAAAAGACATAAAACCCAGATTCAACATCACCTGCGAGTTCAAGTTTCCAACATAAACCGTCCTCCGGATCTCATCAATTTTTGAGGGATCAACATTTCCAACGAGCGGAGGCTGGGAGAGCGATGAAGATGGGGGGCTGAGACCAGTGGAGATACGATTCATTAACGGGAGGTTCAGCTGTAAACACAGACACACACGGGTTGGGGTTAACTTTTAATACTGACAGACAGAGCATGTGAGCGGAGTGGAGCGGCGAGAATTTCCGCTCCTCGCTCACAAAGGTTGTTACCGCTCCGCTCCGCCCTCAAAGTCGCAAAATGCCGCTCCAGCCATAACCGCTCCGCGCTCCAGTAACACTGCAACCCGCTCCGCTCCGCGCAGCGCTCCACGCTCCGCTCCAAAAATGTTTGCATGCATATAAAATGCACATGTTTACCTGAAGCCTTAGATCTAACCAGAGGTGGATGAGAGAGAGAGAGAGAGACTCAGCAAAGTTACGTTCCTTGCAGCCAGTCACGGAGCCGAGAGGAACAATTACGCAGAGCCAACATAGTTTTAAAGTCCAAAAAATAGATATTTACTGACAAGAAAAAATAAGAAAATAATTTCACCTAATGGAATTATCTGGTTTAATACACTTTTGTTTATTAACCTTTCCCGAAACAATGTTTCATTCACTGTGTGTTCGGGTGTGTGTGTGAGACGTGTGGGTGCAGCGGAGGAGAGAGAGGGAGATGCAGGTGTGCGCGTGTGGAAGACCGGTACACGTGTTCAGTTACTTTTCAGTGTGTCCTCCGTTAGTTTCAGTCGTCGGCCCTCACGCGTTTTGTTTGCTCTTATTACATGTTTGTAATAAATGTGCAAGGTTGCACGGACAGCATTTTTCCTCCGTCCTTTTTTCCCTTCACTTTCCCCGGACTCCTAACGCCGGTTACGAGCCAGAGACCGAATTAAAATACCAGCTCTCCCAACTACGGTTCAGAGATAGGACTGGAAAAGAAGAAAGGTAACAGGTAGTTTGTGGAGAGGTGGGATATGTTTGGACACGCATCGGGGCCGTGATATGAGGGGTAACGGAGCGAAACTGGAGCGGGATGACGCCCCGCTCCAGCCAATCATCCTAGAAAAAAAAATCCCGCTCTGCGCTCCTTTCAAAATTCGCCGCTCCGCTCCGCCACTCGCTCACGCTCCGCTCCGCTCACATGCTCTGCTGACAGATAGGGCTGGGCGATTTTGGACAAAAATAAAATCCCGATTTTTGATTTCGATTTCGATTTTTTTGGTAAAACTACAAAAGACAATGGAATAAATTGTTTCAAATATTTTATCTTTATTTTTAAAGAAAAATAGCAAACAAATTTACCTATTGGGAATAAAGTGCAATTGAAAGATACTGTAAATCCTCCTTGAGTTTAGTAAAGTGACAACATTTACAATTTTCTTGACCAAAAAAAGATGACTAGACGAGCTCTGTCTGTAATGCAGCCAGCTGCAAAAAATGGATTTTCCGATTTTCCTTTTTTTAACATCGATTGTGATTAATAAATCCGATTTAGATTTAAAATCGATTAATCGCACAGCCCTACTGACAGACAAATAAATAAAATGACGACGAAGGTACACTGACTCACATTCTGAAGTGGCGATGGAGGGGGAATAGACAGCAATCCTCCGCCAGGAACTAGACTGGGCACTGGGGCGGCAGGTGCCAGCAGTGACAGAGCCTTGGCCTCTTCTGGGATTTTCCCTGCAGGACAAAACCCATGTTGGTGAAGGCAAAAGAGGCACTCTTCTCTCAGTCTCCTCCATGTCTGCACAAATAGCGCACTGTATTCTAGAGAAAAAAAAAGGGCATACACTTCCCCGTACAGCCTAAAAGTGTTTTACTGTCTACTCATGGTACCCAACATAATTACTTTGCCTTTTATTATTCTGCTCAATGTGTATTATTAATATGAAGTGCAAAAGAAATATTAACTTCTCAAAAAACAAAAAGGAGCACTGATTTGTCCTTGATCTCTTTTCATAGGTTAAAAAAAGAAGAAGAAAGATACACAATGCAGAGTGAGTCAACACTTTGATGTATGGGTCACCTGTACTGGAAACATATTGGTCATGAACCATACGATATCAAGCATGGTCGCTTTTCCGTGGGGCGATCGTTTCGCAGTGTTGGAAAGGTGTGCAACACAAGACAACCCCAATGGCTGCATCACTAATAGCACACAGGACATCAGATACAGAAAAGAACAACAATTTTAAGAACTGTGGGAAATGTTAGCCAAAACTTAGCTATAAAAAAACAAACAAAAACAACCAATTACATTACCATCCTTTTAACAGTATTTCGTGCAACCTTCAGTAACTGTCTTGCATAGCTCGTAACAAGACTGTAGTGATGGAAGGCGGTCTCAGCGAAGGAACTGCTTGTCCTCATTACACACATTCTGTACACTTAAATAACAATTTATTCTGATGTAGCGCCTTCGCTACCTGTGCTGACATTAATTGATTCAAATGAATGGACCACCTCTCGTTTGGCATCGAGGTCTACTTGGGTCTGTCGATGGAATATTAATTCAAACCAGGGGTCCTGGAACAGGGAAACACCTAAAACATGCAGGAGAGCAGCCACAAGTCGGAACCAGTTTGTGGTGTTTTATGTTTAAAAACTGGCCATGTTATCTATGCCATGGCACCTCTGTGCAATGTGGGATCCAAACTTTACACTCCTCACCAACTAATAAGCAACCCTAGGGTTGTTTAAACTTACAAATTCCCTGTTAATGCAGATGTTTGCAGGAGAAATGTATTTTACACTGATTACCCCTTAAGTCATAAGGCAATACTAAATATCTACATACGAGTGGTACTGTAGCAATGTGAGAAAAAAGCTTTAAATGCCTACTACTACAGCGCTGAGTACAGATATGATTTTATACATAAAGATTTTATATACCGTTACTCAAGATAATGTTTTCCACCAACACAAGCCCTTAACTACGTGAACAGGCGTGGGAGACGAGAGAACAAAAGAGTTAGTGATCCTCCTAGCATCCCCTTGTGTGACAACCATCCCACCGGTTTGCTGAAGCAACCTGGACAGAACTCAATCACACACAAGCTGCAGCTGTAGTAGAAAGAGAGAGGGGGAGGTAAGGGGTTGGACAATAATCAAACAAAAACAAAAATAACAAACATGAACACAACGCTAGAGATAAGCAAAACTGCAGTTTCTAGGTATAGACAAGTAGAGAGTGGACAAAATGGGATAGTATGAAAGGAAACAAACCCAAAATAAAAGAAAAATAAACAAAACAGAGACAAGGTGTCCATCTTGGAAGGTTCAGCGGGCTATTCTCCGGGTCACATTCCCCCTTGAAGGCTGCGTTGGCCCGATCGGGGATAGTGGCTTGGAAAACAATGCCTGACTCAGGCTAGTGTAGTGTAACAGCTGGGCCAGTCTAGTCATCTGATATGCACACATAATCACACAGAAAAAACATACAGAACCAAATTAATAAACTCATTAGCCATCCAGCACCAAGTTACTGGACAAAAAGCATCAGGTTAGAGGTGACATCATTTGTACAAAAGGGATAAACAATGGCACCCAAAGGGGACTTTAAAGAAAAGGAGCACCAAAAATGGAGGAGGAGGGGTTAACTTTGATGCATTTATTTAGAAAACAAAATCAAATGATATGGGGATACACACGCTTCTTGTCCCAGACAACGTTGCCCTCAACATTAAAGTTTTATCTATCAGGAACCACCTTCTGTTCTGACAGCCGACAAAAACCCTGGCTGGTGCTTTGAGACAATATATTGTGATACAACCATGGGTGCAGATCCCAGGGGGGACGGGGGGGACATGTCCCCCCCAATTTCTGAGAAACATGAATTGTCCCCCCCAATAAAAATACCCTAAATTATTTAAAATTGAACAAATGTATTTTCAGACTTAAAGGTTGAATATGTAGAATATTTATTAAAAATATATTTCTAAAAAAATAATACATACACGGTGCGTTTTGAGGTGTACAGAATGAAAGGATTGCTACTCCATACATTTTGTTGTGTCTACTGGTCAGATTGATGATAAACAGGGCAACATGGGTACATTTTGTTGATAAGTTTCATGATTTTGTTGTCTCTTCTCTAAATGAATGACTATATAAATGAATGAATATTAATTTATTGTCAAGTTGTATTATCCATGAGTTGTCTAGATACAGATAAGAAGAGTTAGCCTATTAAGATACAGGATCTCTTCTTCCAGGGAGTCCTGGAAAATGACAGGTGAAAACGAACATGGACATTTATGTAAATAAATTTGATGTTGGGTGAACTTGTGCTGTGTTTTTTGTGCTCTTAGCAATGGGTCCTTTTTTTTTTTAGAACTGTTTACCACCATAACTGTGTTAAAACATGATCAGTTAGTTTAGGCAACTTGTTTAGGGCTCCATATATCAATTGATCGTGCATAAAGTAGTCCCATAGGATAAAAGGAAGATGGTGAGAAGAATTTGAGATGAGTAGACACTACATGCCCAAAACCCTTAAAATTATGATTTACGAATATAACAGTTAAGTAAGCAGTGACACACACTGTTGGCTGTTTAGGACAAATAAACAAGAAAGGTAAGCACAATAAATGATTCCCTGTGCAGTATTTTTTGGCGAGCCTTTACCAATTCATGGCATGGTATGAGTTGCATATAGGCAAAAAATTACAAATTAAAATCACGTTGGTGTCCCCCCCAATCCTGACATGGATCTGCACCCCTGGATACAACGCATCACCTGTGTCAAACTAATACCCTTACAATTAAATCCGAACACCAAAAGTGAATAAATTAAAGGAAAGACGATTGCAGAAAGAATCTCCTGAGACATTTGTACTTGTTTAAAATAAGGGGGATGCACTCACCTTCCGCACATGGCACGACTATCAGAGCTCTGTCAATAAACACAGTGTTGGTGAGATGCTGCGCGACACCAACACTGGAAGGCTCTCGATACTTTATGTAACACACTTTGGACGTGTAAGACACGGGGGCGTTTCTGTCAAGGGAAAGAGCGGTTAGTGATCCGTTAAATCCTCGAGTTTCCCCATATTGACCATCGTATGGATGCCGAAAAGGCCGCGCATCCGCGGGTTTTCCTAGCAAGCCGTGCCGGGGGACGCAGCTCTTACTCGGGCGGGTAGAGGCGCAGCTCCTCGATGTCTCCCAGGAAACCGAACAGAGTGCGCATCTGCTCGCTGGTCACGGCAGAGGAAAGGTTGGTGATCTGGACGACGGGTGTCCCTGGTATCCCGCTCATTATTCGAACTGGTAACAATGTTTTATGTCTCTGGAATTTTGCAATATATATATTTTGTCAATTTGCGTTAAAACAGATAGAGTTCCGCGGGAGGAGGAATCCCTCTCTTCCTCTCGTTTCTGCGCAGCGACATTCAGATTCAGCGCTGAGAGGCAACAGCGCCCCCTGCAGGCTGAAGCGGCGCAGAACACCAAAGCCCCACGTTCTTCTTCTCTAAGTGTATTTGGCGGATCGCAACCAACGTTATTAGGTGCATACCGCCACCTACTGTACCGGAGTGTGTAACATCAGGATTGGTAATACATCAAGTTACAGTCTAACTCAAAGGAAAATAGGGGAGGAAAAGAAAGAAACAAAATAAAAATAAATGAATAAATAAAATAAGTTGGTGGTTGGAGTCATGGTTCTCCATCGGAAAAGGGTGGCGTGGCGTGCCTTCTCCGGGTGGATGGAGAAGTCCTGCCTCAGGTGGAGGAGTTCAAGTATCTCGCAGTGGTGGACAGTAACGGAGTAAATTTACTTGAGTACTGTACTTAAGTACATATCCAGAGGATTTGTACTTTACTTGAGTATTAGATTTCTTTGGTACTTATTACTCTTACTTGAATACATTTCTAAGACAAATATTTTTACTTTTACTCGAGTAAATTTCTAGGAAGGCTGAAAAGTACTCGTTATTTTCAGGCCTGCTCTTTTTTCTTCTTCCCTAAAATCCTATTGGACACAAGCTGTTTTTGTCAAAGGAGGAGACCTATCACAGTGCACGCTGTCCACTGGGATGTACGTAAAGAGGAAATACGTCAAGCCTCCTCAAAACGATACCGCCAAAGTAGCCTGTGTTTGTCAAGACAGAGCCGCAACTAGTCAAGACAGAGCCGCAACAATGGCTACGCCTGCGTCAGGAGAAGAAAGACAATCCGCTGAGTCGTCTGAGTCTGATAATGAGCCGGAGTCGGAGCTAACTTCAAAGAGTTAATTCTCAGAAACAAGAGTTAAAAGATCCTTAAATTAATTTAGAAAAAATATAGTAATTTACTGATGTGGAAAATAAGAAATTTACTCTTACTCTTACTTTTACTTAAAGTACATTTAAAAGCATTTACTTTTGGATACTTAAGTACCTTTAAAAGCAAGTACTTTTCTACTCTTACTCGAGTAATATTTTGACTGAGCTACTTTTACTTGTAACGGAGTAAATTTTGACCAGTAGTATTTGTACTCTTACTCAAGTACTGGGGTCGAGTACTCTGTCCACCTATCTCGGGATCTTGTTCACGAGTGAGGGAACGATGGAGCGTGAGATTGACAGACGGATCGGTGCAGCGTCCGCAGTAATGCGGTCGATGTACTGGACCGTCGTGGTGAAGAGGGAGCTGAGTCGAAAGGCGAAGCTCTCGATTTACCGGTCAATCTACGCCCCTACCCTCACCTATGGTCATGAACTTTGGGTAGTGACCGAAAGGACTAGATTGCGGATACAAGCGGCCGAGATGAGTTTCCTCCGCAGGGTGGCTGGACGCTCCCTTAGAGATAGAGTGAGGAGTTCGGTCACCCGGGAAGAGCTCGGAGTCGAGCCGCTGCTCCTTCACATTGAGAGGAGTCAGCTGAGGTGGCTTGGGCATCTGTACCGGATCCTCCTGGACACCTCCCTAGGGAGGTGTTCCAGGCATGTCCCTCCTCCCTAGGGAGGTGTTCCAGGCATGTCCCACCGGCTGGCCTGGGAATGCCTCGGACTCCCCTCGGAGGAGCTGGAAGAAGTGTCTGGGGTGAAGGAAGTCTGGACATCTTTGCTGAGGCTGCTGCCCCCGCGACCCGGGAACGGATAAGCGGCGGACGATGGATGGATGGATGGAATAAAATAAGTTAGTAGTTTTTTTTCTCGCTTTTTTCCTTCTTTCCCTTATAAATATCAACAGTCACCTTCCATTACAGACCTAAATGTGTACTAGCCTGTGCATATCAATAAATATATGTGCAATGATGTGCTTGCTGATTGTGTCTGTTGTTCAATACAACTGCGTCAGACCAAGCGCATTGACACATGGTGCTCTGATCCAGACGGGTGGAGTTGTGACAAACTGTCACACAATGTCGAGAGAACGAGACAGATTCAGGAAATTTCCATCAGGGAATGAAAAAAGAAAAAAACTAAGGAAAATGGAAGAGTTTAATGCCTCTCTGAAAGGCTTGTTTGATACATTTGTTACAAAAATCACCGATCCGACCGGGTCTCAAGCAGCCGCGGGGCCCCGAGATGATGATGAGGCAGGGGAAGGTATCCAGTATTTTGCTAATTGGAGAGTTAAAATTGCGCATATAGACACCCGATCCGACCCGAAAAAAAACAAAAATGTCGCTGGCCCCCCAGCCGTTTCGCACAGGGCCTCGCAAATCTCCCAGACGGCTCTGATCACATCTACAGTATATCCTATTGTCTAGCCCTGTCTCTTTAAGAAAGACAAGGAGTGCCCTGTAATAATCCCTCATTTTCTCATTGCTCCCTAACAACCCTTCTAAACTCCATTCCCCTCCCAGCTCGTACACCCTGTCTGTTAAAGCCTTCCTTTCTACCTCATACTTGCCACATTTAAGAAGCACATGCTCAACACTCTCTATGACATCACACTCCTCACATTTATCAGACACAGCCTTTATACAGAGTTGATTTTAACAGAGTATGACCTAATCTCAGTCTGGATGATCACTTCCTCTCTCCGGCACTTAGCCTTGAAAACCTTTATGTTAATTGACTTCTGTATGTTATAAAAAATGTCTCCCTTTTGAACCAGTGTCCCACACCTTCTGCCATGAATCCCTAACTGCCATCCTGATTATTGATTTTGCTTCCCCTTTACCAAAAGGGATTTTCAGAATTACCTCACTACTCAAGTTTAGTGCACTTTTAGCAATATGATCTGCTTTCTCGTTGCCATCTACACCCTTGTGGGCAGGAACCCAACAAAACTACACAGTAATTCCAGTTCTATGTAGTCAAGACCCCAGGTTTGGTGTCCTGCATGTTTTAGATGTTTCCCTGCTTTAACCCACCTGATTCTAATTAATCATCATCATCAGCTTATCATCAAGGTTTGCACAATTCTGTTAACGACACAGTCAGAATCAGAATCGGAAAGAAGTTTATTGCCAAGTAGTTTAACACACACAAGGAATTTGTTGCGGTGGGGCAGTCTGTGGTAGACAGGACAGAGGGGGGTCCGGGGCATTGTGGACAAGACCAGCTGCAGTCGGGAAGAAACAGTTTTTATGGCGTGAGGTTTTGGTCCTGATGGACCGCAGCCTCCTGCCAGAGAGAAGAGTCTGAAACAGTTTGTGTCCGGGGTGGGAGGTGTCTGCTGCAATCTTTCCTATACGCTTCAGGGTCCTAGAGGCGTGCAGGTCCTGGAGAGATGGGAGATTGCAGCCGATCACCTCTGCAGAGCGGATGATACGCTGCAGCCTGCTCCTGTCCTTCACAGTGGCAGCAGCGTACCAGATGGTGATGGAGGAGGTGAGGATGGACTCAATGAAGGCCGTGTAGAACTGCACCATCATTTTCTTGGCAGGTTGAATTTCTTCAGCTGCCGCAGGAAGTACATCCTTTGCTGTGCTTTTTTGGTGAGGGAGGGGATGTTCAGCTCCCACTTGAGGTCCTGGGTTATGATGGTCCCCAGGAAGTGGAAGGACTCCACAGTGTCTGCTGGGGAGTCACACAGGGTGAGGGGGGCAGGTGGGGCTGCGTCCCTCTTGTTGGCTCCTCCTCTTCCTGTTGGAACTCGCAGCAGCAGCAGCAGCAGCAGCAGCAGCAGCAGCAGCAGCAGCAGCAGCAGCAGCAGCAGCAGCAGCAGCAGCGCACGTGTGAGTGCACGCGGGGGCGATTTTCTCCGTCGCGCCAGCGGCGACAGCCCCAGCCACCACCAGTGACTCCGACCGGCGGCGGTTCCGCCTAGCGGCGGTTCCGACCTCCAGAGGCTCCAGCCAGCGGCGGTTCCGACCACCAGAGGCTCCGACCGGCGGAGGTTCCGACCTCCAGAGGCTCCGACTGGCGGCGGTTCCGTCCTGCGGCGGTTCCGACCTCCAGAGGCTCCGACCAGCGGCGATTCCGACCACCTGAGGCTCCGACCGGCGGCGGGTCCGACCTCCAGAGGCTCCGACTGGCGGCGGTTCCGTCCTGCGGCGGTTCCGACCTCCAGAGGCTCCAGCCAGCGTCGGTTCCGACCACCAGAGGCTCCGACCGGCGGAGGTTCCGTCCTGCGGCGGTTCCGACCTCCAGAGGCTCCGACCAGCGGCGGTTCCGACCTCCAGAGGCTCCGACCGGCGGAGGTTCCGTCCTGCGGCGGTTCCGACCACCAGAGGCTCCGACCAGCGGCGGTTCCGACCACCAGAGGCTCCGACCAGCGGCGGTTCCGACCACCAGAGGCTCCAACCGGCGGCGGCTCCGACCACCAGAGGCTCCAACCGGCGGCGGCTCCGACCACCAGAGGCTCCGACCAGCGGCGGTTCTGACCCACGGCGGTTCTGACCCACGGCGGTTCTGACCCACGGCGGTTCTGACCCACGGCGGTTCTGACCCACGGCGGTTCCGACCAACGGCAGTTCCGACCAACGGCAGTTCCGACCAACGGCAGTTCCGACCAACGGCAGTTCCGACCAAAGGCGGTTCCGACCAACGGCGGTTCCGACCACCAGAGGCTCCGACCAGCGGCGGTTCTGACCCACGGCGGTTCTGACCCACGGCGGTTCTGACCCACGGCGGCTCTGACCCACGGCGGTTCTGACCCACGGCGGCTCTGACCCACGGCGGCTCTGACCCACGGCGGTTCTGACCCACGGCGGTTCTGACCAACGGCGGTTCCGACCAACGGCAGTTCCGACCAACGGCAGTTCCGACCAACGGCAGTTCCGACCAACGGCAGTTCCGACCAACGGCAGTTCCGACCAACGGCAGTTCTGACCAACGGCAGTTCCGACCAACGGCAACCAGGCCCAGGCCCAGGCCTTGCAGCAGTTTAGCCACCAGGCCACGCCCTGCAGTTGCTTCTAAATTGAAATTGCGGCTTTTGGTGGCAAGATGGCCACTAAGGAAATTAAAAAAGACATTGAGGAATTGAAGAATGCTGTGAGCATGATGACTGAAGAACTGGCAAATATAGCCAACCAGCAACGTTCAATACTAAAACTGATGAATGAAATTAAAGAGCTCAAGAAACAGAATGAGGAGCAAAAGAGCAAAATTAATTCCCTTCGAACCGAGTATCGGACTTAGAACAGTACTCGAGAATGAACAATGTCATTATAACTGGTCTGTCGATCAAGCCACGATCTTATGCCAAGGCCCTGAAAGGAGTGCAACAAGAGGACACTGATGAACATGATGAATCAACAGAGGCACAGGTAACAACTTTCCTTCATGACAATGACATCTCTGTAAACAGGGTGGACATTGAAGCATGTCACATTGTACCATCAAAGGTCCAAAAAGGCAAACAAGTTGTCATTGTCCGTTTTGCTAACAGAAAGAACAAAACTGACCTGCTTAAGCAGGGCAGGAAATTGAAGGGCACAAATGTGTATATTAACGAGCATCTCACTAAAGTAAATGCTGATATAGCAAAACAAGCACGGTTCCTGAAAAAGAAGGGGAAAATTCAGTCCACGTGGACTGCAAATTGCAAGGTGTTCGTTAAATTAAATGGTAGTCCTGAACAGGCCAAAGTGATATGTATTAGGAGCACTGAGCAGCTGGATAAGTTATGTAACCATTAGTTCAAATATGTTCATGATTCTGAATAACCTAGTGAATAGGTAGTAATGTTTAGTTTAGATATTTTTAAATGTTCTTTTTGTTTGTTTTGCTATTGTTCTCATCTTTACCACAAACATGTCTGATAACATAAATGATTTTCAGTATATTGAGCATCTCAACCTGGGACAAAACTTAATAGAATATGAACAGGATATAGATCCAGAATATAATCTTTTTAAAAATATAAACACCAGTTGCTGTTATTATACAGAGAAGCAGTTTAACAATAATATTACTATTGAACATGGGATACATATTATTCATTTCAACAGCAGAAGTTTATATACAAACTTCCAAAGTATAAAAGAATATTTATCACAGTTCAAAACACATTTTAATATTATCGCCGTCTCAGAAACATGGCTTAACGAAGGAAGAGGCACAGATTTTGTTTTGCAGGGATATGAGCTGAATTACATTAGTAGAGAAAGCAAAGTTGGAGGAGGTGTGGCTCTATTTGTTGATAAAGGCCTCAGATATAAGGTTGTGAACAATATGTCGGTTACCATTGATGATGTAATGGAGTGCATTACTATTGAAATATGCATGGAAAAAATTAAAAATGTAATTGTCAGTTGTGTGTATAGGAAACCTGGGTCAAACATTGGAATCTTTATAGAAAATATGGAAAAGGTGTTCACTAAAGAAAAGCAAAAAGTCAAATATGTCTGTGGGGATTTTAACATTGACTTGTTGAATCCCAGCAGGCATAAAATGACAGATGACTTTGTTGAGGCAATGTACAGTATGGGTTTATTTCCAACAATCATAAAACCAACCAGAATAACATCCCACTCAGCCACTTTGATTGACAACATTTTTACAAACAATATGGACAATACTGTAAGCGGAGTATTAGTTAATGATATTAGTGATCACCTGCCTGTCTTTGTGATTCATGAATGTAGCTACAAAAGGAACTGGTCGTGTAAAGAAGTTGAGTACAGGAGAGTAAGATCTGAGGAATCGATAACAGCATTTAGAAATGACTTAATGAATTATAATTGGAAAGTACTTTGTGAAGAAACTGATGTTAACAAAGCGTATGAATTATTTTTAGACATATTCAAAAATGCATATGACAAAAACTGTCCAATCAAACAATGTACTAGTAACAAAAAGTATTCTGAAAACCCCTGGATGACGAAGGGACTGCAAAATGCCTGTAAGAAAAAGAATACTCTGTATAGGCATTTTATAAAATATAGAACAAAAGAGGCGGAGGTTAAATATAAGAAATATAAAAACAAATTAACTAATATTATGAGGGTATGTAAGAAGGATTATTATAATAAATTATTGGATAATAATAAAAATAACATAAAAAGTACATGGACTATATTAAATAATATTATTAGAAAAAAACAAAACAAACCAGACTACCCTGAATGGTTTACGGACAAAGACATAACAATTACTAATAGGAATGAAGTGGTTGATAGATTTAACAATTTCTTTGTTAATGTGGGTCCTGAACTGGCCAAAGAAATAAAAAACTCCGGGAAGAAATTTACTGAGGAAAAATGGGTGGAGAGAAATCCAAACTCAATCATACTGGGAACTGTAGAAAGTAAGGAAATTATAGATATTGTAAATAAGTGTACAAGTAAGACATCAAAAGATTGGAATGATATTGATATGTTTCTTGTAAAGAAAATAATACATGGAATTGTGAAACCGCTAACTCACTTATGTAATTTATCATTCAAAACAGGAACATTTCCAGAAAAAATGAAAGTGGCTAAAGTAATTCCGTTGTATAAAGATGGTGACAAACACCTGTTCACCAACTATAGACCTGTATCCTTGCTTTCTCAGTTCTCAAAAATAATCGAAAAACTTTTTGTTACAAGACTGGATAATTTCATTGAAAAAAACAATATATTAATGGACAGTCAGTATGGGTTTAGGTCGGGCAGATCAACTTCCATGGCATTAATTGAGTTGGTAGAGGAAATAACAAACTGTATAGAGGATAAGAAATATGCTATGGGAATATTTGTTGACCTAAAAAAAGCATTTGACACAATTGATCATGAGATACTACTAAAAAAACTGGAGCGGCATGGCATAAGAGGGGTTGCATCTGATTGGATTAAGAGCTACATTAAAAACAGGCGTCAATTTGTGCAGATGGGTCAGCATAAGTCAAAGAGTCTTAATATTACCTGTGGTGTCCCACAAGGGTCAGTCTTAGGCCCAAAACTTTTTATTTTGTATATCAATGATATTTGTAAAGTTTCAAAGCTACTTAAGTTTGTTGTATTTGCGGATGACACAAATATTTTTTGTTCTGGAGAAGACTTGCCGCAGCTCGTGGAAGTGGTCACGAATGAATTGGTTAAATTAAAATGTTGGTTTGATACAAATAAGTTATCATTGAATTTGAAGAAAACTAAATTTATGTTATTTGGAAATCGTAAAATGAATGAAGATGTTCAAATAGAAATGAATAATGTTGTATTAGAAAGAGTTTATGAAAACAAATTTTTGGGTGTCTTAATAGACCACAAGTTATGCTGGAAGGCCCACATTAGGTATCTGTGTTCTAAGATGGCAAGGAGTATTGGAGTGCTGAATAAATGTAGACACATCTTGAACCAAACAACACTATACAATCTGTACTGTGCACTCATATTACCATATCTGATCTATTGTGTTGAAATCTGGGGTAATACTTACAAGAGCACCTTACAAAGGATATGCACATTGCAAAAAAGAGCAGTAAGGATAATAAATCATGCTGGGTATCTCGATCACACCAATCCTCTATTTCTTAAATTACAGACTTTGAAATTTATGGACTTAGTGAAAATTAGAACAGCAATAATAATGTTCAAAGCAAGAAATAATTCACTGCCTGAAAACATTCAAAAAATGTTTCAAGCTAATGAAGGACAATATAGTCTAAGAGGAAAATTACATTTTAAACAACCATGTGTACGCACTACTCTTAAAACTATGTGCATATCAGTTTGTGGGGTAACTTTGTGGAATGGTCTTGATGATAAAATCAAACATAGTACTAACTCTATACAGTTTAAAAACACATACAAGAAAGCAATTCTTGACAAGTATAATAATGGGGACCTCTAAGGAAAGTAATTCACATTACATATGTATTTCTTTGATTATTATTTTGTTTTATTGTGAATGGAGTATATATGATACAAATATAACTGCCAGCATTCAAGGCTGTTCGTGGATCATTGTAGAGGTGACTGGGAGATGGACTCTGGAATTTAGGATATTGAGGAGACCGGTTCAATTATGATTATAATTACGGATATTGCTTATTGGTTGTTTGTGTTGTATTTATTTATTTTTTGTTATATTTTTTTTTTTTCTCTTTTAACTTTATTTAATTTTTATAGTTTATATATGATATTGTGAGGAAGGGACAGGACTAAATAAGCGTTCTGCTTCCTCCTGTTCCCTCTCGAACACATTGTTTTGATTTGTGTTTTACTTTTGAATGAGACTGTTAAATTGTTTTGCTTTTATTTTTTTTTATTCTGATGCTTTTAATTTGATTGGGTTTTGTTGTGTTCGAGACAAAGCCAATAAATAAATAAAATAAAATTGTAGTCCACTATCATCTCCACTGTCTTTAGAGCGTTGAGCCCTAGGTTGTTCCGACCGCACCGGGTCACCAGCTGGTCCACCTCCCACCTGTAGGTGGACTCATCACCATCAGAGATGAGTCCAATCAGGGTGGTGTCGTCCGCAAACTTCAGGAGCTTGACGGACTGATGACTGGAGGTGCAGCTGTTGGTGTACAGGGAGAAGAGTAGAGGAGAGAGAACGCAGCCTTGAGGGGATCCGGTGTCACTTGTATCATGGTGAAATGAAGCTGGGAAACATTTAAAATCTGTAGGACACCGGCCCTCGAGGACCAGGAATGCCTACCCCTGACCTAGACGGATCAAATTTGGTTTGAGGGACGAAAGAAAGGCAGAAAGAAAGCACGAAGGGATAGACCGATTTAAAGAAAAAAAAAAGGTCTATAGTAGGGCTGTTCGATTAATCGATTTTAAATCGTAATCGCGATTATGTAATTAGAACGATGTTAAAACGTGAAAATCATAAAATCGATTTTTCACTTTTTTTTTTTTTTTTACCTTGTCTGCACACATTAATGATTGATACCATATTAAGGATTGATGTAAATACCTCTCAATACCTGCGACAAGGGCCCCACCGGAGAGGCTCTTTAGTGTAGGAGGGGGCGTTGTAACATGCCACCGGGCATCCCTCAAGCCAGATGCCGTAGACCGGCTCGTGTTCCTTGCAAAAAAGTTGCAAATGTGAATAGCAAATGTAATGACTGACATTACACACCTCTACCTCCTTCATGGGTTGCATTATTATTTAGCATGCAAAGACCCAGTTTAGTTTAATAAGAAAATGTCTTGTTTTATTTAATTGGAAATATAACTTACTGTATGTTTGCAAGTGCTGATTTGCTGATTTTTCTTTTCAGAGATAAAACTTTATATTTTATTATATTTTTTAAAACTTTTTTTCAACTTATTTTACAGAGTTTTGCAATGTATTCATTCATTTTTGGTTTAATAAGAGCAAAGTTTGCACTTAAAGCCCAATGGGGCAAATGTTCAATAAAAAAACAGCATATTTGAAATCATTTCTTTGCCTTTTGTCAATTCACAAAATAATCGTAATCGAAAATCAAATTTTGAGAGAAAAAAAATCGAGATTTTATTTTTGGGCAAAATCGAACAGCCCTAGTCTATAGGGTGATCCTCGAGGGCCGCAGTCCTGCCTGTTATAGATGTTGCCTTGCATCCGAATCAGAATCACTTTTATTGCCAGGTACAGTGGGGCAAAAAAATATTTAGTCAGCCACCAATTGTGGTTTTCCCACTTGAAAAGATGAGAGAGGCCTGTAATTTTCATCATCGGTACACTTCAACTATGAGAGACAGAATGGGGAGAAAGAATCCAGGAAATCACATTGTGGGATTTTTACTGAATTAATTGGTAAACTCCTTGGTAAAATAAGTATTTGGTCACCTACAAACAAGCAAGATTTATGGCTTTCACAGAGCTGTAACTTCTTCTTTAAAGGAGCATGAGGCTCCTTTTAAGAAATGAGACTCAATAGCACCACCCTTCGCCACGACGGCAGTCGGGGGTACTGCAGCCAACAGTGAAGCCGGCACGGGAGAACGGGGAGAACGTGCATGACGTCACATCCGCAGGACAGTGCGAGAAATTCGGGCTCAGAATTGCAGCACATTTTGCAGCACACAGCCTGTTCAAGGCAACGGAGAGATACACTAGAGGGCTCATTGTTTTTGGTTTGGAACGCTTCATCTGACATTATTACTAGAAAATGTAAAACATATACGAATTTTTTTCATAAATCCTGCCTCAAGCTCCTTTAATAGGCTCCTCTGTCCTCCACTTGTTACCTGTATTAATGGCACCTGTTTTAACTGGTTATCAGTATAAAAGACACCTGTCCACAACCTCAAACAGTCACACTCCAAACTCCACTATGGCCAAGACCAAAGAGCTGTCAAAGGACGTGAGAAACTAAATTGTAGACCTGCACCAGGCTGGGAAGACTGAATCTGCAAAAGGTAAGCAGCTTGGTGTGAAGAAATCAACTGTGGGAGCAATTATTACAGATTAGAGATTATTAGGGAAGACATACGTTGTGACTAATTAGCCACGGTGGTGAATGATCCGATTGAAGACTTTACACGCGCCTTAGGTTTTGTTGTCTGCTTTGCCGGTCTTGTCTCTCTCTGTCTCTTTATTGTTGCTTGTTGATGTTATGATATGATGTTGTTTTCCCGTGGTTTGTATAACATTTAATTAAAAGTATGGTTTAACATGGGGGAAGAAACGTTATTCTCTCTGTGGTTCAAAACACGCCTAACCCACACACCTGTGTCTATTTAATACTTGATTGTGTGAAGTAACCCATTACCAAGGTGATTGCTGCCCCCTTGTGGCTTGGTATATTAGTAACACAAAAAGTATATTAACTAGTCTTTCAACAAAAACAAAAACAAACCAAAAACACCCATATTGGCTCCAACAACAACAACATAAAAACCACTGATAATCTCCCTCCATCTGGGGCTCCACGCAAGATCTCACCCCGTGGGGTAAAAATGATCACAAGAACGGTGAGTAAACATCCTAGAACCACACGGGCGAACCTAGTGAATGACCTGCAGAGAGCTGGGACCAAAGTAACAAAGGTATATCAGTAACAAACTACACCACCAGGGACTGAATCCTGCAGTGCCAGACGTGTCCACCTGCTGAAGCCAGTACATGTCCAGGCCCGTCTGAAGTTTGCTAGAGAGCATTTGGATGATGCAGAAGAGGATAAGGAGAATGTTATATGAAACCAAAATGGAACGTTTTAGTAGAAACACAACTTGTCATGTTTGGAGGAGAAAGAAAGCTGAGTTGCATCCAAAGAAC
Source organism: Cololabis saira (assembly GCF_033807715.1). Classification (NCBI taxonomy): domain Eukaryota; kingdom Metazoa; phylum Chordata; class Actinopteri; order Beloniformes; family Belonidae; genus Cololabis; species Cololabis saira. The sequence continues at coordinate 20,346,212 of NC_084597.1, forward strand.
ACCATACCTACTGTGAAGCATGGGGGTGGAAACATCATGATTTGGGGATGAGCCAAAGGGACCAGGACGACTGATCCGTGTAAGGGAACGAATGAATGGGGCCATGCATCATGAGATCTTGAGTGGAAACCTCCTTCCATCAGGTCTGGGTCTGGGTCTTTCAACATGACAATAATCCCAAACACACCACCCGGGTAATGAAGGAGTGGCTTCGTAAGAAACATTTTTTGTTTTGTTGTTTTTGTTCAATAAAGTTTGAAGGAAAAAAAAAACCTCCAAGCGGGAGCTGTTGTTGATATCATATATGGTAGCAAACTTTATTGAACAAAATTTTGTAGGGTTTACAACAAAAGGCAAATGAAAACGAAACAAACAATCAATTATCTACAGATATTCAACATTTGGGGGGGTTGAGAGCAAAAAAAAAGATACATTTACTGACAAGCTATGGGAAGTGTATTAATAAAAATGAAGAAACAAAGACATCGTTTCATATAAGCTTTTGGCAATATCGTTTTTTTCACACATCAGTTTAAGAGACGCTAAGTACAGTTTACATTCATTTTTCAGATGTACAATGGAGGGTTTGCTGTTATTCCATTTGCATTTTTGTATGTGATTTTTACCTAGTAAAATAATTATGTTGACCATGTTTGATATATTTCTTGGAAGATTGTCCATATACGGTAAATTAAGATTTGGTTGGAGTCAACAGCTCCTGCTTGGAGGTGCAAACACCAACAGAGCTGTTCTGCAGAATAAATGGGTTGCGTTAAATTGCGTTCCTCAGGCCACCGGGCAACAACGTTTGACAGAGACATAGTTGCATCGCAGATTATTTGTGCATGGATTGAATGAAATCCTTTCATGTTCACGTAACTGAATTCAATTCGGAGCGCACGGTTCTAAGTAAGCCATGGTACTTGTATTTTCTTTTCAGGTCGTCCTGCCACAGCAGTCTTTTATAGCTGTCACACCAATTATTCAAAATGTCTGCTAAATTACTAATGGAGAATTTTTATTAATTAGAGGAAACGGGGAACATGTGTGAAGTTTGAGATCGCTGAACACTGAGAATCTTTTAATGGGTTCTATTTGTAGTTTCCCTGTTCTACCACTAGATTTTGTGTGTATGCATGGTCGGAGTTGTGCTTACATTTACACGTGTTCCTGCGCACAGGTACATGTTGATAAATTCCATTCCATTCCATTCTTTGCGTGGGAATGTTCATACGCACACTTTACGCACATATCTGTGCGTACGAACGTTGATAAATGAGGCCCCAGATCTCAACCCCATAGAAGATCTTTGGAGGGAGTTAAAGTCCGTGTTGCTCAACAACAGCCCCAAAACATCACTGCTCTACAGGAGATCTACATGGAGGAACGGGCCAAAATACCAGCAACAGTGTGTGAAAACCTTGTGAAGACTTACAGAAAACGTTTGACCTCTGTCATTGCCAACAAAGGGCCCGATTTACTAAAGGTTTGCGTGTGTAAAAACGTGTGCAAACTTGACAGCACCCGCAAACCAAAGTGCCAGCTGATCTACTAACAGCGTGCAAAGAGGACTGCGTCTCTCAAATGCGCAAAATAGCACACGCTTTTCATTTAGTACTTTTGCCCTGATGAATAATCAATACGGGGCGTACCCACCAGAAATCGCTAAATACTGGGAGGGAAAGATGCAAATTGTTCCATTTACCACACGCAATGAGATTTACCAAGCCTGAAAGTTTTTGCGGGGATTGTGATTGCGTCTGTATTTAATACGTTCAAAAGGAAGGTGCTAATCTCCACATGCAAAAGGAGAAATATTTGATTTGAATGTTAAATCGAGTATTATTCAGCAAAAGGTTGCAACATTTTTTTTATTTGTGATAATAAATAAATCACGTGTTTTCATGGAGAAAAAAGTGTTTCTTATTGTGCGCCTATACTTGTTCTGCAGTCATACCCCGGTGTTGTGCCGTATTCAGCACCCCTGCCGTGAAAAGCACCCCCTCATCTGACAAAAATGATATTCTCATTCCGTGTTCTGTTCATGTTCTGTTTAGCGTCCAGTTTTGTGTTAATGATTCATGTTTAAATGCGCTCATGGATTCCACAATAGTCATACTTTCCCACAATCACAGTCACAGATAACAAAAATCGGGTAAATGGTTATTGATGTCATTAATTAATAGCCTGCTTACTGTGTTGTCTTCCATAATATTTGTAAATATATATAATATAAACTCCTAAGTATGTGTTTGTGTGAGTGTGTATATATAAATATATTGAGTGTCAGTGTGTTGTTTTTTTTCTTGGTCTACTTATCATTGAATATACGAGGGGGTGCTTTTCACGGCAGGGGTGCTGAATACAACAATTTATCTCTATAACTCCAACTCGTCAAATTTCATTTTGCGGTTGCGACTATATCCTGCTTTCCATCCAGACTCCATGGCGCAAAGTTTGCGCCGCAAACCGTAAGACGCGCAACACCTCATTTAAATACTGCTGTTTGCACCTGTTATCAATTGCGCACGCAATCTTAGTTGATCACCCGCAAAACACACAACAGCAGCACGCGTAAACTTTTTCAGTGCACACGCAATTTAGTACTCTTTATTTAGGATCTTAGTAAATCGGGCCCAAAGGGTATATAACAAAGTATTGGGATGAACTTTTCTTATTGACCAAATACTTATTTTCTACTATAATTTGCAAATACATTCTTTAAAAATCACAATGTGATTTTCTGGATTTTTTTTTTTTTCATTTTGTTTCTCATGGTTGAGATATACCTGTGATGAAAATTACAGGCCTCTCTTATCTTTTTCAGTGGGAGAACTTGCACAACTGGTGTCTGAATAAATACTTTTTTGCCCCACTGTATGTCAACACACACAAGGAATTTGTCTTCGGTTCACTTGGCTCTCAAGTGAAAAAAAAAAAAAAGAATGAGAATATAATAATAAGCAAGGACAATAATACAATGAAAATAAAATTACAAAACCTATGTAAAAAAAACAGCATGTAAAACAAATATATAAATATATTTATATACACATAAATATCTGTGTTCAAGAGTTTTGGTTTGAGTCCGGTTTTTAGCTGTTTAACACAGACACAGCTTGAGGGAAGATATTGCACTGGTGTCTGGTTGTTTTGGTGTACAGTGCTCTGTAGCGCCGTCCAGAGGGGAGAAGTTCAAAAAGGTTGTGACCAGGGTGTGAGGGGTCTGCAGAGATGTTACCTGCCCGTTTCCCGACTGTGGACAGGGCAGGCTGACACCAATTATTTTCTCTGCAGACCTAATTGTCCGTTGCAGTCTGTTCTTTTCCTGTTTGGTGTCCAAACCAAACAGTGATGGAGGAGCAGAGAACAGACTGGACTATTGCCGTGTAGAACTGAATCCGCAGCTCCTTTGTCAGATTGAGCTTCCTGCCCTGGCGCAGGAAGTACAGCCTCTGCTGGGCCTTTTTGAGGATGGGGACTGTGTTGGTCTCCCACTTCAGGTCCTGGGAGATTGTGGAGCCCACAAACTTGAAGGTTTCAACAGCAGTCACAGTGCTGTCGGTGATGGGTGGCAGAGTGGGGGGGGGCTCCTCCTGAAGTCCACTGTCATCTCCACAGTTTTTAGCGTGTTCAGCTCCAGATTGTTCTGACCACACCAGCAGACCAGCCGTTCAACCTCCCGTCTGTATGCAGACTCGTCACTGTCCCGGATGAGGCCGATGACTATTGTGTCGTCTGCAAACTTCAGGAATTTAACAGACGGGTCTCGGGAGGTGCAGTTGGTGTAAAGGGAGAAGAGCAGTGGGGAGAGAACTCACCCCTGGGCGGCTCCAGAGCCTCCAGTGCTGATGGTTCGGCTGCTGGAAGTGATGTTCCCCAGTCTCACCTGCTGCCTCCTGTCAGTCAGAAAGTTACTAATCCACTGACCGGTGCAGGGCAGAGTGAGCTGGGTGAGTTTGGAGTGGAGGATGGCCGGGACGATGGTGTTGAACGCCGAGCTGAAGTCCATGAACATCGTAACATAGCATAGCCGAGGTGTTGCAGGATGTAGTGCAGTCTCATGTTGACTGAATCATCCATTAACCTGTCCTTCTCTTCTGTTTCTTGTCAACAGAAAGGAAGGACAGAGAAGAGGACAAAAGGGTGAAGAAATAGATGACAGGAGGAAAGAGAGAGGAAGAAAAGACAAATGATACATACTCAATCACATGGCAGGAATTAGATGAATTTTAGGTATAAGGCATTTTATTTAGAGAAACGCCTTACCCAACGACACTGTACAGATTTTTTGTTAAAGTAGATAAAATGTTAGTTAAATTTTTACAGAATATAATAATTACAGAGTGTGCAGCCCCACAGCTAGAAATGGCGGTAACCTCAAACACCGACACTTTGATTTATTTTGTACACACCTTTTATTTATTTTATGTTGAAATGCACAAGTTCCATCTATAACGCACACATTTGGTTTACTTTGTATATTCAACTTTTGTTTCTTTATAGTTTATTAGTGCGCAAGGCCATGGCTGAGGGGGTGTTGGAGTTCTTCTGGCGGGACATATCACAAGCCAAACAAGAGCTCTCAGTCTTGGGTCCGCCACAAGGCAAATGGGTGCACGTTTGGAACACCTTGTTTGTAAGACTAAAGGCATCCTGACCAAGTAGCTTCCCTCTATGGAGAGGAGCTCTACTCTTCCTAAGTCCTTCCTAACTCCCCATCCTCTTGTCTCCTCTTTTGAGACGTTTACAGTCTGGAAGAAAGCTCATTTAGGCCATGTGTAGTCATGACTTCGATATCTTGGTCATACAGACCATCACAACAGGTGGGGCTGGGTTGTTGCGTTGCCTTTTATTTGCCCACCTTTTCACAGGGTAGAGGTTTGAGAACCCAAACAATCAGGATCTATGTGGCCCTTTGCTTCTGGTAGGTACATTTGCTCTTATGGAAATGCCAAATGAAGATGCCATGCCCGGATTAAAAAGATGGAGGTTTCACTCCGGAGCCAGCCCTGAAGGTGAATTGGGTCTCCCACATGGGACTGCCATCCTTTGGACCCACCACCTGCAGGAAGGGCCTTTAAAAAAGGTGCTGTGTTGCATGGCAATGGCCTCAGTGGTCAAATTGAACTCAGTGAATCAACCACAGTTGGGATAAAACAGCAAAACCAAAATCATCACAAGCATGAACGCAGATGTAATGATGGATTGAATCAACATATTCAGCTCTTGAAAGACTTGCATAAACTTAGGTGTCACATTTAATGCAGTATGAATGAAAGGATTCCTAGTTTGAGCATCATCCTGAGATAAAACCAGACAAAAATCACTGTTTAACAGCATTAGTTTATTTTCCACATGTTACTTCTGAAACAGGTAATTATATACAAAATCTGGAATGTTGGATAAATGCATACCAATCATCAGTTCATTGTGACTGTTTCCAGGGAAACCTTGGTAACACTAGCTATACATTAAAATGGGTGCCTCTGCATTGCAATTTATTGCTGGTTTTACAATCGAAAGTCACTAATGCCGTTAATAACCTTCCTCAAACTTTTTAGAGTATTTACACTTCGATTAGTAATGTCTAAAATCCATGTAAGTCTGCTAAATAAATACAGAGTGGGAGCTTGAAAGAACAAACCAACATGGATGTAGAAAGAGTGAAAATGTATCTTAATCTTCCCTAGATTGTCTATAAATGTCAGACATTTGTCATGAAGATAAAGTGACCGAAATCCCAGAAATTAATCTCCCTAGTCTTAAAAAAAAAGTAAACAGAAATCACAAAAAAAGACGACGAATATAATCAACGATTTCATGTATAAAATACAATGCGTGAAAATCTTTTGGAAATGCACATTTTGATTGGCTACTAAATAAAATTGACCAATCTTAAAAGGCACTCTGTGTAGTTAATCCACATCTGACCACATGGGGGCGCACAACAGAGCTTGACTAAAGAGCCAATGACAAAACTGGGTGGCATGTCTTGTAATACCACTTTGTGCCAATAGAGGTGCTCTTTGTTTTGTCACGTGTGAAATGCTGCCTCCATGTGGTCAGAAACAGAAATGCTACATCGAGTGGCTTTATCGAGTTATGTATTTATTTTAAAGGGATTAAAATCCAATTATCTCCACAGTGTTTCAATTTTGGTTAGTCAGTGCTGGGGGCGGGAATCACAAGTGGAACTTTGTTACAAACATACACAGAAGCCAGTAGAAGACATGGTCTACCACCAACAAGGGAATGTTATCCATTACAACACTGCGGGAGGAAGGTGGTATTGTACGTAAACTCTTGAGATTGTGGAGGCTGTGACTTATCACGTGAGGTTGATCGTTTCCGTCGTTTATAGAAACGCGTCCCCCTGCTGTACCAGTAAATGAACGTCGAGGGGCTGAGCGAACAAAAGCTGGTCGCGTTGCTTCCTCACTGTTCTTCGACAAACAGAAAGCAGCTTCAACTGGATTTGTTACATTTTTTGTTTTCTTTTTCTCCCACAGTGTAAGATGATTAATTCAACAACAACAAGAGACTTGGTGCTCTACACAATAGTCAGTAAAAAGTCTCAGGCAAAGTGACAAAAACTTTCACTTTTTCTTTTTACACAATGCAGTTTTTTTTTCTTCTTTTTATGCACTACTATATATTTCTTGTGCCATTTCATTACAAAAAAAAAAAAAAAAAAAAGATTCATTTCACAGTATAAAACCATGTAAAATAATCAGGGACTACTAAAAGTTCTGCTTTGTTTCAAAAATGATGTTCTGGGAATGAAAATAAAGGCTTTGAATATTGCTTTTAAGCCGTTATGCTGCAAATGTACTCCGACAGTTGTGAATATGCAAGTATTGCTCGGGTTCCGGGGTCGAACGTCCTCCCCTGTTCAAACAGTTCGAGGTCTATGGCACTTGATATTTTGCATCTCCCAACTATATTTTCTGTACAATGAAGGAAAAAAAGAAGAAAGAAAAAAAATTACTGCCCTATAGTGATGAGTAACAAGCGAGATGAAACATATTTCTAGATAGAAAAGGCAACCTGTGGTCCTGTCTCAGGTGAGAAACAAAACTGCACGATGCTGAAACCCACTCCGATGACGGTCACACATCTAATATTCACCTTATTCAAAAGTCTTTCCTCTGTTGCTCCTGCTTTTACCTGCCGACAACAACTTCCAAGCTTGCTTTGGTTAAATTAGCATCACTGCCAGATATTTTCCTCTTAGAAAAGTAAGAAAAAAAAAAGGGTATTTGATGGCTAAACTGAAAACTGGTGGGCGGAGCAAGCAGTTATTATTTCATTTAGCCTATTTTGCCAAGTTTACTGGAGTAAAAAAAAAAAAAAAAGTAAAACTTTTGGCTTTAAAACACATATCTTCATCAACTTAGTCCTCTAAAATGTGATTTGACATTCAAATTTCCTGCTTTATTACACAAACAAATGCAAATAGAAATCCTTTAATGTCTAAGAACTTGATACGTTTCCAAAGATCGGGGTGTCTGAGCTGGGGCGACGTGTCCGTGTGCTGAAGGATATTTAAAAGATCTGTGCAAGCAGGCGTGGATAATTAACCTCTTCTCAGCTTATTGATCTCGCATGAAGAAAAAATTAAAACAAAAAAACCAAACCAAACCCCTTCTTGATCTACATTCGTCTACCCTTGATGAGCACCTAACGCTGTCCTCCAGATAAGATTGAAGAAAACGGTTTCAAAATAAATGTCCAGAAATGAAAAAAACAACAAAAAAGGCAAACTGGATGACAGAGGAGAGGGAGCCCTGTCCCCTAGTGGTCAGCTTCGTGTCCACAACATGCAGAAATAAAACCCAACTTGATCAGTGGTTGACGAGTTTCAGACTGAAGAAAACAAAAACGAAAGGAATATCTGTACAGAGACCACAGTAAGCATGTGCGTCAGAGCCATCTTCAGCTTCTTTGTAAAAAAATATATGTACACCACAGTGACGGCCTTTTCGAGGACACGTACTTGCAGGTGTTTACCGCTGTCTCGCTTAGACCCACTACATTCAGTGGTTTTCCCAGTTTAAAATCGAGGCTTCAAAGACCTCAAGATCTCTACTATAAATAGTCCCGACAGGCATCAACAGATCAGTCTCTTCTGTGTATAAAAATAAGACGGTCGGCATAAAAATTATTTTGTTATTCTTTGATGCCGACCCCCCCGGCTCTCAGGTTCAGGTGAGTCTATGCTTGCACTTCTCGTACGATAATCAAATCCACAGTGGTTGGAAAGGTTTTCAGGAGGGCCACTGCATTCCCGTGATCGATATTCACAAAGCTGTATCCGTTCGCCTGTGGACAAAAAAAAAAAAAAAAAAAAGATATTATCAGTTAACATCTCAAAACACAAACACCAGCATCACCCGAACTTGTCAACACAAAAGGATACCTGAATGATTTTATCTCCAGGTTGAAGGATTTTGGATGCAGGACCCTCAGGTTGGACCCTTGTCACAAATATACCCTGAAATTAGAGGACATGTAAGCCATAAATCCAGCTGTTACACTTACAACAAAGAGGCTTTTAATCAGAAAAATCTGATCAAAGTTGTGCTTTTACATAATCGTCGGGGCGAAAGGGGTTTCCCCGGCCTCCCACTCCTCCAGAGATGCTGAAACCCAGCTCCGGATTCTTCTCTACTTTCACACGAATCTGAAACACACACACACCCACGCATGCTCATGAGCTCGGCGTCATTTAATGTCAAATTACACAATTTTCCTGCATCAGAACAAAGCAACATTCATATGACTGGATACCTTGTAACTTCACTACTGTAGATGAAACAAAAATAACAACAAACAAAAAAAAAAAAACACCCAACACGTGACTTGGTATCAAGTACTGCATTACAAAGAACTCTGACAAGAAAGTTCTTGGAAAACTCCCAGGATTAAGATGTTTAGCATTTCTTCTGAAAGTTAAGACCTGGTTCTGGTAAGGATAACACTAGCTCACAAAGCATCTTAGCACTTAAGAGAACCCCGACAGTGATGAACTGTCGGGAGAAAGGAAGAGAAATTTTAAGAGGATTAAGAGAAAATGTTTTTTTTTTTTTCCTTTTTAAGAAACACAGATGAAGGAAGTGTGGAACGTTATGAGGAATAGTTAATGAAACGTCAACATATTTGACAGCTGGAAGAGTCCAACAGTTGCCATGGAGTTAAATCTTCTTAACTTTCTGGATTTACGCAAAGTTAAGAAGATAACCGTTACTCAAGCAAGAACAGATATAGATCTAGATCAGGGGTATTCAAATAGATTCGGCCGGGGGCCACATCTGCAAAAGGACTGTAAGGAGAGGGCCGCACAATTTGAAAATGTGGGGATTTTCAAAAGGTATTTTGCACTCAAAGACGAAGACTTATGTAAATATAATACATTTGTATTATACATTTGAATATATCTAGTTTACATATGAATTATGTATTAATTGTCTCCAGATTTAGTAATTGTGAATGTTAAATATAATATTCAGATAAAGAAATATTATTTTGAATGCAAGTTCATTTTGAAACCATGCATTGTGCAAACTTAATGAAATTGATATTGACCTACTTTTAATAAAACACGCCATAATGACAAAGCACCACTTTCCACCAAGATTTCCTTATTTGACATGCTGACAGGTTTGCTGCGTTTAACACTGCTCCCTCACTCCAGCTGTTATTAACTGTTTGTTTTTTTCCCCACTTATTCCACCGAAAGTGTTTTTTTTTTTTTGCTATTTTCGGCTGAACATTCGGTGCATCACTATTATTAAAAAAAAAACACCCCCTTTTTTAAATATGACCAGGGGCCACATAAAAGCTCCTGGCGGGCTGCATATGGTCCGCGGGCCACCAATTGAATATCCCTGATCTAGATGAAATGGATGTTTTAAAACAATTAAGTAACAGAACAGGCAGCTTACGGAGGCTGAATACTGTCATTAAGGTCATGTTTGATCCTGGTATTAACATTCGTCCCGAGTGATCGGGTCACAAGAGGACAGCGTTGAGTTGAGATGTCAAAGCAACCAGAGCACCAAGAGCACCTGTGCAGCAGACCCTAACTCTAGACCCGGAACCATGTGACCTCCCGGGAGGTGAAGGTCTGTGTGGGGACTGTCGTGTCCTTCACGTGTGGTCGTGAACTTATTACTGACGTCATGTTTCCTGATATTCTGGACTTCACTGCATCACCAGTGAGTCTCTCAAACCACAACTGAAGGTGGTCTGGCCCTCATGTGGTAAAAACACTGGGCCACACCGAGGGGCTGCCTCCATGAATGACGACTACTGTCAAAGCAGGAGTCGGTTCAGTTACCCAACAACGAAGGGGTTTCAGTCCCAAGTTTCTCCTGACCCACTCCTTCCTGACGACTCTTTGGAGAAACTTCAACACTTACGGCGTGTTATTAAACAAATGAATATTAGATTACATTTTCTTGGGTCAGACTGTGGCTGCAACCTCTCCGATCCGTCCTTAACAGCAGACAGCAAAGAGTAAAGTGGGCAGTAGGAATGGGTGATATTTTACCGTTCACGATAAACCGTCAAAAAAATTCCCCACGGTAAGAATTTGTCATCTCGCGATAAAAACGATAAATTCCTGTTGATGACGTTTTTGTGTAAAGCTGATTTATGGTTCTATGTTCAATCGACGCAGAAGGAAGGAAGGAAGGAAGGAAGGAAGGAAGGAAGGAAGGAAGGAAATGAGCCTGAAAGAAAGAAAGAAAGAAAGAAAGAAAGAAAGAAAGAAAGAAAGAAAGAAAGAAAGAAAGAAAGAAAGAAAGAAAGAAAGAAAGAAAGAAAGAAAGAAAGAAAGAAAGAAAGAAAGAAAGAAAGAAAGAAAGAAAGAAAGAAAGATTCCCATTGATTACGTTTAATAGCATTTAGTATTCTTTTAGAGCAGTGTTTTGGGGGCTCCAAAGACTGAATGTGGTGATAGATTTATAGTTGAAAAGGTGGAGTTGAATTGGTATTTTTTTATCGTAATTTTTATCGTTATCGGGATAAGTGCCAGAAATTATCGTGATACATTTTTTAGTCCATATCGTCCATCCCTAGTGGGCAGACTGAACTGTGGTGAAGTCTAAGACTTTCTAGAGCTGCCAACGACCAGAGCGGTTAGCAGCCACAGAGAACCTTTAAAAAAGCAACCGTGAGCCACCATGGCAGCGTTCACGCGGCTCGATTCGCACCACAGTTCTCTAGATTACTGCGACCCTTCATCACAAGTCTGTGCGTGTGTGTGTGTGAATGAAGGATCAACAGACTAAATGTTGTCACATTAACACACAAACATATGTGTCTTCCTCAGGTGTCCATTGTTGGAGCTAATTGGGAAGTGGCTCAGCTCTGAATTGCCACTGGCTGTCCTCTGATTACCTTGATGGGTTGCACCTGGGAGCAACATCAAAAGCAGCTCACTTGTGAGAAGAGGAGGGCTCACTTAAACATCTCTCGCTGCCATTCCGGTGGTCCCTGTCTTGACTGTGCTGGAAGCTGCTTTGAGGTATGTGGACTAGGGCTGGGTATCGATTCAAATGTCAAGATTCGATTCCGATTCTTAATATTCAGAATCGATTATCATGATCCGATTCAATATTGATTTGGCTTAGTGTTATTTAAAATGTTTTTTGAGCTGTTGCCTGAATTATATGACTGTAAAATAACTAGTGAAATAATAATTTCACAATAATTATTGTGAAATAAATAACTCAAACAGGCCTTTCAATATCCATTTAAAGTGCAAAAAAGAAAGAAATTGCAACAGTTCATGCAGTAAACAAATCATTTTAGCTTATCTAATTTATTCTGTCACCACGCACACATATTGCCATGAAGCACCTGGCATTTTTCAGAAGTGTCATGACAAACTGTGTGTCCGACTACTGGGATTAAAGTTCACCTGGCGAAAATGATTGGGGAAAAAAAAAAATTTGATCTTTTATACATAATCGATTTTTAGGAATTAATATGAGAATCGATTTAGAATTGGAAAATCGATTTTTTTTTCAACACAGGCCTAATGTGGACTGGGGTATCCTTTACATTCTTGACCTTAGAATAGACTATGTTTAGCACACTAGGTGTAGCAGTTGGTACCACCCACTGTATCTGTTTTTGCACATCTTTTTTTAGATTAGTTAGTTAGGTATTTTGTTATTTGATTTGTCCAGTAGGTAGTAGGTAGTTAGGCTTGGTTTTGTTCTGTTTATTTCATTCATTTGGCACAACCATTTGTCCCTTCCTCCCCCACAGGTAAAAGCAGCTAAAATCCTCTTCTCCAAAACAGTTAATGAACATCCTTATATCATGTTGTCTTTAATTCCTTGGCTGTTATGTATGTTGCACCCCCTTGGGGGGTTGTAACAATATGACTTCCAGATCAGCAGGTACTGAGAGAGAGCAATCAGACCGATGGCGTCCTTCACCTCTTGCTGCAGAGTGTCCTGTTGAACGCGAGGAGGACCTTGAGGCGGCTGGGAGACTTTGAGCATCAGGTAATCGATGAGCTGCTCTCTGGAGGGATGCCGGGCCATGGGCGACTGGCTCAGCTGAGGATGAACAGAAAGGCCCATTTGACCATTGATCAAAGGCACCTGGACGATAACATTTGAACCATCATGCGACTTTAAAACAACAATGTTGTGAGCAAAACATCTGCAAGTTTAATTTTTTACCCCCTGCAATGCAAGTATATTTACACGTACTTTCCTGTGGGGGTCCATGGTGAAGCTTTGTGGCGGTTGGGGAACAAAAACATCATCCTGGAAGGGAAACAGTAAATATTAAAAAACAATTAATGCAAATTAAAAAAAACATGATGTCTTGCATAAGGAATAATCAGGGGCTTTAGTTGATTTTTGAAGACAAAGTCATCAATATTATGCTTTTTTGACCAACTTATTTTGCTCCAATGATAAACCGTCACCCTTATTGGAGGCCCAAAACACCAGGTGTATAAATGTTATAGCAGCGGAGGTAAAAGGAACAGAAGTTACGACGCCTTTCAGTCTCTAAATACATGGGGGTTATTGGGTAAATTGTAACTACTGGGTAAATGGTTTCAAATTATAAGATAATTACCGGGTAAATATAATTTGTCATTACTACCCTCACGGTCACTACACAGATTGATTGGCAATACATAATTTACCATTCCAGAGTATATACCTGGTAGTTCTCAGTAAATACCAGATGCAATTGAAATTGTATCTACCAGGTAATTATTGAGTAAATACCTGGTGGTAGTAGTAAGAAAAGATCTAATTACCTGGTAGTTATGTTGTAATTACCGGACTGTAAAAGGAGAGGTTACCGATGGTTTGAAATTAGCATAATATGATCACTTTATATGAAAGGGATCAACAGATCAGATTAAGATGGGAGTTTAAAACTGTCTACTTGGGGATTAAGCAGGATGCAACTGTGAATATTAGACTTCTTAAATGTTGAGGAGGGAAGACGTCACAACACACCGACAGCTTTACAGGACAACTACCATTTTTAAAATTCTAATAACTTTTGGACGCCGCTTACCTTTCACCAACACAGTTTCATCCCAAACACAAACTCTGAGGTGATTGAAAGTTGGAGTGAAAATAATGAAGGCGAAAAAAGGAGCATTTAAAGTGTGGTTAATGGAAAGAGATGCATCGCAATGACTAGATGATTTCATAGTGACAAGGTGGAAAAGAAAAACAAGAAAACCGTTCTTAGAGTCTGGCACGTTTAAAAGGGGTCGCTTGGTCTCAGGGAACAAACTTGACTATCTGGTTTTTTGCTTCTGGACAATCATGATTAGTTTACACAATTATTTGCAGAGAAAAGTGAGTGATGAAAGAAAAAAAAATAGCTTCTGTGTTTGTTAAGTTTTCTGGAGTCAAATCTTTTTTTTTTTCTTAAATTTTGTGAGGAAGTTGTTTCAGAAGATTTTAAAAGCGCTGTTGAGCGAGTTTCAGTTCCAGGCAGCATTTAGTCAAAACAATGTCCGCCAGATCCACCACAGAGATAGTTACAAAATCCCTTTAAAAAAATAAAAAAAGCTCCTTTCAGGCACAACCTGCTGTGTGAGAATCGAGTCCAAATGATGATGATGACTTGATGATCCGACTAAGCTGAACTTCTGCAGCCACCTCAGTTAATGTGGCTCCTGGTCAGATGTTCAGGTTTGTGGGATCGGTCATGTCACCGAATAAATAAATTAATCTGTCCTTTGGTGCGTCCGAATTTTCAGCTGCATCGGCTGTTTTCACATTTGTTGGCCAGATTGCGTTGCATCTTTTTTTCAGTAGGTTCGATTTCGTGCTCACAAATGTTTTCGGTCCAGCTCAAACGCTGCAACATCCGTCCTGGCAGAACAGCATGTTTCCATGACAACCGGCCTGAAGCGCAGAGCTGCAAAGCACAGTGCCGCAAACAAATGTGAGTGAGGCTTCTTAGCTCAAACTGTCAAGGGCGCCCTGAAAGTCAAATCCACACCACAAACCAACAGCTCAAGTCATCTGGCAACCGTGTCGAGACCACCTCATCAAAGAGGTCTCGGCACGGCAGTTTTGGAAAGGCGGAGCGTGGCTTCTGTGTTTACACAGACCTGACTGACCCCAACTCATTCCCAGAGTTCCTAGGGCCTACCTAACTAGTCCTAAAACCTTGATGGGGCGTCACACATGCAGAGGCTCCATGTCCAGATCCAGGTTCAACCCTCTACACTTTCAGTGAACATCATTAGAGCCGCAAAAGGCTAACGAAAGCTTTCTTTTCTATTATGTTATATCATAATCAACATAATTGCACTTCTCTACCAATGAAACATGATCTTAGCTTTTTTTATGACCTAATCCAGGGGTCCTCACTCCTGGTCCTCGAGAGCCGCTGTCCTGGATGTTTTTGATGTTTCCCTGCATCAACACACCTGATTCTAATTAGTGGTCATCACCAATCTTTCCTCCAGGTCTGCACAGTTCTGTTGGTGACACAGTCATCTGTATCAGGGTTTACTGGAGCAGGGAAACATCAAAAACATGCAGGACAGCGGCTCTCGAGGACCACGAGTGAGGACCACTGACCTAATCCATTAAAAAAAAAAAAAAGGAAACTATAACGGAGTTTACATTATTCAGAACTATGCTTGTACCTAAATACAATTAAAGGGAAAGCACCACCATAAATTCTACTATTACTACATATTTCTAAAGCCTTGAACAACCGATATCTTAATCCGCCTCCAGCCGTCGCTGCTGCGTTTCATATAAACACTTTTATACGACGATGTGGGAAATCTGAGTCCAGCAGGAAAACAAATAACCTGGTTTATGGTCTACTCTCACACATGTGGCTCTCTGTTACTTTCACAGGCATTTCTGGATAAGTTTCATGAAAATTCATGTAAAAGAAAGATGAAGCGCTTAACTGAACCAATTTGATGGTGCAAAAAGAGAACAAGCCCCTTGTAAAAGTGCTGTACTCGCAGCGTTTCCCACACAACTCAAATCAGTTTACATCATTTAAATAAATATCAGAGCAGGAGGTTTGAACACAAACAGGAGTCATATTATTTTGTTATACTTGTATATCGTGATACAGCCTCTATTAAAAAGATTAAGAACATATGAGGTTTCTTTTAGCTTATCTGACGTTTCACTGCTGCAGACACATCAGAGTTTGGACTACGTCCTCATTCACTTCTCCAACCTCCTCTTCTGGACCACAGGATGTTTTCCAACAAGTGACCGCTGAGGACTTTAAGACGGTCCAAACCAATAAACCTGAAAACTCATATGTTTTAGAAGAGGAGGAGCAGGGAGGGCCACAGATCTGTGGATTCAGGGAAACCACAAACATGAGAATGGGAAATGTTGGGACCCGGCACAAGCAAGTCCATTATTAGAGTCAGATTTATATTGGCTTAGACTTTTTAATCGTTTAGATTTTTTTTACTTCATTTTCCAGTTTAGTTTTTTAGGTACAGATGTTGACCCAAAAAAATCCAGGATGAAAGAATCAGAACAAAAGTAATTTATTCTTTCCTTTACAATTTAAAATTTTTTATTTTTATCCCAGATTTTTCTTTTTTTTTTCCATTTTCACCCAGTGCTCCTACCCAGTCCTGGGCATAGCTCTTCCTCTATCAACCCCGGGAGGGCCATACTGAGCTCAAGTCTCATTAACTTGAGAAGTGAGCAGGCCGCTTCTTTTCACCCAATGGGATATGCACATGTGTGATAGAGGGGGACAGCACGCCAAACTGAAGTGCAGCTCTGCAGTAGTAAATGTCACTATTTTTGGATGAAAATATAAAAAAAAGTTTGAGTGGCTACTGAGGAACTTCAGGATTGTGGTCGTTGTTAGGATGTCTGTGGGAAACTCTGACTCAAACACTAGAAACCATTTGTTTTCCACACTGACATCTAGCACCAGACAAGATTCATCATCACGAGATTAAATTCTCTCATTTCTCTAATGATGAGGACAAGTGAAAGATGGCTTCTGTGGGTCTGAACACAAAGGAAAGGGGGAAACATGCACTTCCTTATGTTCTAGGAGATGTGAAAGTAACAGGATCCTGAGGCCCTGGCTTTTGGTCGGGGCTGCAGGAGCCAGCTACTCAGTCGCAGTACTCACACAGAAGCCGCGGGCTCCGTAGGACGGTCCGTCATGGCCGCTAAAGACCAGGGAGCCTTGGCTGGCATGCATATCCCTACAGCTGCCATAGTGAGACCAGCTCAGCGGAGCGTTATTGGGATTATAGGAGCGAGACAAAGCATTCTGATGAATGAGCGGCAGCAGGAGACGAGTCGGTGAAGAGCATGCAATCCCCCAAATGAGTGACAGACAAAAAAAGACAACAAAAATGTTAACAGCCCAAACATACAAACATGCAGTGAGTCAGAGGTCGCCTATATATAGATGAGTTAGTAGGGTACAATACAACTTGAGAAACCCCTCTATAAGGACAAACTCCAACAGCATTTTAATTCTTTATTTACCAGTTCGCTTATTAAAGCTTTCATTTGACAGATGATGTGCCAAAAAGCGATTATATTTAAGGAGAATAACAGACATTTCCATCCCCATTTGTGTTGTTTGAAATGTGAAACTTTTACAGTTTTTAAGTGCACTTCTTTAATAAAAGTAATTAAAACTGGAGAGACAGGTTTCTTTTTTTAAATGCTGCACTTTTGACTTAATGTTTGTGTGTTTCCTGAGTCTTCGGCACCAAAGCCGTTTATCGATCAGTAAATATCTTGGTCAGAAGTTGCGCACTTTATTATCATCAGTGATCTTTACCTTCTCCATTTTCTTGGCCTCAATGTGTCGCATCACTTGGTCTCTCCAGTCCGCCGGCACCCTTCCTCCCGACAGCTGTCCTGGTCCATCCAGGAGCGAGTGCTCCGACTTCACCCTGACGTTGGGCCGCTTGCTGGGGCTGCTGTGCTGGTAGTTGAAATCGCTGACAGACATGGTCCTTTCTGGAAGCTCGTGGGGCTGCGGCCTGGCGCTCGTAGGCCTGGAAGCTCCGGGTGCATCAATGCTGTAAGTGCGAGCCGAGAGGGGCCTCTGCATGGCCTGGCTCATCGCCAGCGGCCCCCTGGCGAGCGTGTGTATGTCTCTGTATGTCATGTACTCCCCCTCGGGGAGCTGCATGCGCCTCGGGTCCCCGATGGAGGCCGTGGAGGCGCTGCTGCTTTGTCTTTGCAGAGTGCTGCTTCTCGGCTGGCTGCTGGTAGAATAAGATCTGTCTTTGGGGCCCACGGGAGGACCCCGCTGCTGTGGTTGCAGAGGGTAAGGAGGTGCCTGGTTTCGATTGGAGAAGTTGGTGTTGGCTAACGAGTGCGGAGGAGGAGGGAGGTAGCCTTGGTGCTCTGGTGGCACGGTTGCCCTCTGAGCCCAGAGGCCCTCTTTAGGAATGGCACTGCTTGTGTACTGTATATTGTACTGGGGCGGAGGATGTCCCATGCTCATGCTGGAGGAGATGGGATATCTGCTGGTGCTGGTAGGAGGCCTAGAACATGCCAGCAGGTCTGAGGAGGACGTGGAGGAGCTGGTGTGGACCATGAGAGTCTGATCATTGAGTAGCTGACTGGCTGACTTGCTCCTGGTTATGATCTGGCCCTGACCTCCAGGTCCCGGACAGGCCCCCACCATCCGAGCTTGGTCGTACGGGTCTTCATCTCCATTGAAGGAGTACAGCTTCATGCCTCCCGCTTCTATGTTGCTAATGCTGTGAGACTTCATCACCTGTTGCGGATGGCACCTTTTCTCTGGGGACAGCTCCTCCGTGCTGTGAGACAGAGACATGTCACTGCTGGCAGTCACTCCTGTCGACACCACATGGACAGTAGATGTCTCCGCTCTGGTGCCCTGGCTCCTGTTGCCCAGATAGTTGACGCAGTCACCTCCTTGTTGATTACCGTTCTGAAAATGATCCACATTATCGTTGCCGTAGCTCTGCGTGCCATTCAAATCCTCCCGAGCGACTGGGCCCTTTTTCGCTTTGTCCAGCTCATCCAGCTGAGCTCCGTTGTAGGTCGGCAGCTTTGTCATGTTCATGTTGATCTGGTCCCACTTGATGTAGGGATCTCCGACGCCGTTGTTAATTCCCTTTTCAATGAAGGCCAGCCTGGCTTCCATGGACAGGTCGTAGTCCGGCGGGGTCTGCTGGTTCTTCAAAAGGGCCTGAAGGGTCTCAGAGCCGTTGCCATTATGGAGGAGAGGGATGGACTCTTTCGGCTGGTTCATATTCTCATCCTCGTGCCTAAAACGAAGACATTCAGTGAAAAAAGGAAAATTAAACAAAAAACAACGCAACAGATTTTGCATTACATTTTTACATCTCTGTTCATAACAGCTGGTTTCAGGGGGTGGGGCATTAGAGGCCACTCCCCGCTCCTGCAGGAGTTTTTTCATTTTATTTTTTAAATCAGTGTTAGAACCTCAACTTACACATTTCTGAGCTGGAGAATATGCATCAAGATGCAAAGCAGGATAGATAAAATGAGGAAAAACTGGATAATTCTGGACCAATGTGGAACTGTGATGTCACATAATCCTGTTTATTTTGCAGTTTCTTAATAATATTTGGATTATTATAAAATTTGGATTTTCTGATTTATTTATCTTGACCCAACCTTATTTTAGGTTCAATTATTCTAATCTATGTTATTTCAATCAGTCTGTATTTTGTACTTGCAAGTGCTTTAAATGTTAACCTTTTATTGTGGTTTCAGGACATTGTACAGTAGTCTGTTTCTTGTATTTGTATTTGAACACTGTCATTGTAAACCCTAATGTGTAGTATTTATGTTTGTCAAGGACTACAGATGGAAATTAGCTTGTGGCTAATTCTGGTGCAGCCATCTTTTTAATGTACCTGCACATTGTCCTTTAAATAAATAAATAAATAAAATAAAAATAAATATGTCCCCCCTTTAACATGCTACGTTTCACTAACCGACTCTTTGGCAGGAAAGGTGTCTTGGCCTCCCTCTCGGGTGTACACAGAGAGTTGTCCTGACTGCTGTCTGTGGTCATGGACACAGAGTCGGACATGCGCGACGGCGACGAGCAGTTACTGTTGTTCTGGTTGCTGTTGGCCACCGTGTCATCCAGCAAAGAGTCGGCATCTTTCCCATCATCTGTGGAGCAGAAATTCCACCGTCACCGAGAGCTGAATTGAGATGCTTCAGTTCACGTTTCTACATCACAAAATAAAGTCTTGTAAAATCGACCCGATGTCAGGTTACCTTTTTTATCCTTACTTAAAGTCACCACTTTTGGCTGGTTGATGGAAATCTCAATGAGAGGTGGTCTCATCTCTGCAATTTTCATGTCGTCTTCTTCATCCGTGAGCTCCTCAGAGTACTGCTGACAAAGACGAAACCATTGGAAAAAAGCTGCACCTTTTTATTCAGACCTGATCACTTACATTCTGCAGTTTTCGTTCAAACTGTGAGAAGGTGTAATATTCCTGGACTCCTGCGTGTTGAGATTACCTCCAGCGTGTCCTCGTGGTTCATCATGGAGGCCTCTGAAGATCTGAGAGGAACTCTCTGGGCGCTGACGGACTCGGAAGTGTCTCTTGATTCGGTTGCAGAAGGATTCTGGGCAGACGTGTTGGAAGATACCGGAGGATCAATATCTGATGCCACACCGTTTGGACATGGCGCCTCGATCACCTGCATAAAAACCATCCAAGCGCTTGGTTTTAAGTTCAACATAGAGGGGAGAAATTAAAGTGATTCCTTTATTTTTTTTTTAAGACTTCCTTCAACTGAGGCTGACCTTAAGGCCCACGTCCAGCACTCCGATGTGGTTCCTCTCAACTGGTTTCGACTCTTTCCCCGACTCGTCGCTTGACTCATCCTCCTTCAGCCTGTGAGCCACTGACTGGGCAGTCTTCACCATGTTCTTCAGCTCGTCCGGGTACGGTGTAGGGTAACGCTTCAGGTTTCCCTCCTGGAGGGAAATACATAAATAAATACACACAAGGAAAAAGAAATAACCATCAAGTGTTGACAAATGGAGTTTGTACTAACTTCCTACATGTTAAGATTTGCTATTTATAGTCTACTCATGACAAGGTTTAGAGAACTTTGAGTCTTAAATGGCTCTATGAAACACTTGGGAGCTTTTTTTCCCCATTTTTATCACCCAGTGCTCCTACCTAAGTCAGTCCTGGGCATTGCTCACCCTCTACCAACCCCGGGAGGGCCAAACTGAACTTATCTTGTGAGGAAAGGGAATTGAACCCAGGACCTTTTAGCTGTGAGACGGCTGCACTACCAGCTGCGCCACCGTGCCCACCTAAAACGTTAACGATCTGTTTATGCAGCCGGTTCGTTGTGGCCCTGTTGCACCTTTGGCTGTTCAGGGCACCGGCTACTTGGTGAGGAGCCTCTACGTCTCCCTGCTGCTGAAGTTCTCACCTCCAGTTGCAATAACACCACACACTCCAGCAGCAGGGGGTGAACAGAGGCCAGCGCTGCTCAGCTTATTCCGTGGGAACCGCACTAACTTCTTTTTGTAACTTTGTAACTGACTGGAGACATCAGGGTTTACCTAATCGCTTCTGACTGCAGCCATTTGCGGTCTAAAATACGTACAGTAGAAGCCTTTATGGGTGAAGCGTCGACTCGTGTGTAGAGCTGCTCTGAGCTGTGGTACCCACCCGGAGTAAAGAAACCACAGGAAAAGAGGAAGCAGCTTTCAGCTGCAGGCACACAGCTCAGCTCATGCAGCACCTCTTTGGAGTATTTCAGCCAAGCTATGGGTGCTTCCTTCTTGAATTGAAATGCAACTACTGTGAGAAATATCTGAGCATACTTTCTTTCCCTGATTTGCATCTTTAACTAAAGTTTGTTGAATTCAAGTTGAAGTTCTCAGATTGGATGGGCCACGTGGTAGTTATTCTCGTGCCTGAACCCTCACCGTGAAAGTTTGAACATCTCCCATCTTGGTTTCCTAGTACTTAGTTTCAGCCGCTGTGCAGAGGAAACGTACATAATCAGGGAAAAACCCTGAAAAATTCCCTAATGCCCAGGGAAGTTGAAACAAAGCTTCTGTTGTTTTTTATACACAGTTAATACTAATACATCAGTATTTTTATTTATTATCTGCACTTTACTTAACATTGCCATGGCAAATACCCTGCATTTATATGATTTCTTGGTACTTTAGAGTAAAGGCTTGTTTAAATGCTTTGGTGTCTTCTGGATACAGATGTGTATTGACTTTGTTTTTCAGGTATCTTTTATCTTATCTTTTCTTTACAAACGGATTGATTATTTCTTTGCACTGCACAGCTAATGAGAACCTTGGCCTCCATCGGGCCGTTTAAATGGCCTGCTGTCACATCTGTTCACATCTGTGCACGTCACTGACTGAACAAATGAAATTGTAAAATCAAATCATAAATATAATCGACTGAGAGAAGGTTATCCTTATCTCAACTGGTTGCATCCATGTTTGTGTGACACTTGAGACATTCACAAACAGACTTTATTGATTTTTCTTTTCTATTGCTTATCTGTCAGACCTGATAGATATAGTACTTGGGGGGAAAAAAAATGGGAAAACTGTCAGACATGCATGAGACTAACCCTTGGAGGCGTTTCCCTCTCATCCTTGTCCTCGTCACACTCAAAGGCCACCTGTGCTCGCTGCTTGCGTTGCTCCTCCCATAGAGCCGGATTGAAGCTCTCAGAGTCCGAGTTGGGAATGTCTGAAAGGGAACATGCAGCTCGAATTAAGGTGTTCCATCCATCCATCCATTCATCCCTTTTTTACACCCGCTTTATCCTTTGCAGGGTCACAGGGCTGGAGCCTATCCCAGGTCATTACAAGCGAGAGGCAGGGGTTCATCCTGGACAGGTTGCCAGTCTATCACAGAGCCACAGATACTCACATTCACACCTACGGGCAATTTATAATCATCAGTTTATCATCAGTACCCGGAGTGAACCCTCGCAAGCACGGGGAGAACATGTAAACTCCACACAGAAAAACCCAGCCGGGCCTGGGAGTCAAACCGGGAACCTTGTCGCTGTGAGGCATCAGTGCTAACCACCAAGCCACCGTGCTGCCCATGATTAGGTGTTGTCTTTTTTAATTACAGCATTTTTCACTCTCCTGTGCTGCATCCGGGTCGTTCATACCCAATTGTGACCACAAGATGGAACTAACACTGCATGCGTCAACCTGGAGATGCTTTGAAGACCGTTGTACAAGTTAAAAGAGTCATCTGAATCAACTAAATCTTAATGATGTAGAATTGTTGTAACATTTCTTTCCTGAAACAAAAATCGAACAAACTGAAAGCTCAGCTTTGGCTCTGTGGTATCTAGAGCTTCAACATAAATGCAGCCCACATTTTAGAAAAAAACAAAAAACAGATGCAAATGAACAGAGTGAAGGTTTTCGCGGCAGCGGCAGTTGTGTTGACGCTGCTTCCTGAAACTTTGTAAAATCATTCTGTTGGCAAACCGATCTCTGTGTGTCTCTCGGAGGGTAACAATGCTATGTGCACGTTGGCTGATGCATGATGAATCTTGAGTGAACAGACAAACAGGAGGTTGGAATTTACACTTTAAAAGATGAGAAACAGGCCGTGCGGTTACCTGTGTTAGAAAAACTTTACACCGCTGATTCAATCCTGCGTGTGAAGGATTTACCACAGAGGTGATCTTATCTGCTTAATTCCAGCTGAGGACAAGCCTCAGAGAATTATGGCTAAACTTTAGACCCGGTACTAGAGCACGAGTCACTCTCCATGTCATAATAACTTGTAAAACGGTGCAGCCAGGGAAGAGAAAAAGAAGCTTGAGTTAGTCTGGCGACCCGTCGACCAAGCTGTTGACTCACGACCATTTTACTAGTTTAAGCTTGTAGATCCTGAACTGCAAATTACACCGACGCCGAGCTGCACCCAGGTCAGCGCACTCTGTGTGGTGTGTAATGGAAACCCAAAGCAAAAACCAGAAGACAGAGAGTCGCCGACAAGATGGCGACGACTAGGGTTTCCTCCGCAGCTTCGGGTGACACCGTTTCTTATTAAATATGCAGTCGGGGAACCTTGTAGGTGGCATATCAGCACGTGATATCAAAATAAATTCAATTTACCTGAGAACTGCAAGCGTAAAGCCGTTCGGGTCAAATTCAAGCGTGGGAGAGTTAACGGGGTTCTTTCATTATCCGATCCTGTTGCTAAAACCGGATTAGTGAAAAGTGGGCACAACATTTTGCAGCTTGATGTCTGGCCAGATGAAGTACGACAGAGCAGAAAAGAGAAACAATCTTTCAAGTACTCACAGTCCTCGGTCCTGGTTTGCTGGGGGAACATGTAGTTGGTCAGCACTGTTTTGTGAGTTTCTGGGTCTTCCTCTTTCTGGAGGGGAATCAGGGGCTTTGACTGCGGGAGACAGAGCAGAGAGCTACCTGAAATCATCGCTTCTTTGTCAAGTGCTAAGAGAGCCCTGCTGGTTTTTGGTTTCTCGCATTGGCACGGAAAGCGATCTGGGTTTAAGAGTCAACTGAGAGGACGAGATGATATGGAGGTGAAATAAGGGCCTGAGCAGCGTCAATCATAGAGCATTAACGCACATGAGGGGCACAAATGTAGCGCTACTGGTAAATTCAAAGCACCTTCTTCAAATTGGTACAACATGGAAACGAGCTACACAGAAACCTGCAACGTTTCCACCTCGTCCCCTCTACCAGCGGACTTCATGAGGAAATGCCGTCAAAAACGGGCCCACTGAAGTCTGGAAAAGTTGATATCGGCTCTCAAGAGACTCTCACAACCTAAAACAGGCCAAAGGTGGAGGTGCGGTTAAGTTGAGAACTTTGGAAAAGGGGGCCATTTGTACGAAAGATACCGTTGGTTTACTAAGACCAAGCAGAATTCAAAAGGAATAAGATCACAAGAGTCCTTAAAACACAAAAACAGCGAGTTTAATGGATCACAGAGATAAACGTTGTTTGAAAAGGTGAGAATAAAGCTGATGTTGCCACAAAAAGAGGAAGAGATGTCACAAAATGAGGTTTAAACTTTCGTGACCTTCCCCCCAACTTCTTAGATTTCCTGGAACATACATGCAACACACAGAAACAACCAAAAAAGATGCTGCATGTTTGATCAAACTGATGCTTCTGACAACTGCAATGACCTCTATTTGAACCCTTGGAGATAAAAAAAAACTCTCAAATATAAAAATGAACATAATCCATCTGATAGAGGAAGCATTAGTTTTATTTTCTGCTGTTTTTACAAAACATTGGATTTCATGATTCACATTCTCTGCTAGTTTCCCAGCTTTGAAACTCATCCAGATGATCGTCGGATCGAGTATAACGACAACGAATCGCATGTTTTTTGACATTGGAAATCCTTTTCTATCGCAGCTGAATGAAAACGTCAGTGAAGCTGATGAAGCGCAACCGTCAGCAATATTTTTATATCTCTGAAGTTGGAAGATGGAAGATAGACTCGGGCTGTTGAATATCTGTCATTCATGATTAAAAAGCCCAGGTCTGACAGGACATGTCGGCTCTAAATGTTTTATTTATTCCCCTTTTTCTTGAAGATGACAGACACTTTTCTTTGCGCTGCGGGTCCAGTTGGCGTTTTCTGTCCTGATATTGATGTCTGGGGTTGTTGAGAAAAGCCTGCTGGTACCATCTGTATGTATAAAAACTCCATCTGAATCCTTCCTCTCTTAAAGAGTCCCTAACTGATGTATGACTCAGCATCCCCTCCTTCGATGGTCCAAAAAAAGAAAAAAAAAAAGAGTTATTTGACTACCAGGGATGTGAAATAAAAATACATTTCCCCAACACTATCCAGCTGGGTTTCTTCACCTCTAATCTGCTCTGACTAGGACACCTGTCCTGTGGCATTCATGTACTGATGATCCCTTTAAACTGCAGGGATGCACAGTGTCCTGTAAGATTGAACAAACACGAGCAGAAGAGCAACTGAGGGGAACCTTGGAAATGACAGAAAATGTATTTTTATTTCATTCTCCATTTAATAAGCGACTTCAGGCAAGGACAAAGGAGATGAGAGCGCAGCGGCTGATTTGCAAAGCAGCCTTCTCTAATATAGTGTCTTAAGGCCAACTTGTCAAGAAAGCCTCAGACTTATTCAGCCAAGAAGAGGAAAAAGGTATGAATAATTGATTTTAGAATCTTGTTAAGACTTGGAAATATTTCTGAATTACAATTTCAGTCAGACAAAGCAGGCATGCCGTGTCCCTGTAGTCCCAGAGACTCGTCTGCAACATTGCTTTCCTTCCTGCATGAACTCGATCCACGTAACAGAGTCTCTCACCGCACAAACCCACACTGCACACATCAACCGAACGGACTTGAATGTTTCCGCCGATGACGAGCTTATCATCTGCTGCGTTCTGCGCCTGATCTGATTTTCTCCAAGCAAGCTGCTGCTTTCCTTATCTGCCGGAGCAGCTCACCATCATTCAGATATACAGATACCGCTTCTTGAGGCTTCTGTCTAGATTACCGATCTGTTCTCATTAAACAATTAAGATACGTATTTTCTGACGGTAATTAGGATCCGTTTGCATTTTAATGACCAAGAATTGGGTATCACCACGTCTGACCTGCATTGGCGTTTGGCATGTTCGGATCAAATGCCCTGGAAGTGGTTTACTGCATTTTTGATGCATTTTCCCGTGAACCACTTGGCCTCACTTCTTAATTTCCTGCAGAATTTTTCACTCAGAGTCACATGCCCTGCAGGCGCCGCAGTCACCATCTGACAGCTCTGAAAGGGGCCCTCCCAGTTAAACTTACGTTTCATGCATGATATATGTGGCGTTACCTGGTTTTCCGACAGCCACATTGCAGTCATCTCATTCAGTTTGGTGAAACTGTAGGGAAGGCTCTTCAATCTGCAGGAGAACAGAAGCAGCATGGGTAGTCAGTTATCCTTGTCTAAAAACCAAGGTCAGTCTGATGTAGAAGGCTGCGCAACAAAATTAACTATGCATGTCACCGAGGGTCAAGGAAAAAAAGGATGTTGATGCTGTGCAGTTGTGTCAAACTTGTTTAGTGCATCGGGAACAACTGAGGCTGGGAATTCAAAAGTCAATTACAATCCCAGTCAAGGCTGGAGAGTCCAAAGCAAGCTGTTTTAATCCTGCCCAGAATACAAAGCTTCAACTGTAATCGGCAGGTAAAGGTTCAGACTCTTTCACAGCTGCAGCTCTACAGGGGATGAAATCATTGCTGCCCATGTCTCCATTATCAGGAACGGCCCTGCAAGGATTTTCAGGAGCCTTTGCAGAGTCGAAGCACGTCCCTGCCGTGGGTTAGGTGGGTTAAGTGGGTTAGCGGCCCTGAAAAACGCAGGACAAGAAACCGTTTGGCCGTCTCATGCCGGGTCGCCTTTTTTATTTCACTGGCACTGCTGCAGTGTATGCAAACAGAAAACCGTCCTTGCTTTCTTCTTTATTTGTTGGCAGTCAGTGAACAGTGAAAGTTCTGCGAGTTTGCTCACGGGGTACATCCTACAACCCTCGTCCCTGTAAATGTAGACGAGACGGTTTAAAGATCTGGGGAGAAGATCAGCCCGGACGCGGCGAAAAGGGAACATAACTCAAATGTGCCCTTTAATGTTTCCTGTCCCACAGCTAACTCGATCGGGCACTGTAGCACCTTTATTCTGCGCTGTGGTCGTATGTAAATCACATCGGCCTTGGGAGATGGTAACAGAGCCGAAATGAGTGCCGTCTGAAATGGCCATGGAAAAAGGTGTAACAGGGGCATGAGGATGGCTGCCGGCTCCACACAGAGGGTGAAATCAGTCTGTCACAGTGAATGAGAGACAAGGCTCCATAGGCTGCCTGACGGCGGCATCTGTCAGAGCACCTAGTCCAAACGGCTGACAAGTGATAAGCAAGCTAAAGATGGTGCGGACAAATAGAAAATACCACCAGGCTTCCAACCACATCGACAGGAGAAGCAAAAAGCACTCGCCACTACCGCCATCTCTATAAACAGTCAAGTATTTCCTGAAAGGGTCCTAAGTTTATGTTTGAAAAATCTACTTTTCCATCTACAAGTGTAGAAAAAAATGATAATCTCTTGCGTCATCCTACAATCCGCTGATTAGTTTGAGCAAAAATGTCTTAATGCATCCTAAACTCCACCAGGCTCTCTTCCAAGTGCTTTCCCAGGTACAAGTGTTTTTTTGTTTTTCCAAAACAAGTTTAGCTTGGTCAGCAAAGAGCATTTGTCCTTCAAACTCTCACCCAGGAATCAAAAAGGTCGGAGAGGACTCACTTGTTGTTGCTCAGATTGATAACTTTGAGCTTCTGCATGTCGCCCATCTCCTCGGGCAGAGACTCCAGCTTGTTGGAGTGTAGAAACAGCACGGTTGCGTTCTTCCAGCTGCCCATCTGCGATGGGAACAAACCAAGGACTTGTGAGCCACGCGCCGGGTGCAGCCGAGATGCTGCAGCACAAGAACATGCATGCTTACCTCAGAAGGAAGCTGGGTCAGGAAGTTGTGATCTGCAGCAAAGGTGCGAATGTTAACACACTGGCCGATGGAAGAGGGCAGAGCTTCGATTTCATTGAAACTGCAGTCCAGCTCATCTATGGATGTCAGTCTGGAGGAATGAGACACACACACACACACACACACACACACACACACACACACACACACACACACACACACACACACACACACACACACACACACACACACACACACACACACACACACACACACACACACACACACACACACACACACACACACACACACACACACAGGTTTTAATCATATGCTTTAGGAACAACGGTTGTTAAATCTCTGCATAGTTAAACGCGTAAAAGTTACACTATGTAGTGAGGTCCCCCAAAACCAAATGTGGATAGTTTAATCATGACAAAGTTCACGCATCAGCCCTTTAGCCCAAAACACAACAAGGTAAACCTAATAATGGTTTAAATATTGACCATGGTGTGAGAGGAAACCTGGCGAGCCACCTGAGCAAACGTTACGTAACATAGCCCATGTTTGGATAATGTAACCTAGAGCTTCATGTTTTATTCAGAATGAGAAAATACTAAACCCTGCAAGTAGATTACTCAGATTATTTGGGCTACAAATAACCAAAGCTGCACCCTTTACAAGACAACCTGCAAGAGCTCTTAACTGTACATTTCCCATTTGTTACAATCGCACAACTCTGCATTTACTTTCATGCGTTATGTTCAAAGCATTTGAAATGGTCTTCACATATCGCACGCACGCACGCACGCACGCAGGAGTTATTTTTCATGAAAGAAAAAGAAAAACATAAAAGTAGTGACCGGGAGTACAGAGCGGACTTATAGGGAAAGAATAAGCTGGAGAAAGAGATGACGAGTACAAAAGCTGCAGACCCCAGAGAGGAAGATACAGAGGAAACAAGAATAAGAGAAAAGAGTGGCAGAAACACGGGAGGAAAAGAGGACTAAGAATGCAGCACAGGAGGAGGAAAAAAAAAAAAAAAAAGGAAAAACAAGAGGTAAAAAGCTGAGAAGAGGAGAACCCAGAGTAGGTGCAAGTTAACAGAGATCCCAGTGCATTTATTAACCCAAACTAGCAATTCATCTGTCATTTTAACATTAACTGACACAGGGTGAGGTGTCGAGCTGGCCCCTTCAATAACCCACTTCCGGTTAACTTCTGGGTCTGATGCAAATAAAACCAAAAGGTAAAACTTCTGCGACCAGCAAGTTCATTAAAAAAAACTTGCCCACCGTGGCTGCCAACATAGGCGCCAACCCTCAACAGTCGTTACTAGGCGTCTCATCTCCATGAAGTCCTTATAATCGTATGTCCGTCTTGTTTTATGTGATTTCTTGGAGCCCGGAAAGGGTTTCACTGACTGCAGTGTGAAGCACGCTGCACAAGCAGTGCACCAAAGAAAAAGAAAAAATAAATAAACCATGCATAAATGAAAAAATGAGCTTGCTTAACCTAAAACCCCCTGCATGGGATTAAACTAAACCATAGGCTTGTTCACATAATCTCTGCCAAAGTACACAAGGAGACGCATTCTGACAGAAGGCGTAAATGACGCTGTTTGGAAACAAAAAACAAAACCGTGCAGCTGGGGTTGTATCCGTCGGTTAATGTAGATTTGTCCATCACAGATGTAGGGTTGGAATGATTTCAAAACAAAAAAAACATCATAGGTGGATTAAAAGGAGCTTAATCTTTATGCTGGACCACAGTGATCTGCATTAGATAAATGATCTGCTTGTGGCTCCTCAGCAGCTGTCGGCTGCTGGATTTGTCGGTCTGCTGCTGGCAAGACCACCGTGAGGGAATTTGTGACCGATTTATTCTTTCATTGAAGTGATCTATGATCAAAACCAGCCCTTCAACAATATCCTAAACCGCTTTCCATCAAATATCCAGCTATTGTGATTGAGTTCTCAAAATCAAGACCAAGTCAGTTCACATCTTCAGCGTCAGAAAACTAAATAAATCAGAAAAAAAAGAGGAATCAGTGTTCAGTGGGAATATCAGATTTATCCAGACAAACATTGCATGTGATCAGTGGGTGGATGGATAATAAAAACGCCACAATAATCCACCGGAGGTCAGGGTTTATTCTGCAGATTTTCAAAGCACTCACCCTCCGATAGAGCCCGGCAAGTACATCAGCTGGTTCTCATCCACTTTTAGTGCCGTCAGTCTCTTCAAGGAGCCTGGGGACAGAGGGGGAACTGATGAATACAACAGACCAGGGTTGTTATTGATTATGCTTTGCAGCTGAACTACAAAGAGGAATACCCATTAGAGCAGTTAATTAGATTAATTATTACCAAGATAAATACAGTGATGCGTTTAGTAGTAATTGACCCAGATATTGATAGTGTGGCTCTGACCTCAGTTGGATTTATTACCCCGGCTTAAATGTAGTTTTCCTCGGGATGATGAGAGCTAGTATCTTGTTAAAGTCTTATTAAATGTCAGCTTGATGTCATTTAAGTGTTACCGTTTACTGTTTCATTCATGTTTGTTTTAAAGATGAAAGAGAGAGGAAAAAAAAGCATTGAGGGTCAAAGGGTCAATTGCCTTTTGTGAATATGATTTGATGAAGTGAACATTTTTACCCACATGACTCATCATTGGGGAATAAATGTGATAAATTTTAGCTGACATAAAGGAATAATCTCCTAATACTCAGCTGATAAGAATGAAGAGCTCATGCCTTTTCCTCTTGTGTAAGACCAGGGGAAGTAGTTTTAATTTTGTCCTCTTTTCTGAGAACTTGTTTCTGGTCACTGATCACGTCCCTGTTCATTACAGGATACGTAACAAAGCAATCATTCCACCTCCTTCTTACAACACGTCAGAGCCCATGTGATCAGTTAGTTCAACAGGACTGATGTGCTTTTTTTCCCCCTCATTTTGCCTGATTTTTTCTTCTCAGTCAACTCAACGCAAACGGAAAGCTGTGTGGTTCACTGAATATAGCCTACTGTGACTTGTAGACCCCCCAACTCACTAAATGCTCCAAAGAATTTGTCTGGACTCAGTTTTGTTATGTTTGGATGATTACATCACATGATATAGGGGTATCTTTAGGCCACACCCACAAATTTATTGGGCCATAATTTTGAAACAGATTGTCCAATCAAAAAATGTCTTACTGTAGCAACCCCAAGATGTCTGCAGAGGTGATAAAAGGTTGATTTGGCACAATTAACATATATATAGTTTGCCATCTATAGGATTGACAGAATAATCCTGACAAAAACAATGTCTTCACAAGTGTTACAAAAGGACTCATGAGCAGAAAACACAATGTGAAGTGACTAAACTGACAATTTTGACGACTGTTTATGACACTTTTCAAGTAAATGCCATGAAAATGCAGTTTAGCTTCACAGGAATTCCTAGAAAACCAAAACACAGCATGATAGATGAGCCAGGAATATTTAAAAATCACAGGAACAGCTGACAGAGAGAGGTAAAGTGTTACATAAAAAAAAAAAATTCCTCAAAAGACGTGTGTGTGTGTGTGTGTGTGTGTGTGTGTGTGTGTGTGTGTGTGTGTGTGTGTGTGTGTGTGTGTGAGTGCGTGTGTGAGAGAGAGAGCGCGGTATAATCCTCACCGATTGACCCAGGCAGCTGTGTGAGGGCATTGTTGGAGAGCAGCAGGTCCTGCAGACTCTCACAGCCGCAGATTTGTTCATCCACCATTTCCAAGTTGTTCTTGGACATGTCCAGATATAGTAGGTTTTTTAATGTCCCCAAGGTCTGGACAGATAAAAAGAAGGAATACGTTTTAAAAAAAAAAAAAAAAAAAAAGTTACAGTAAGTTTCACAGATGACTAATTATCCTCATCTTAGGAAGCTCTGCTGAATGACCACATCAGCTGTAGGCTTGTTGAACAATTAGGCCGCACAACCGCACATTTTTAATTTAAAAACAGACGTTTCTTATAAAAAGGAGCAGTTACAACCCCTTTATATGCTGAATAGACTTCGGCGCTAGTAAAAGGATCGGTCTTTGATTACAGCTGATGCTGTTGAAACGCTGGCGGCAGAACTAATGCTCTAACCCAGTTACGATCAGCAGGTCATTTGGATCAGGAAACACTTTTTTAATCTAATGAATGAAATACGCTGTTAAAAATGAATCATGGTCATAGAAAAACATCAACAGTGGATATAAGACGGCTCGATTTCTGATATAAACTGACTGCAGTTCGATGTGATCAAAATTCAAGCAGACGCGTAGTTTTTGACAATTCAAGGAAAAGAAAAAATAAATAAATATCAAGATGACGTTTTTGAGCACAGCTGCAGATTATACCCCAGGTAAAAATGTCAGCTTATTCCCATCCATCCACAGCTCCTTGAGTCCAATCAGGTGCTCCAACACCTCAGGCTGCAGAGAGAGAGAGAGAGAGAAAGAGAGAGAGACAACAAACCAAACAAGGAAGAATTGGTTATTCAAAATGGTGAAATTTGGAAGAGACACTTTGAAAATCTGTACAATTCAATCACACTGGATTCAGCCCAAAATAATCTGCTCAACAAACTTAAAATCTTGAAGGGGAGCTGCTACTGAAGATCCAGGCCCTGCAGCCAAGGAAGGCCAGTGGCCCTGATCGCATCTTAAATGAAATGCTCAAGTTTAGCAGCCATAAAATCAAGAAAGCCATATTGAAATTATTTAATCTCATTTTGAACATTGAACATTTTCCTGACACCTGGAGCCAAGGGATTATCACGCCAATCTATAAAAGTGGAAACCAATATGAGCCAGACAATTACAGAGGTATATGTGTCAGCAGCAACCTGGGGAAGTTATTCTGCAGCATCTTAAACAGCCGTCTGCAAGACTTCCTCAGTGAGCATAATGTCCTGAGCAAGAGTCAGATTGGATTTACACCACAACACAGAACCACTGACCACATCTACACCCTCCATACACTCATTCAGAAACATGTCCACCACAACAAAAACACAATCTTCTCTTGTTTCGTAGATTTCCAGAAAGCATTTGACTCAATTCGGCATCATGGCCTGTTTCTGAAATTACTGGAAAAGGGTATTGGAGGAAAAATCTTCCACATTATTAAGACAATGTACATAAATAATCAATGCTGTGTAAAAATTGGAACCATAGAAACGGACTTCTTTCCCCAAAGTAGAGGGGTGAAGCAGGGCTGCAGTCTCAGCCTCACCCTGTTCAATATTTATATTGATGATTTGGCCAAATCTCTGGAGGAGTCGGATATCCCTGGTCTCACCCTGTCTGACACAGAAGTAAAGTGCTTACTTTTTGCAGATGACCTAATAGTGCTTGCTCCATCTAAGGAGGCTCTGCAGAAGCAGCTGGATCACCTGCAGAAGTTCTGTCAGACCTGGGCCCTGACTGTTAACCTGGAAAAGAAAGTTCTTCCAGAACCGAAAGTGTCAGAAGAACCAACAAAGGTTTCTCCTGGACTCTACAGACATACAGCACACACACAACTACACATATTTGGGACTCAAAATTAGCTCCACAGGAAATTTTAATCTGGCCATTAATGACCTCAGAGACAAAGGAAGAAGGGCTTTTTACGCCATAAAAAAATCTACAAGCATAAATATACCTGTAAGAATCTGGCTAAAAATATTCCACTCTGTAATTGAACCCGTTATATTGTATGGTAGTGAGGTATGAGGCCCTCTTATTAATCAAGACATTGAAAAATGGGACAAACACCCAATTGAAATGCTGCACACTGAGATTTGTAAGAGCATTTTCAGAGTCCATAGGAACACCCCCAATAATGGATGCCGAGCAGAACTGGGACAATTTCCCCTTTGAATTAGGATATAAAAAAGAGCCATCAAATTTTACCAACACCTAAAAGCAACCGACCCCGACTCCTACCACTACAAAGCTCTCCACAGCCAAGAGGAGAAGCTAGAGTAGAGTCTCCTCAGCCAGCTGGTCCTGAGGCTTCACCTCCTCTACCAACAGCACCTTCCCTACCTCCTCTACCAACAGCAGGCCTCAGGACAGCCCTCACACAATCCGGCCCTACCAGATTACAGCCAAAGAAAAAGACAATTACATTAACTATTAGACATCTACCACAAAAACCCAAAGCAAACTGCAATTCTATTTGGCTCTAAAAAGATTCAATGGCGACCTATCTGACCAGCGTGACTGATCAGACACTCAGAAAGACTTTGACCATGTACAGACTCAGTGATCACAGCTTGGCCATAGAGACGGGTCGACACAGGCAGACCTGGCAGCCCAGAGAGGACCTGCTGTGTCGGCTCTGTCCACACAGACAGCTGGAAACAGAACAACACTTCCTGTTAGAGTGTGAACATTACAACGACATTAGATCTACCGGTAAGTTCTTTCCTAAAATTAAACAACAAGTCCAGGATTTTGATTCCCTCTCAGATCAGGACAAAATCCAACATTTAATTGGAGAAAAAAAGGAAAGTGCTTTAGAAGCAGCTAAATACATCAGTGCATGTCATAGATGGAGAGAAACACAACCAGACAACTCAGTCTCCTCATCCTTAGTCTGCCTATTAATGTAAAATAGTTCTCTATATATGTGTAATGTATATGTATGTGTATGTATATATATATATGTATACATATGTGTGTGTGTGTATGTATATATATATATATATATATATATATATATATATATATATATATATTGTATGCAGGTGTTAGGTATTTCTTGTAATTGTATTGGTGTTTCGTATGTTGATTGTCTCGTGATTTATTGTATGTATGCTTTCGGCAACAATGATTACTATCATTCATGCCAATAAAGCGTATTTGAATTTGAATTTGAGTGAGAGAGAGAGAGAGATGGGGGGGATCAAGTGTCAGATGTGTGATGGTTAAAAATCAAATATCAAGTCATTAATTTAACTGCTTGTGCAAGTATATATAGAAAAAATGGCTCCTATAAAACATTTAAGAGAAGTAAGGCAAACACATTAATGAAGGAGGAGGCGAGGTCACCTCGGAGAGGTGGAGCGCTCTGGGCATGGACAGGCTGACAGACACTCACCACTTCAGTGAACTCATTACTCCCCAGGTCCAGCCTCTCCAGCTGTGTGAGCTTCTGCATGCTCCTACAGATGCACAAACACAAACGCAGTCAAATCGAAACCAGAAAAAACTCAATCAATAGAAAATAAAAGCAACGTGAACCATGTGCTCTGGAAATCAAGCCAAAAGACACTTCTTAAAACTATCCCGTCAATTTCCATATGTGTGTAGTTTGGATATTTTTTTGGACAGCATGTACGCACTCCTTTTGCTCCTCTTCCAATGACAAATTTTATGTGGAAATAAATATCTTTTAGAGCTAAGGCGTGACAGAATTATGCTTTAAAGAAGGGAAAATGTGACGTATGCTTGCCCCAAGCCTCGCTCCAGAATTTTTTCAACATATTCAGGTCACAGGCTCTCACTCTCTGCTACATAAAAAACACTATTCAGCTGCTTACAGTTTTGAATTTACAGAGATGATCATCGTAAAGAGAAAAAAAGAAGAAATTCTTGTTAAAAGGCACATTTTACAGTGCAGATGTGGTGGCTACTCGAAGATGACGAGACTTCTTCTTGAGGCACCAACAGCAGAACTATGCAGGGATTTGGGTGTTTCTTTTCTTTAAATAAAAATCTATTTACAAAATAAAAGTGGGATACAACACAAACATTAATATAGTAACATTCTTTTCAAATACGGTCAAGAGAAAGAAAGAAGTAATGAACCACAAAGGTGAAGAAATTAAGTACTCAGTTTTGGGGCAGATATGCAGAGTGCAGCGTCCTCTCATGTGACAGACATTCAGCTCATGAATGGAAAACTGAATCCCACAATTGCAGAGTCTGTCGTTTTTGCAAGCCTCCCAGAATGAAAAAAAAAAGAATGTCAGATATACGGCCCGAATTATAAATATGATCGGAAACCTTTTAGAGATTTGGTGCAACGTGCAGACGTGACTGACTCAAACACATAAGTGCTCTTCAAAACCAATGGGAAGCTTCGCTTTGTGCATGTGTGCGCCCTTGCAGGGGGAAAATGAGAGAAAGGAGACTCCAGTTTCTATATGGAAGTCCTGAAAAGACTTCTGCTCCCCCCTTTTTGTGCCTCTGCACATTTGTTTACATCTCTGAAATGCTTGTGCGTTACTCTGGCAACGCTCCCAATCATTAATCCGGCTTCTTCCGTCAGGGCTCCAGCTTTTAACAGGTCTGGCCTTTGTCACATAAACACAGCGAGAAAAAGAAGATCCGCTGTGAGCCGCACTCGGAGACCTGACTGGCTCGTCAGATGGACACACAAAAAAAAGGAAACGATTCATCGAGAAAGAGGAAGAAGTAAAAAGGAAAGTGGGCATGGATAGATGCAGAGGAGTTGCAGCATGAAAGAAAGAGACAAACTAAACTTCTGATGAAAACACCTGGAGTCTCTTTTTGTGAATTAAGCCCCCACCACTGTGAGTTATCTGAGGATTATAAAACCTGTCACAGCAAGCGGCCAAGTAAAGGAGGGCCTTTATGTAACACGGTGGAATTTAATACTACAGTCGGAGGTGGAGAATAAAAGAAAAAGTGGCAGGATGGATGACAGCAGAGATATTACAGGCGCTGAAAGAGGAAGGAGACAACCAAGCAGCCTCGGTCATCGACATGCATCATCACAGCGGGATGACTCCGAACTGTTACGTTCTTTTTACCACTTTTTTGTTTTGCAAACACAACAAAACACACTTTTCTACTGATGTTTGGAAAATCTTTGAGGTGAAAACACCTACTTTGGAAGCATCTTTAGCTGGTTCTCCCTCAGCTCCAGGATAAGCAGCTTCGTCAACCTGCAACCAGGGAAGAAAGAAAAACAAAAGGTCATAATTACTTACTTTCTTTAAACCACTAGTAAATTTGCAAAACAACAGTTTTTGTCTGGTGAAAGACCTTGCAGTTGATGGGAAATTTGGTAAAAAAAATCCAAAACTAGAAGTGAATAAAAATGACTTTTTAATCCCTTAACAGCTTTAAGCCTGTTTATACTTCTGCGCAGTGGCTACACACGTAGGCTGCTATCTTTGGCGCTTTTACATCCGTGTTATAGTTTGCGGGGCTGTGTCATTAAACCTTCAACAACTAGGTGACAATGTAGGTTCTTTTTCTGCAGCACCATGGCTCACAGTGT
Organism: Cololabis saira; assembly: GCF_033807715.1. Lineage (NCBI taxonomy): Eukaryota > Metazoa > Chordata > Actinopteri > Beloniformes > Belonidae > Cololabis > Cololabis saira. Next base: position 20,383,469 of record NC_084597.1, read on the forward strand.
CGGTTTTCCTTTTGTTTACTTCCTGTATGCAGCTCACACATAGCAATCGATCAGAAAGTATATTTTAAAGAGTTGGAGCTGATAAATATTGAGCATCAGTGGTTTTTGAAGATATTGCAGCGAACTTATGTTCTACCCGACTTGAAAACGGCGGGGAAATTTGAAAACGAAGAGCAAATCCACCAACCGTGCTTTTTTTGCAGTCCGCAAGTTACATTTGAAGAGAGTTGGATGTCAGGCTACGCCTTAGCATGCGGCATCGGTTTCACACCTAGGCCATAACTTTGACACAGAAGTATAAATTCGGCTTTAACCCTCACCTATGTTTAAAAGTAAAGTAAGCAATTCTACACAATTTGTAAATGGATATCACACCATCAGCTTACTGCTCATCTTGTTAGAAGTTGGGGGGGATGTTGGCTCTCCATGTGGGAGACCCACATCAAACATTGTCTGTGATCACAGGGCTAAAAGCGTTTACACTTAAAAGCATTTTAAAAAAGTCAGTCAAGAGTCAGTCAAATCTTGGATCAGAAATAAACCAACAAATGACACAAAGCGATAATGAAATGCTGCAGATCATTAAGCAGGACTCAAATGATTGACACAAAATTGGAAATAGCTTTTATCCATGCCCTAAGAGCTCATGTCATCCATCATGAATCATGACGAATCACGGCATCATGAATATGATGTGGAAATGACATAACCCGGTCTTATGTCATAATCAATATTTTTCCTTGTAACACAGGACTTTCACTGTGGATTGTACAGTGGAAATGAATAAACTTTTTTCGTCTGATCAAGTATCAGGATAAATACGTAAACACATAATATGTTTACGTTTTGAGACGGATTTTACTGTATAATAAGAACATTCAACAGTATTGACACACACACACACACACACACACACACACACACACACACACACACACACACACACACACACACACACACACACACACACACACACACACACACACACACACACACACACACACACACACACACACACACACACACACACACACACACACACACACACACACACACACACACCGAATTGTTTTGATGATAAATACCTCTCTATTTCATTTGTACTGACGGCAGACAAGGCCATGTGACTCTTTTACAATTCCATTTTCAGCATCCATCAATATTTCTTTTTATGCATATAGGTTAAGAACAGATGACAACTGATATTGAACAGCAGCTGAAACAACAATCTTCAATTTATTATTCACGAGTTGACAACACCAACTAAATGTAGAAAACACCCTTTTAACAACTGTTTTCAGAGCCACAGTCAGGCTGCTAGCTCCAACCAAAAGTGAAGGGTTGCGTTATGAAGGAGGTTTGAAGTTGGTAGACACTTATGGCGCTTTTGCACTAGTACCTCATCAGCTCGGCGCGGCACGGCTCGGCTCGTCGCGGCTCCACCCGTTTTGTCCCCGTTTGTTTTTCCACAGCCAGGTGAGAAGTGGGGGGGTTGGGGTGAAGCTGCTGTGACGTACTCGATTGCGCAACCACTTTGTTCGTGTCGGCGCAGATGAGAAATCAGCTGGAGCCGCGAGCGGCTGAGAGTAAAACAGCCCGTCTACATCCCTTTTTTAATTCTCTCATCAGCCACCTGGTTTATGAACATCTGCACCTCAGAGTTGGATCACCAAACAGACGTTTTGCGCTTTATAATAAAATCGCGAGTCGCTCTCGCGCTGACTCCCGCTTCCTGATTCAAACGTCTGACGGCCCCGCCCCCGACCAATCAGTGGCGCGGAGGGTGGTGACGTCAGAAATAGTCCCGGCTCAGCACGCTTAGAACCTCGCCAGAATGGTTACAGAAAAAGTATCTGCTTGGAGCAGCTCTACCCGCCTCAGCCCCTAGTGCAAAAGCGCAAGACGGGGCCGTGGCGGGTAGAGTTGAGTAGAGCTGAGTAGATACTAGTGCAAAAGCGCCAAAAAGGTACCAAACATGTATGCTTTCATGAAGACATATTTGGACTTTTTTCCTCATATTATGTCCTGTTTAAGATCATTTAGGCCAAGGATGTTTATTCCAGTGCCTACTGGCACTTCAAGTTCAACAGTTTGAGTGAAATGCACAAAATGACGATTAAGCCGCAAAAAGAATCCCAACAGAGTGGAGAGATGATCAAATCTGTCATATCATCCGTATAAGGCCGCTCATGGTAGAGCCTCCCGTGATGTCACAGATGCAATTCTCTCAACAAAATTAGTCCATGAGTCCAGCAAAAACACCCCCCAGTCCTGAGTGGAATCTACACCCGTTTTGAGCGTGATCAATATTGACGAGAGCCACCTGTGGAGGGGACTGGACCAGATCCGTGTGGTGCAGATGATTCACGCCCCACCTTCAGAACCACCGATGCTAACATCCACTCAAACTCCAAACATGGGCATGTAACAAGAACATGAAAACAGCACAAATCCACTTCAGAGCTTCTGCAACCTTCACCACAATTATTGTGCCTTCTAATCTTTGAAGCCACCTTCATCAACGAGGCCCGACTGCATCGTTTGCACTTGATCTGAGATCAAACTGACCTGCCAAAGCTAGCTGGTAAGAACTCCAGGAAGGCATCGTTCAGGTAGAGCTGTGTCAGGCTCTGAAGCTGTGTGAAGCCTTCTGGGAGTCTGAGAAGACAAGAGAACGAGAGCATGAACCACATGACTGCTGCAAATCTTCTTAACAGCTACTGCAATATCGCAATACTTGAAGGTCACAGATGAAATCTGACTTTCAACTAAATTGGAAGGACTCGGAGCACATTATGACGGGGATGAAGTGTACTCACTTGGATATGGGATTCACGCTGGCTTCGACAATAGCAAGGACTCTACAATTCTTGATGTTTTCTGGAAACTCCTGGATGCCTAGAGATGGATACAAGCAGAAAAAAAACCAACTCATCTCACAGATGACACAGAAATACAGCAGCTGCATAGCAAAACAACAATTCTGTTCAGTTTAACTGTTTTAAAAGCACTGACACAAAAAAATGGCTATTGTCGAATCAAAAAAGGTGAAACCTAAGCCATCTGTGCTTAAGCACATTTCCTATCTGAACAGCCACAGACAGGACAGGAGCGCTTGATGTTTAAAAAAAAGAAGGAAAAAAAAAAGCCATCTGAGCAAGAGCCTGCGAGTTCTCACACAACATCTGCAATGTTTAAACAACAAAAAGGAAAACAAAGGATGAGTCCAAATCTCAGAATATTTCCTTCGCTTTGTTTTTGTGTCTGCAACACTTAACCCGAAGCACTTTGTGTAGGATGATAAGCTTCTTTTAATATAAACATGACACATGCAGCTCTACTTGAGAGAGAGAGAGAGAGAGAGAGAGAGAGAGAGAGAGAGAGAGAGAGAGAGAGAGAGAGAGAGAGAGAGAGAGAGAGAGAGAGAGAGAGAGAGAGAGAGAGAGAGAGAAAGAAAGAAAGAAAGAAAGAAAGAAAAAGAAAGAAAGAAGTTTATCTTGGCTTTCTGCTCTCACCCAATTATTTTGTTACAGCTTTTTAAATAATTCTGTACCTAAAATGCAAAAATACGCAAGACGATGATGTTAAAGTCCCTTGGTTGATTCTACGTCCTGTTAAACATTTGATGCCGCTTCCTAGCTGGCGTTGTGGAGACATCGTCTCGTGTACTGCAGGTCTGGGCTTGTGCGCTCTTATTCCATCACATCAGGGGCTTACAGTCGCAGCATGCTGTGACGTAACATTTGGGAGATGAGACATGTCCCAGCATTTTACCTCGGAATATCTTCCAGCCAATTTAAACATGGTATCAATTACGCAACACTTTATTGGAGTTTTTATTTATTTATTTAAATGTGTGTTGTTGTTTTTTTTAATCTCTGAGTGGTAGATGCCAATAGCTGTGACACAAAAACAACTTTTAACGCTTGCAATTCTGAGAATTTTAGGGTCAACCAAGAGCAGCATCTGGTCTGATACCTGAGTTTGAGGGCGACTTATTTGAGGTACTTCACAAGATTAAACAGAATAAACGAGGAGTTCTTCTGCTTACTGTTTTTGCTGACATCAAGCTCCCTGAGATTGATGAGGTTTGCAATCGCTGCTGGCAGTACTGTAAGGTCGTTATCTGGCATGCTCAGTTGGTTGAGTAACTGGCAGTTAAACAGTTGCTGTGGGAGAGAAAAGAACAGCATGTTAAACACTGAGTTCATCCGCAGTCATTTATGGTTAATCAATCATTTCCAGTTTAATGTGTATTCAGTATGCGCCATTTGAAATAAGAAAAAATTTAGTTAAATGTTCAAAAAATATATATTATGAAATAAACACGCCACAGATATCCACACAGCTTGGACAAGGTTCATTTTTAAGTAATATAAATATAACACCTGACGTAAGAGGACAAGAGGTGTCAAAAGTTTCTCTGTGAAATAACACCTTGTTCTTTGAGTTTATTGTTGATTAATGGTAAATGCATTGTATTTACAGTGCAATTCACCAGTTTTGTGGAACAGTCGAAGTGGTTTGCACCACTTCACCCGTTCATGGGTAGGGAACCCTGGTCCTCGAGAGCCGCAGTCCTGCATGTTTCAGATGTTTCCCTCCTTCAACACTAGGCCTGTTTTGAAAAAAATCGATTCTCCGATTTTAAATCGATTCTCATATTAATTCCTAAAAATCGATTCATATTTCTAAATATCGATTTAAAAAACAAAAACAAAAAAAAAAAAACATTTTTTTTTTCATCATTACAACTTTTGGTAGTTTTTTGTTCATGCCCAAAAAAGGAATATTTTGTTGGACACCAGAATAACTGGTGCCATGTTTTTGCCTTTAAATATGTTTAAAGGCATGAAAACATTAAAGTTTTCAGTTATAATTGCATAAATTGTCTATATTTCTTTGCTTTATATACTGTCTTGGGGTTACATTTGCATAAATGTTAAAAACCAAATTTTCATAAATGGGGAAAAAAGCGATTTCTTTCGTCCTCTGTTTCCTCCCTGGATCTGTTTGGTAATTCTGACCCACGATGTTTCTGAAAGCAGTTCTATCAGCATTCTGGGAGCTGATTGGTCCTTACTATTAGCTTTAATACTTGCTGTTTAATCTCAATATAATACTAGTATTAATATGTTGCATAACTATACAGTCATATCATTCATGCAACAGCTGAAAAAACAGTTTTATTAACACTAACCCAAATCAATATCGGATCGTTGATAATCGATTCTGAATCTTAAGAATCGGAATCGAATCGATTCTTGATATTTGAATCGATCCCCAGCCCTATTCAACACACCATGATACAAATGACTGTGTCCTTATCAGACATGTGAAGACCTGAATGATGAAGTGATGACGACATTTCATTTGAATCCGATGTGTGGATGCAAGGCAACATCTAAAACATGCAGGACTGTGGCTCGAGGACCAGGGTTCCCTACCCCTGGTCTAAAGCCTGGGCCATCCCTCGCTATCACTTCGACGCCAAAAGGAACACCAATGCCTCAACTCCAACATTTACCTCTAAATGTTTTGCTTTGAGGTTGTATGTGTTGCGAGTGCCTCGAAGCAATTGGCCCTTAGTCAACTTTCTGTTTGGTCCATGACTGACCAATCAGAAAAATCATTCTCCGTTGCTACATCCGGGCAGAATATCTGGATGGACAAAACAGCCGTCTTTCTCGTTCACGTCAATGGAAAAAGCGTAGTTTTTACTTGCCTTGTATCGAAATTTAAATCACTGAATTATTTTTTTTAAATTTTGTATTAGTAAAAATGAACACTTGGGAGCACAGTCCACACAGTGCAGTGAGGGTGCAGCGTATTTTTTTCCCCAAACTGGCAGAAATCTGAACCATACTGCCAAAACAAAGTAGACTCGGCAGCAGGCTAAAACCCATAGCTACAACCGCGATAGCCTTTTATTTATTTATCTTAAACTGGTTAAGCGGTGTGCTCGGGGGCACATGTAAAAGTGACACCCTCTACCCAGAGAGAATCACAGGAATACATTTCATCCCGAAACCAATGGAAAATTACGAAAAATGTCTGCTTTGGATAAAGCTATATGGACGGCCAGACTCACAGTTCAACCCTTCCACCATCCTATTAGCTAAACTAATCAAAATATCTTGTTTTCACTGAGTGTATTTACCTTTGCAAATTTACATATCTCACTATGGCCACACCAAGACCTGCCCAGTTATTGGTCCACGATGAGGTCACGGTTGGGATACAGGAAGGGATGAGGCATACAATATGCCCTGGACAGCCGGCCAATCAGAGTAGTGCGGGTCTCGGCATAGTCAGAGTAGGATACGTAATGTCGCTTCCAGTTTTCTATGAGAGGACGTTGCTGGAGTTGAGCTGACTGATCTGGAATAGCGAACGATTTTATTTCAAATATTTCATCGTAAACGGGAGAGAAGTTGTGTGAGGGGACAGTCCGTACGAACTTTGAAAGAGTCTAGCAAAAAAGAAAGTGGAGATGCGAGGCGACAGAAATTATGCATAGGCATCAATACAACAGAGAAGAATAAATCAGGCTTTAGTTTACAGAGATCTGCACTGATTTCTTTTCTTAAAGGTAATGAAGTCTTCAGCTAGGCTGGCCAGTCAGCTTAATTCTTGGCCTGGTTTCTCAGGATTCAATTTTGGTCTCCAGGGGAAACTACCTACAGATGCAGAAGAAACTGCTTCTGCATGCCACTGGATAGACATTCAACCAACAAGAGAAATAAAGCATGTAACCAGAGCGACGACAAGACCAGTACCAAGAAAGTAGCATGAAGTAGAGTAGGAATGCTAGTGAATGACTGCTATGGGGGTTTGCAGCTGAACAGCTGCTCCTCGATGCTCCTGAATGATTTATTGCCTTAAACCTGCCTTGCCCCGTTACTGTTGATTCTGTCAGTGAATGGGTATGACCAGGGCTCCAGAGTGCGACCTATTAGGTCGCATATGCGACCTAATTTATTAAGGTGCGAGTTAAAATTTAATGAGGTCGCTCCGGTGCTACTTGCAAGAGGACTAGTGGGGGAAAAAAAAAAGAAAAATTCCACCCGGCTGCGTTAGTGCGTTAGTGCGTTAACGCGCGCGTACACGCAGCGCGCTCAAAAAGGTAAACAAAGCAGATGCAGTATGAAGCGGTCTATAGTCGATTCTTTTAAGAAGAAAAATGTGCCAGAGGCTGGTGGAGGAGGAGGAGAAGAAGGGTTAGCAAAGGGAGCGACAAGAATCATGGATTCTTCTTCTTCTGATGAAGAGAGTGACAGGTTGGCGAAAGAGGCGGGGGAGAGTGGAGAGAAGAAAAAAAAGTACAGCTTTCTGGCCAGTTCCCGTGGTTAAGATACGAGGGACAGGCAGGCCCGGTTCTACAAAGGGTGCATCAGCATTGCACCCTCAGTTTATGTGTTTGCTCAGTTGAAAAGACGAAAAGAAAACTGACAAATGCGCGCGCGTTAAGCCTCATTTATGGTTCCGCGTTAAATCGACGGCGTAGCCCCACGGCGTAGGGTACGCGGCGACGTGCACCGTACTTTCGCGTCTCCGCGTATCCTACGCCGTAAGCTCTGCGTTGGTGCAACGCGAAACCATAAATCAGCCAGTGTCCGTCACTGATCTGCGTCCAGCAGTTTCCTGCACCAGCAAGACGCTGCTCTCTGCTGCTCCATTAACAAAGTAACGATGGATATTCGGAGGTGGTTCAAGCACAACCACGCCAGCAAGTTTACAGGACTGTCTCAGAAAATTAGAATATTGTGATAAAGTCCTTTATTTTCTGTAATGCAATTTAAAAAAAACAAAAATGTCAAACATTCTGGATTCATTACAAATCAACTGAAATATTGCAAGCTTTTTATTATTTTAATATTGCTGATTATGGCTTACAGTTTAAGATTAAGGTTCACAGAATATTCAAATTTTTTGAGATAGGATATTTGAGTTTTCTTAAGCTGTAAACCATGATCAGCAATGTTAAAATAATAAAAGGCTTGCAATATTTCAGTTGATTTGTAATGAATCCAGAATGTATGACATTTTTGCATTACAGAAAATAAAGGACTTTATCACAATATTCTAATTTTCTGCTTATTTTTGCTTAATCTGCAATTTGCTTATTGGCCATATTGAGGTTGAACACGCTCATGCAGAAGGTAAGGAGTGTGTCTCATTTCTGTAGGTAAATGATCAGGTATCTTATAAAAATACACAGAGGTAACACTTTACCATAAAGTCACCTCAATTAGCCTAACATTAGTTAGTACATTAACATTACTAAGCATTTATATAAATTATATTATCCAACTTTTAATTTATTAACTAACTCTGAGTAGTAAACATTAATTAGCCTAACTGTAGGCTATATGTGTTTCCTATACATAATGATTGTTAATCTGTAAACAGGTAATTAATGCTTAATAATTTAACTAATGTTAGCAATGAAAAATATGGTGCTACCTAATTTGTTTTGGTGCTACTAAATGAAAAGCTAGGTGGCACCAGTGCTACCTGTGAAAAAGTTAGTCTTGAGCCCTGGGTATGACTGGCCAGTATTTTGTCCAATGAGAGTTTGAGGTGACTGGATTGCCAGCAATCGAACCACCAACTGTAATATTTAGAACCACAGCCACCCCAAATACACCCAATCAAAACCACAGCTACTGTGTTGAGAGGCTCAGTAAACGCACTTACAGAATTTAGGTGCCTACGGTAAGTGGTAATGAAGTCGATCACTTCAAACCCCATATCATATGTGACGTGCAAAAGCATGCAACCGGATTTAACAAAGTAAATCCCTCCAAGTCCGAGTTCAGACATGGTTTTAATTGTTGTCCCATTATTACATCTCTTTCTAACAGCCGTGTGTGACATTACACAAACTAGCCTGTTTCTTGTCATTAATGTAGAAGTAGGAGCTCCTGGCCAATTGTCCCATTTCTGTCACTATGTTGTTGAGGAGAACAGACTGTCTCTTGCCATGTCTTCTGTTTATGGTATTAAGCATCTAAGAGTCATGGGTGTTTTTGCCATTGATCGACCAGTTTCTTATCAATGAGTCTCGACAGATGTTTACTTTCTTCACCATACTCTGCACTGTTAGATGGCGTGTTTGTTGTATTTTTATTTTGGGTTTACTCATCTCTCCCCGTCTCTTGTGCTCTCATTGGCTGTATCTTTAGCCAAAATCTTCTCCTGGGCTTCTAAATGTGCATCATGCTGAATTGTGTCTGGGAGCCTCTCAAATTATGTCTTTGATGCTTTCAAACACAAATCGGTGACGCCTGATTTGCCATTTTCAACTCGTCTGTATATGGACAACTTTAAATGAACATGTAAACCAGAAAAATTAAGTTAGGCCTTACAACAAATCTGTGCTACGTAACTTTGTGCGCCTTACTTTGGGCAGTTCCTCGATCTGGTTGGCATCAAGGTAGAGCTCCAGCAGGGTCTTCTCAAAGCTAAAGATCTCCTTGGGAACAGTCTCCAGGCTGCAGTGGGAGTAGTCTAGCGATGTTACCGCCTCCTCCTCGCCCCGCAGGCAGCGGCACGGTACCAGGCGAACAAACAAGCTCCGCTTGGACATCCTCAGGCACTAGAGAAGGAAAATGAAGAGATAAGTCAAGGAAATAATCAAATTAGGTGGAAAGTGGAGAAGTGGTGCTTAATTTCTCCTCAATTGCTCTTCAGTTTCTTTGAGTATCCGTTCAGATAATAAGGTGACCCGTTTCTTGCCGAGCGTGTGAGTGGCCGATATCTTACAAACATGCGTGTCCTGGAGAGGTGTGGGCACCGCCCACACCTCTCCATCAACAATGTTTCTGTAAACTATACTACCAAAGTACCCATGACTAACAGATATGTTTTTTTCTTCTTTGAGGAAAAAAAAAAAAAAAGGGAGCTGAAAATATGTAATCCATCACCCTGTCTAGAGAAAACTCCAGCTGTAGATCATAATGCTGAAAAAGGACTTTTCAAAGCAGGCGCAGACCGCATTATGCATACTCTGTTGTATAATTTCATCCAATAGGCAATTACATTTTCATAAAAAAAACAGCTGATTACTGACAATGAGTCATGATTCGGTGAATGAATGCTTGCAACAAAAGGGCCTGAACAAAAAACAAGGCAGACCCACTGTATAATAATTGCTTCCTGTATAAACTCTTAAATGTCAGGAGGGGCGAGGGGAAGAGATCTTCAAGAGGTGTGCACACATGACCTGTTGAATAATAACGGATGTGTTATGTGTCCATTTTGAAACCAGAGATAACCTCCTAAAAACTTAACATGGCAGCAAATCTTTTCTGCCTTAAATCTGGGTAAAAGTAACGAAAAGGCAAAAGAAAAAGGGTTGTTGTCAGGAAATATAAATATAAATACATTAATGTGACATGGATCAACAGAGGCTTTGTTCCTCTGAAAATGTAGAAAAATATGATTTCTCCTTCACACTCATTTTAATTCGAGCGCTGCCGCAGCACGCAATCCCGTCGCACATTCACACATTTTTTCCAATGAACCTGTTTTTGCAATGTATGTTTTTTTTTGTTTTTTTTTCCAAGGGTGAGTTGGTGTAAATAAATAAAAAATAACTCAGTACTTCAAGTATATAACAAAAGTTTCCTACAAGGACCATTCATACGATCCATCACAAAATGATGAACGGTAAAGCAGTTCTTCCATCTCCAACTCCAATTATTATTAATGTCTGCATGTATGCGCACGCCCACACTCAAGAGGTATGCACAATCAAAAGGCTGTTGGCCTCCCACACAAACTTCGCTATTGAAGCAGACAGCTCATGTATAAATAATCTGGGTAATCTGCTCTATCACCAGAGGGGCTGACAGAGAGCTTGGCTTCATTCAACACGAGTAAAGAGAACCGAGCATATGGATGACGCAGGCTGCACAGAGGGGGAGGACTGGAAGGAGAGGAAAGTGCGACATGGTTTAAAACAGTGGAAGTGGGGGTAAAAGTTATGGGTTATCGTGAGGTATGTGAGAAAAAGGAACAGCAGAGAAAAAACAGACGCTGCCATGAGAAACGTTGTGGGAAGAAAATGGGCGTAGCGCAGAGGGCTGCCAGGAGAGCCGTATGAACGCATCAAACATGAGCCGGCGTGTGCCGAACCAACTAAAACTAACTACGGTAATGTAAAGTGTAGTGACTGTAATAAGACATTTGTGTCAGAAGCATAACAAACCAGATGGCAAAACCATTTGTAATGTGTCAAATGTTGACAATCAGCATGCCTTTAAGAAACTTTAGTGTTTAGTTTGATGCTCTCGCATACCAACATCTGCAAGTTTGCACCGAAAGCACCAAAAGTACAAATGAAGCTGATAGGGCAGTTAATGTCAAGTATTTGGAAGTATATCAAGATAATGAAAGTATAACTATGGTTACTTGACTTGAAACTGTACATCATGTTGTGTTTTTTTTTTTTTTTTTTTAATCCATCACTAGACTCAAATACATCTTTCCTTATCTACTTTCAAAGTCATCTAGGTCCTCTTAAAATCTTCCCTAAAGAATACCCTGGTAATTGAAAAATCCACAGCTGGAAATTGTACACGAACAGAACCATTTACTCCTGCTTGACAACACCCAGCTGTTTAAAAATGATCCTTACTCCAATTTAAATATATATATATAAAAAAATGTTTCTTCTTCAGCTCTCCAAGCCTCCCGTACCACTGGACTCAGAACATCTGCTGGGTCCCAAAATGTTTTGTAAAATGGCGAATTTTTCACCAAATATTGCTTCATTTCAAAATCAAGAGCTTGATAATCGTGACTTTGGAATAGTGCGATTCTAATGTGTTGTCTTACATTTTCTGCAGCATTTTGATGTAAGTTTTGTTTGAACAACAAAAGGAGAGCTGTAAAGAATGATATAATGGGATTCGTTGGCTGGCGCTGGCGTTGAAGCATTGAAAAGTTGAAAATTCTCCAAATTTTGACGGACACGGACTCCATAACTCAGTTCGTCAACACTTGATGCCACCCAATTCAAAGTGAATCGGCCGTGATGCGCGTCAGTGCGTATGGCTACATTTTAACAAAAAAAACCTCACATCTGTCCAAAATACCCATATCTGGTGACAAGTATGTGAAGAGAAAAAAGGCAGAAGCACTGGCTAAAATAAAATAAAAAACTTCCTACAAACCAGTTGTTTTGTTGACACTTGAATGCTACAATCAGTTCTGGGACGCAAAAGAACAACATCTTTTCAGTGGTGTTGTTCACAGCGCTTTCCTCGTGCAAAATGCTCGTATTGTAAACAACAGGACATCGTGGTTTATAATCAAGTGAAGTCCAGCACTTTGTTCAAAATAACTGCTGCTTTCCATTTTCAATTAGCGCGATTTTAAGGTTGGATGTAGGGCTGCAACTAATGATTATTTTAATAATCGATTAAGCTGTCGATTATTTTTTTCGATTAATCGATGAATGGGATAAAAAAACAAAAACAAAAAAGCATTAAATTCCAACCATTCGAAAACAGAACTGACAGTGCAAATTCACAGTGCAGATAATCTTCAGAAAGTTCATAAACAGGTTGCTCCCCAACATCCCTAAGCTTTTAAAGTATTGATTAAAAAAAACAAACTAAATGGACTAACACAGAAAACATACACATGTATGCTTTACATCTGCCAAATATATAAAAAATAAAGTGCACAAAAGAGGTATACTTTGTTTAAAAAGGGACCTGAGCTGTCAGAACAATAAATAAATTATAAAAAATAAAGAAAAATACGAATCAGAAACAGGATTTGTTTGAACATTACAATTTGTTCTCTCACTGCCTTCACTCAAAAAACTAAGATCTTACCAAGAACTTTTCTTATTTCTAACCTAAAAATGCCATTACACCTGATAACACACATAACTTAAAAGGTTAGGTGTTTTTCCCACGTGTTTCAATTGAACTTTCATTTGTGTCAAGCTAATTTTAAGTTCTAGTTAAGTTTTAATTTAAAGTCTAAAGATTTTCAGTTTTGGCAGTGTTCAAAATAAAATTATGAGACCTGCTGTATTGGAGCACATTTTCTTTTAGTTAAAACTGTAGCGGGAACAGATGTTTAGAGGAACCTATGTATGTATCGGGTTAGAGGGGGAACATATAGGAGAACGGACCAGAAGAATATAGAGTGGATAAAAAATAAAAGTTAAGCACTGAGCTACATGTGTCTCCCATCTGGGCCATTGCAGACTGAGCCTGAGCATGGCATGTTACTAAAACCAAACAAATCCGCACCCTCTTTCTTCTTTTTACGTGCGCGGCGTCAGCGCACTGTGCCGCATTAAATGTAGTCCGGTCGAAATACCTCAACTTCAGCTCCGCGACTTAAAGGAGCTGTATGTAAGAGCAATAATAAAACGAATCATAAAATGACCCCGATATGTCAACAGACATTTAAAAATCATGTTCATTTCAAATACTTATGTCACTGACAACAGCACTCAAGCCAGGATATTCCAGTTTAAAAAGAGGAGTTGCAGCCCTCAACTGATGTTTATGTTGTCATTTTTTGTTTTGGCCTGAAGCTCCACCCTCCACCTATCTCCCAATCACCAAGTCAGTATTGTTTCTGAAGCTCCACCCTCCACCTATCTCCCAATCACCAAGTCAGTATTGTTTCGGCATCCGGGTTGCCAGCTCGGCTCTAATTATCGCAGCCATGACAGCCTACGTTCCTGCTGCATTCTGCAGCCTACCTGGCAACCTCTGGTCGGGGGGAGGAGGGGGAGGGTACACGCCGCTCAACAATATTTTGAAAGTGACTGCAGTACCAGTTTTGGCCATTTCTTACAGACGGCTCCTTTAAGGCTGATTTATGGTTCCGCGTTACACCAACGCCGAGCCTACGGCGTAGGGTACGCGGCGGTGCGTGTCGCCGCGTACCCTACGCCGCAGGCTACGCCGTCGATTTAACGCGGAACCATAAATCAGGCTTTAGTGAGTGACGTAATAATCGCGCGACACAACAAATCGATAATGGAATTCGTTGCCAATGCTTTTAATAATCGATTTTATCGATTCGTTGTTGCACATCCAGCCCTACATGGATGTGAATGTTCACAGTCAGAAGGAAATCATGAAGACTTGCATGAATTGGGTCATGCTCCCGTGACGCTCCTGTGACAACTGGATCAACTCAGAGCCAGTCTTTTCCACATCTTGACATTACAAAAAAAAAGTGTTTAATTCACAATTTGGGTCAGCAACCACTTACGCGCACTGTTGTCCGCTGAATCTGGTTGTAGCTGTGCAAATACCCCCTGTAAGATTTCTGATCCTACTTCCACAGCTTTATGGTCTTGAGATGTGAAAGGATGTCATATGTTAGTCTTGTAAAAATGTAAGTGTATGGTCAGCATAAGACTTTTTTTTTTTTCAAGCCAAGCATAACACCCATCACGTTTCCATACTGATTAACAAACTGGTTAGGTGCAAAGAGTTAATTTGCTGCTGTTCGGTTAAATGGTTTCCTCAACGATCTGATAAAGCAGAGCAAAGCCCAGTGATGCACATCTTTATACCACCTCCTCCGTGCCGGTGTCTTTCACGGTTTCTGGACCTCACTCCCCTGTCTTGTCTATTTTCAAACTTTCAGCTGCAACTAAGTTTTCCTACGAGGGAAAAAAAAGACAAATAGATTGGAAAACTGGCGATACTAGGATGTCTTTCTGAAGCAACCCCAAAGAGTAATCTGGAAGTCAGCCTACTAATGACAAGTCCACAACACAGATAGGCTTATCCACTGACCTACATGTTAGTGGAGCGATGAGTGACTACCCTCACTCGGCTTTACTTCATCAGGAGCCTTCGATTTTCAAACCAAGAAAATTCAGGACATGTTAGATAGATCGCAGACATCCTAAGCTCTCTGCAGAGATTTTCCCTCTTAGCCTACTTCTTAAGAGCAAAACATCATAACAGTCGTAGGTACTTATCCTGATAGCTGTGAAACTGCTCAAAGCTTAAAAGAGAACCCTGAGAAATAAAGCCCATGATTTGCTCCAATTACCCTTGCCTACAAGAACACATTGTTAAAATGCATAAACCAATTTAATAATTTAATTAAAAAAAAACACCCTCAAAGTCCCTGCTAGTTGACGTTTCAATAACTAAAGGGTTTATCTGCTCAGCAGTAAAGATACTGCTTCAGCGCCATGCAGTGCTGCCTTTTTATGCATTTTCCTGTTGAAATGCAATAAAGCAAATTAAGCCTGTTGTAAATCCTGTTGGAGATCTCCTCATCCACAAACGTGAACGAGTGTCACTAAAGGTTGTTTTTTACTATTCTGTATAAAATATACATAGTATTCAGTGCAGCATGTTTAGCTTTGTAATGCCTGATCCATTATATAGTTCTGAAATCTCTCAAAACACCTCCGTGATCAAAACAATGAAGAAAAATGGTTTTGCACCATAAAAGAAATTCTTAAAAATAAATCAAATAAATTAGCCAATAATCATAGAGATACAAAAAAAGACAAAAAGCATTAATTTAAAAAAAAATACAAAATTGGGGTGTTTGTTAAATTTCAATATAAAATAAACACTAATAAAAAATTATTATTTACATATATCAAGCATTAAAGGCCATTTGCACTCAGAAGTTGTGATTTCCAAATTTCCAACACTCTTACACCAGAATGCCAAAAAAAAATGCTTTAATTTACAAACAACGAATTTACTAAGTTCTGCCTTATTTTATTCATAGACATACAATAGTACTATTTGCCTCTTTGTCTGTAGATGTGAAATAGTCGGTATGTGCCAAATAATGTATTGTTATGAACACATTTGCCAACAGTGGCTAGTCTGATGTCAGTAAAGGTTCAAGACGTACGACTGTCCACATTTATTCCCAACTGCATTTGGGAAAAGGTCAACCCGAGCTTGACGTGATTCCTAGTTCCAACAACTACTTTTAATGTAAATGCACAAAGCAACTTCTTTTGGATTTTTCTTTTCTTTTTTTTTTTTTAAAGAAATGATGGATCATAAGGGAATATAATACATTTGCTAAATATTGCGTTCTGAACCACGTGCACACTTCAGACGTGGACTCCATGTAGGTGAGTGATTCCTTCCTTTTGTTTGCATTTAACAGTTATTTATTACAGTAATATAGGAGGTTCTAGTGGTGTTTTTAGTTGAAAATATTAAAGGTTTTATTTGAGTTGCTCTAGCAGCAAATGCTATATTGGCATGAATCTCACTCTGTATGACATTTTATTTAGTCCCAAATTTAAGGTCATGTTAAGTTCAACAAATGAAACGTGACGGGGCTGGGGATTGATCTGGCAACCTTCCAGGAGGCTACCCCCAACATTCAGAGAAAATGAAACATAGTGGTAGAGTGGTTGTGTTAATCAGTAGCATGCCACAACCGAAATGAGACAACAGCACAACCTGAAGACGGCCACTGAGACTGACTGTTGCTGGTGGAGTCCACTGCATTATGGGACAGTTTATAAAAGTCTGTCCCAGAAGTGGTGGACCATCAGGACATCAAGATATTTTTAGCATAGTAGAGATGGTGCAACTGTTCACATGTACGATTTTGCACACTGTGACCTATATTTTGGTAAAAATCACACACGCACGCACGCACGTCTGCGACCGACAGGCTGGTAAATGTTCTTGCCAAGTGGATGTAAATGGCTAGGACTGGAAAAAAAGACTTTATAAAGCCACTTTTTTGTTGTTGTTATATATCAATCTTTTGATCTGCAATAATAATGTGAATTTAAAGGAAAACACCTGAAGTTGAGGACTTTTCTCAGCAATTTTTAAGTGAGATTAAAAAAGAGATTAATTAGATTAATTAATTATAGATTTTAATTAATCGCTCAATTTTTTTTATCTGGATCTGGTTTGTTGTGTGTCCCAAGAACCAGAAACAAGCAAGGTGAGGCAGCGTTCAGTTATTCTGCTCCTCACCGGTGGAACAAACTTCCTGTAGACCTGAGGTCTGCTCCAACTGTCAGCTCCTTTAAATCAGGCCTAAAAACATTAGTTTACTCAAGCGTACTCCTAAATTAAATACTTACCTGCTGTATTTTACTGCCATTACTTTTTAACAACTAGTGCTTTTTATTATTTTACCTATTTTCTTATCATTTTATTTGTTATTTATTGTTTAATTGTGTCTTGCCGCTTTTAATGTTGATGTAAAGCACTTTGAATGATCTTGTGTTGAATTGTGCTATACAAATAAACTTGCCTTGCCCGCCCACACACACACACACACACACACACACACACACACACACACACACACACACACACACACACACACACACACACAAAATTGTCATGGAATCCTCAGTCATGGTTTCTCATCGTATGCTGTATTACCATTATTTTCTATTTTATTCAAACCCTGAACCTAGTAGCTTAGTTTGGACAAAAACATTTTATGTCTCCAGTTTTGTCTTCACCATTTGAATTCAGGCCAAACTGAAGTTATGCCTATCTCACTGTATTGTTCAGCGAATGTTCCTGGTAGATGACGTCAGTACTCAGAATGCCCTGTCATGCCAAAACGGTGAAAGGGCAATCTATCAATAAAATGATTTAAAAAAAACAACATCTTCATTCTTTTAAATTTCACATTCATGGATCCAATGGCAATCTCATAAGCCATACACAATACCACAGCACAAGCATATTCAAACAGTGACTGCATTCAAAGGCTGTATTTGTTAAAAAATTTCAAAAATGTGTGGGAATGTGTGAATTGTAGCCATGTGACTCTGCAGCCTAGCCTTGAACCTTGTGGCTTCCTCTGCAACAGCGAGTGAAACAGTCCAGAGGGGAGACCGGTCGCAGATTCCCATTTTATTTTTCCACTCAGCCAGGAAACCACTTCCCTCTTACAACCCTCCAAGTTAAGTGCCTCCTAGTTCAGTCCCGTCGCTATAGAGACCACAGTCAAGGGTAGAAAGTGGCTCCCAGTGAACCTACAGTCATACAACACACAGCTGAGCTCACTCATTAACCACATTTGTAAACAGCTACTGACTGATAATGGTCAGATTTTGCTGTAAAACACCAGTTTCAGTTTATGTTTTGTCAACCAGCATAGGGATTGTCTTCACCGTGGAACATCCAGAGGTGATGAAACATTTAATAAAGTTCACCAGTGTTTACAGTTGGCACATGACCTATTGTTGCATCAGGAGTTCAATGGAAACAAGTGCAACCTTTGACAGCAGCGGGCAACTTGTGTTTATTTATAGTGCTCGTCTGGTTCATATGACAGAATGTGATTAGTGCGCGCTAGCTCTCACTTTATGAGAACAGCTTTTGATCCAGATTGCATGGACTATTACAGGATTGCTGAGCCACAGCACAAAATTTATATTACAGATTATGGTAACAAAAACAAAGCAGGAGGGAGAAAAAATAAATAAATAAATAAAAAATAAAAGAGACACACAACAGCCTCCA
Organism: Cololabis saira; assembly: GCF_033807715.1. Lineage (NCBI taxonomy): Eukaryota > Metazoa > Chordata > Actinopteri > Beloniformes > Belonidae > Cololabis > Cololabis saira. Next base: position 20,401,957 of record NC_084597.1, read on the forward strand.
GGGTCCGTGGTGCTGCCTCCGTTTGAAGGAAGAGGAAAGAAAAAGCCACTTCCTCAGCATAGGGTGGAGCGCCAGCAGGCTTTTCTCTCTTATGCTTTATATAATGGAGCTTTAAGTACCTTTCAAAGTGGAGCCTGTGTTTTACTTTAGATGTGCCCTTCATTCATAAATAGCAAAACAATAACCAGGTGGGGCAGTCTAGTAGCTTTGTGCTGTATAATTCACATCCAAATAATCTGGTCATCTTATTTAAAACAAAATTAGAGGCCAAGTTACACAACTGAGTACAGTCCAAATATATTACAACATGAAGTCAGAATAAAATAGATAACTCTGGTATGCACTTTAAGGTTTACAGAGGAAAGGTTTTGGTATGTGGTCTCTATTTAGAGTAACATTAAACTATTTTGTCGTTGGATCTATACAACAGTGCAGAATTAATACACAAAAAGCTAGAAAAAAAGATGAACACACCCCGAATGTAACAATTTTCTGCATTACCACAACGACGAGTTCTGTTCATATGAGAATGTGTGAGATGTTTCCACCTCAAATTACTACAGATGGAAATTAGCTTGTGGCTAACTCTGGTGCAGCCATCTTTTTAATGTACCTGCACATTGTCCTTTAAATAAATAAACAGAATAGATAGAAATATAATAGAACAAAAACAGGTTGTGTGCTTTTTAAAAAAAAAAAAAAAAAAAGAAGGTGGGTCACTCTATGGACAGCTACATTGCTTACCTTGGATAAATGTGAAGGCAACGCAAAAGGGAGCTGAAAATGTTAAAAGTTGTGCGTATACACCCACATTTTTACAATATATCGTTAACTGCATTAACTTTATTCTGTAAACTGATGAGTTCATGAGAGTTCTCCCATTCATAACCATTTCTACTGGTACAGAAAGTACCAAACCAATTGGAACAGGCTGGGGACGGGCTTTATGCAATGACTCATACAGAAGCATCCAAGAGAAACCACCAAAAGCAAGATGCCTGCCCTTGTTTTTAATAGATGCAGTCCAGTCCAGTAGACTCGATACGACTGGGGACTCGGCTCAGTTGGAATTGTAACATTTATCTGGTCCAAGTTTGCTTTCACAATACCTGTTGTGAAATAAACCAAACCCCCTTGAATAAATGTATTCCCCAGCTCACCCGTGGTGGCACTGCACCAAAAATTACGGAGGGACACGACAAGAAAAACAACGAAGAAGAGACCTTGCTCATCTGTTGGTTAACGCAGCGCTACTTCCCCGCCAGGTAGGCTGCAAACTTTATTGATTTTGTGTAACTGTAATACATTTTTATCTGACCATAATTCTATTAAAGCTTTACCTCATCCTCACTCCACATAGGACTGCAAAACATTTCACCCAGAAATTGTGGTACACGCACGTTTAGGTTATTTACCCATAATGCCCCACATTGTAGTCCACGTCTTGTATTTGGTTCAGTTGAAGTGGACCAAGACCAATGTTTTTAGGTGGACCAAAGTCTGCATCTTTGTCCTGAATCAGAGTTCGATCGCACATTCACACCTCCCCCGAATGAACCGGACTTTCCGGGTTTCTGTGAAAACCGAAACGTTATCCAGGGCTTTAAAAGAAAATCATCTCTGAGGATCCTTTGAATCCATCCTTCTGAAAAATGTGTTGTGGTTCAACCAAAGTGCTTTAAATGATTTTCCACACTAAAAGACTAAAAGACCATTTTAGGGACAAAAAAAAAGCTACACTCGGAATTCGGCTACATTACGGAATTCATGTTCAGTAACATTTCTTAGTGTTAATATTATAAAGTGTTAGAAAACTGATACATTTTTTTCCACTGCAATGTCCTTAATTGCATATTGTAGGTATAAGTTGACTACTGAAAGATGGTAAAGCCCATTAAAACTTTGTGACCAGTGAGGGTTTCCCTCTGTACCTCACTGACACCACAGCTCGTTAATGCAGATGGATATTGGTTTAACAACAGTACAGCAGCTCAGACACACAGTACTCTGTTTATACTCTCCATACTGCCCAAGGAAGTAGAACAGCTGCTTTTATGTGTATCAATGGTTTCTTGTCAACTTTACGACTGCTGGCAGGCAATTGCATACAATTTTTTCCACTTCAAAGTAGGACCGAATTACAAAAAAAAATAAATAGAAAATTAAGTTAGCATAAAAAGCTAAGAAACTGTGACTGGAAATCCAACTGACAACAGGTATAAAGTTGAGCATGTTTTTCGTGTCGCAGGCAGGGATCACAGCCAAGTGGAACCTGAAGTTCCAGTTTTGTTTAGCCTCTGGTTTTAGTTCTCACCACTGAGCTATGGTCTCAGCGGTCTTGTGTGACTCCAGGAAACAAAAACACGATTGTTTTCTTTGAATATGCGGTGATATGTGGGCAAGTAATCTGATCTGTGACCAGCAGCTTCCAACAACATCTTCCTGATTTTCTACTGCAAACACTCTGGCTCTGGGTGAAGTACACAGATGGTAGCGTGAGACTCATCCTAAACGCTTGAACATTTATCTGTTACCTTGACGCATTCCTTTGTTTAACAAATAAGTATAAATATAAAACAAGACTGGCCATTATTCTTGCTGTACCTGTAGAGGAATGTGGGATATTCAGTTACTGCATCTCTGGGACACAGCTATTCATCTTTTAGGGGCTTTGTAAGACATCAAGCGGATCATAACACTACTCTGAGTCCCGAAACTACAAAAAAGCAAAGCTTAGATGAAAATAAGGCAACTCAAATGCACTCACTCACAAAAGGAAGAAAAAAAAACCCATCTCAAGCTAGAATCTAATTCAACCATCCAAACAATCCCTATCATTGACTTGGAACACATTATGTTTAAAAATCAAACCCTCCCACATGCTATGACGCTGAGCTAGCTCAGAGTATGGAGAGTATAGATAAGTATTCTGAATCCAGGACATCTTCATTTAATGTCCCTTTGAGATGACCATCGTAATCACTCTAATGAATAATTCCCTCGTTATCTTTAGACACAGATAAGCCCGAGGCAAATTAATGTGTTTTGAATTAATTTGCTTAGACGTTTGCAACACTGCTGTTAAATAAAGTCCACAAAGAACGACGCAAAAGGCACTCAACATTCAAATTTCACATCCTCCCAATTATGTATATAATAAAGTGTGTTATAGGTCCCACAGTTTACATGCATAATCAATAAATAAATACCAAACTGCTGACATAACTACAATGGGAGGGAAATCCTGGTCCTCGTGGGCTGGTGTCCTGCATGTTTTAAATGTTTTGCTGCTTCAACACACCCTGAAACCAATTAATGTGTCATTTACAGACCTTGGTAATATGCTGATGATGACCAATAATTTGAAATCAGATGTGTTTAAGCAGGGAAACATCTAAAACATGCAGGACACCGACCCTCAGAGACCAGGACCCAAAACACAACCTTAAATCCGGATGAGTTGAGAAGATTTCAAGGAGATGGTGCCGGACCAAAACAGAGGCGAAAGGAAGTTTGAACCACTTCTTATCTGAATGGTCGTGCCGGAATATGAGGTCACTGTTGCACAAAGGGGAAGAGTTTGAAAGGCTGATAAAGACAGACTGGGATTCATGGGAACTGGTATTCATGGGAACTGGTTATCATGCGTTTCATGAAAACCTCCCTACCTAGCATTCAGACTGAGGGCTTCCCATGGCGGTCCTCAAGGGCCACAGTCCTGCATGGTTTAGATCAGTGGTCCCCAACCTTTTCTGTATCGCGGACCGGTTTAATGTCTGACAATATTTTCACAGCCCAATCTAAAAGGTGTAGCTGATAAAAACTAAATAAAATGACCGGCATTAAAAACTGTGGTATTTTCGCTATAATAGTAATAATAATAATAATAATAATAATAAAACATCATTTTTGAAGAAATAAAATGAAATAATGGAAATTGTAAATTACCTATAATATCAGTGTTTCTACAAATGTGTTTTTATGTTTGTTTTCTCATTAACGTTATTTAAAGCCAGGCTTTTATTTATTGTTATATATTAAGTAGACCGATATTTAGTGCTTTTATTTTGAAGGCGTCTCACCGAGACCTCGTAAACATCCGGCGCTTCGGACTTTAACGGTAAAAGTTTAACGGCAGTAGAAAGTGTGTCTGAAAGACTAAACGAGTGTCTTGAGTGCTAAAGTGGAGCTAACTGACACAAAAAGCACCTGCTGATAAGGATTTGTGCAAATTTTATACCGTATTTATGTCCAGCTTGAGTTTGGTCGCTCATGTATTGTGGTAGCTTTATTTCCGACCGAGCGAGCAGCTGCGTCGGTCTGTATTTAAGTTAAACTTATATGAATGTAGAAAGACTAACTCTATTTTATTCCTTTATAGCTCTTACGTTGTGTTTGCAGTGTATTTACATCCAAGGAATAAAAACATTGTGAACCATCAGTTTGAGAGTCATCCTTCATCAGGGGATGCTACAGAAATTATTTTTTAATTAATTTTTTTATTTTTTTTTTTCTCTCTGTGCGGCCCGGTACCAAATGACCCACGGCCCGGTACCGGGCCGCGGCCCGGGGGTTGGGGACCACTGGTTTAGATGGTTCCTTGCTCAAACACACCTGATAAGATCGCCATCAGCGTCTCCTCAACGATCCACTAATTTCAACCAGATGTGAAAAAGCAGGAAAACTCCTAAAACATGCAGGACAGTGGCCCTCACGGACAGGAATTAGACACCCCTGATTTAGACTACAAAAAAATGTAGAAGTCGTATTAACACAGCCACTGTGTTCTGCATCTACTACACCTTTAAAAGGTAGTAACGGGGGCTAATGGAGGGTGAATTAGTGCTGTATGAATTGGCAATTGTCCAAGCACAGAGAACGCCAAATTGGATGGTGAAACTGAGGCCATTATTGCTGCATTGGTCCCCCTGCAACAATCAGATGGATTGTTTCCGTTTGTTAAGCAGGACTAAATGAAGTAATTGGTGATTAGAGACATTAAGGAATGCAAAGCAGAGGAAAAGGAACTTTCTTCAGACTGCACAACTTCAAATCGTTGTTATATTGTTATCTTTGGGTGAAAGTGGCTAGAGAAAACTGCAACAGGAGCAGAAAGACTGAAAGGAAAGGGGATTACAGTGCTTGTTAACAACAGATCGTGTAATTCCCGACTTGCTTCTGTCAATATATGGCTCAGGACTCCAGATATACATTTGGCAGTGATGACTGTCCTTATTGTCGACTCAGAGTGCAACTTTTTAACCAGCAAATGTCGCATGTGACATCATCAGCTCAGGCGTCTCCATACTAGGGATAACACCCCAAAACATTCATGGCTATATCTGGAAATTTTAACCTTCAACCTTCCAGCAGTTTGTTGAGTTATAATCTCTATAATGTATAATCTCTCTTATTCTGCAATAAACCAGTTTCCCTTTGGGGGAATTTGGGGGGAAAGTAGGTTAACTCAAACCAAAAAAAGGAAGATCTTGTAATATCAAAAAAAAAAACTTGGACTTGATTTAATCAAAAGCAGGGACCCTTCATTTTTAGGAAAATTACAATTTATCTCAGAAATTCTTTGGATATATTTAGACAAATAAAGTCACATCACAGACATCCATGACTCAAATGGCATGCAGTTCAAGATATGGTTAATATTCCCTTCTACATACTTTGCTTTAAATTGGTTTATAGCAATGAGATGTGGATAGATGCAGAATATCTTCATGAATGAACAAAAGGTTGTTTAAAAAAAACAAAAAACTGAATTGTACGCATTTTCAGCGGCTGTAATTTCAGTGAGGGCTCTTCAGGGACTTCTCAGATGTGAACCACCAAATTATTGATGTAGTAACACAAAAAGAAATTAACCGGCTGTCATCAACAATCACAGAGATGCTTTCGTCAAGCAACTCTTATCTTAGCAGCAAACATGAGCAGTCGCTCGCTGCCTGCCAAATTATGCAAAACTTGTGATGAGAGCCCTGAGCAGAGAGTCGTCTGAACTACCTGGTTTTATACCTGAAAGCCACTTCCTGGCAACATGACGTCTGGTAACAATCATGGTGAGATGTGCAAAAAGAAGGTGAAGTTCAAAATAAGATCTACTGTTAAAACCAGACGGAGGTCAGAGTCAGAACATATTTTTGTTTTAAAAAGCATGATCTTTACAATCAAGGGTCCAACATAATGAATTAATAATTAAAAGTAGTTAGTATAAGTCGACCTGTTTTAGTTGCAGAATATTGTGTATATGGGTGCCTAAGCCATAGTTTTAAACAAGGAAATTAAATATGTGCAACATAGTGAAATACTGAGTTTGATAAGGTTTGTTGAATAACCTTCCCAGCATCGGTCAACCTGATGTATTGACTAAGAGTTGACAGATAAACCCTCCATGCTTGGAAGACTGCAACACAGCCTCAATAAATGATCAAACTCCTTACTCATTTTCAAATTGGCCATTCTCTCAAAACAAAACACACGTTTCCCATAACTTTCACATGTTTTCTTGCACTACTGTCAAATATTTTTCCACAGCGATACCCCTGAGACATCTGTTTTGACAACAAACTAAAAACAAAAAGCCACAACAGGATGAACTAGTCTACTGCTAACCTGCTGAAAGGTTTGACTAAATATTTGCATAAACATTGCTTCATCTAAAAAAGGGACCAACTTTCATTTGAAACTATTTGGGTCGATGATTCAGAACTAACTCTGAGCTTCATATCTTTTTTAAAAATGCATTTGTCAAGCAGCTTCAAGAAAAGTCATTTGAAACATGTACAGATTATAAGGACAAAATAATGCAGGACTTTGAGAACAATAACTTTCAAGGTCCATTTAAAAATTTTAAGCCCTTTCCCGAACAGAGTAAAGTCCAGTTTGTCTGAATCTGTTTTCCGGGGTAGTTTAAGGGGAGAAAAAAGCATCTCTGTATAGCCGCACTTGATCCGAGGTAGGGCTGAGCGATAAATCGATTCATTCTAATCAATAGTTATGGAAAGTAAAAACTGATTTTCATCTTAAAATACATAATTAATAATACATTTTATTGGATTATTTTTCAGTTATTTTATTTTTTATATATGATGCGCTGACTGGAGAGCACTTTTAATTTCATTGTACATAAGTTATGACAATAAAGAACTATCTATTTATCTAATAGTATGGCACCTTCTGAAGTATGACCACCGGACTCACCAATGTATTTATAGTCTATCATCACACATTCGTGAAGTTAGCTTCTCACTTCCGTTACTCCTGAATGGTTGGTGCAAATCATAAATTTAAACTGCCTCTGTCTGAAAGTAGAAAAACAAGAGCTTTCCAGTTGTGTGCTGTATGATACACTGTGGTAAATGCACACTGAGCAAAGTCCAAGTCTTGAGTCCTAAGAGAGACTGAGGACACTAACAATGGAGTTTTGGTATATAAAACAACAGATTAACATTGTCATGATGATGATTCTGGTGATTTATTTTGTTTTGATCTACAGAGTAACTTTGACAAACCTCACTGATAAAGCAACAACACCCACACAATTAATCAGAGTTGTACGTTTCGCTCTCAGTTTACTCGGGTGAAACTGATGCGTCAACGTGAATCCGTCTCTCCTGATTTAGGTGTTTGCTGCTGCGGCTGAGGGTACACTTCCTGTTCTCGATAACTACCTTGAGAGTTTCTACAATCAAAACCTGAAAAAGTGTGTACATTAAAACGCACTTCGAACACCTTGAAAACAAGATGTAAGGATTTTTAAGGAATTCAAGCATCCATAAGAACCCTGTATAACCTCTTTCATTATTAACTAAACAGGGGGGGTATTTATAGTCTACTGCAAAATCCCCTTCCCCTAGTCTTACATTCTTTACCAAATATAAGATCCAGTTAATTATCAGCCTCTGGCATTCATTTCTGCACTCAAGCAAATTCTCATAAAACTCTACATTTTTCATGGGTGTTCATGCATAGTTTAAATTTGAAATTAGTTTAAAAGGGTTAACTTTGCAGTGCAAGCATGAAAGTACATTTTCAAATCTTGGATGATTGACGTTTTGATTTTTTTTCCCTCCTTTGTATGTTTTCAAATCCCAAATCATTACGACGTAGCATGTAGAGTACTTTGAAGTTTCAAAAGTTATCTGTACGCTGCACTATTTTAAACCAAAGGCAGTAAAGAGGAGTGCAGCTGACAACATCTCCTTACAACATGTGAAAACAGCACGTCGACTTCCTGATGCATTGTACTCCAATTACGGAAACAATCTTACAGAACAAAAAAACCACCAGCTGTGTGTTTCAATTAGAAATGCATGATGACGTAAAAATGCTTTGTGACATTTTGCACGTCAGCCTTACACTTACAGGGAGTCATCAGTGATAAAAGGTGTACATTTAAACTAATATGAATTTGCTCCAAGAACCGCAGCGGTAAAAAAACAAGCCATAGTAATTCACTGCTCTTCACGAAGACTTGAGCGTGTCGAGTCCAGGTATGCTGACTGAACTACCACTTTACGTGCTACAGAACATTGCTGTTCGTCTTAAACTCGTTCATCTTTTTTTTTTTTTTTTTTTTAAAGATCTTGGTGAATATCTACTCATGATCTAGATCGCTCCCTACAGAGAGCCCAGAATGGAAAAGCTGTAAAAAACAGTCGTAAATTTCAACACCAACAAAGAAGCAACAGCAATAAGAAAACCATCACCTGACAGGGTGAAGGCAAATGTTACTTACAGCTTGAGCGATGCTGAATAAAGTTCTGTTCACAACAACTGGCAATGCTTAGCGGAAAATAAATGAAAAGAAAGAAACATCTCCTTAATGCCTATGATTATAGACGTGGCTTCTCCAGTAAAGACCGGCACTGTAGTAGATATGCGATACAGCTGCTTATCTATATGTGCGTTTGTCCACGTGATCAAGAAAGACAGAGGCAACGGGATACAATTTGCAGTCTCAATAACCAGGTCAGACACATTCAGGTCAAAGCCACGCATTCATGTAGACGACTGCCGCATGGCTCCTGTTTGCAGAATACTGCAATCGCCAACGTTTACTCAAACGTCTCGTCACAAAGTCTGCTCATCAGGAACACCCCCCCCACACACACCCACCCACAAAAAAAGTTTGAAAATGAGAATGATTGATTTGGATAACAAGAAAAGTGTAGTTTGTATAGAAAACATGTTGAAGGTTATTGTCCTTTAAAATAAATGGCAAGATGTGGAAAGATTAAACAAGAAAATATAATTCAGCCTTGAGGAACAAAACAACAAAAGTCCAACTTCTTTGCCACAAGAATAACTAAGTTTTGTGATACTTAAAAAGTCAGGGTAAGTGATTTTACACAATTTCTAACCCAGGCATCCTTTTGTCACATTCAGTGAGCATCTTCAGCATCTACCAGCTGCCCACCACATGGAGGAGGAAGGACAAACTGTGTGTTTCCAATATCAACAGCGACATCACCCAGAAATGGCTTTCCCTGCTTTTACAGTAAACCAAATAAATACAACAATGATTCTTCAGTTTGCTCCATCACCTTCACCATCAACATTTAAAATGCGCTGCAGGAAACACAAGGAGACAGGCTTTTCTTTGCAGTCGCTTAACCATATTTTTGGCCAGTGTTGTTGATTTAGGCATCCCAAAACCAATCCCTTACAATACACGAGAACATTTAGCAATAGAATGGCGGCCTGAGTGCTAAAAGCAAAGCCCCTGGAAAAACCACAAAAAGGTGCTCTGACGAGACAACGCATAGAATGCCCAATTGCAGTTAAGCCTGTAGATCTCTGGTTACAGCTGTTGCGTTCAGTTTCATCATGAAAAACCCAGGTATGAAAACTCGATTTTATTTCAGCCCAACAAGCTGCAACAGGAGAAAAGCCCTTACTGTGAGAAAGCATTTCAAGGTCCCGTTTCACAAAATAACTGGCTGGTATAATTTTATCTTCAAACATTTTCACAGAAAGAACAGTGTAACAGATAGCCAATGCTAATTTGGCCTTGAAAGATAAATGTGTACCTCCATGAAATCGGGTTGACAGTTTTATCATTTGATGAATTAAAAAGATGGCCATCCTCTATAAGGAGAACAATATTTGTCAAACAGAAAGCTTTAATAAACCTAGGGCTGGGCGATATGGACCAAAAGTCATATCTCGATATTTTCTAGCTAAATGGCGATACTCGATATATATCTCGATATTTTTTCTGTGCCTTAATTGGGGTTTCCCCCAAAGCATTATAGCATAGCATCTCTGTTAGCTTCATTTTTTTCTGAGGCAAACCCTTAAAAAAACTGTCAGTTTTAATACAAAGCCTCGTGCCAAATGTCACACAGGTACCTTTATTAACAGAGGTCTGCACAATATCAAAATGTATAAAACAAATTAAATAAAAATAAACTGCCTGCATATATAGAATAAAAATGCTTCTTGAAGAAAATAAAACAAATATCCCTTTCCTGCATAACAATTAAATTAAAATACACTGTGCAATTAATACAATGTAGACAGTAACAGGCAGACTTTTCCACTGAGGTTGACAGTTGTGCAAATAACAAAACATTTGTGCAAATCTCAAATAAAACATTCAAATCAATTTGTCACAAAATAAGCTATATCAACATCATAAAAAAAAAATGTAAAAAAAAAAATGTAAAAAAAAAAAAAAAAAAAAAAATTTTAAATCGATATAAACGATATTGTCTCGTACCATATCGTGTTTGAAAATATATCGATATATATTAAAATCTCGATATATCGCCCAGCCCTAAATAAACCCTAATCCTAGTCTGGATGTAAACAGGACTTCTAGGAGGCTGGACATCTTTAAAAGGAGGTGTCAGACAACAAAAGCAATCATAAACAATCACAGATAATGTGTGAATGATAGTTAGTCCAAGTCCTGAGCAGGCCTCGCCCTTTTATTGTCTCACAAACAAAAACTCCCATTGTAATTAAAAAGCCGATTGATTATCTGTCTCCTGTAAGCCGGTGATTTGATTGAAATGAAGACATCCATCCGCGCATTAAGAGTAGACTGAGGTAAACAACCCACCTGCATCAGCAAAGCGATGCAAGCGTGTGGTCATGTTTGCATCCATTATATTTAATTTAAAACCATGAATATGTTCGCAAGCTGTGAGAACAGATGTTCTACATAAACACGACTAACAATCTCCAAGGTCCAGACCCATTACCTGTTCTGAGGCCAACAGTGACATAAAAAGCGGGTTCGGAGCGTATTTTTAGCCGACAGTTTTCAATTATAAAGCAGCTGCAGTGTTTTTCTTTACTGTATAATGCGAAGTCCTCCAGCATTGTGAGTAAGCAGGCTGCCAAATTCACATGATATTGGGTATTCTGTTACAACAAACGCAGTTGCCAAACTGGATTAACGTCACATCGCAGTCACAACTGAGGAAGTGGTGATGCCTGAGTCAAAAAGTGGGCTAATCACTGTCTGGGGAGAGCCAGCTTCTGACCTTTTCAAGATGAAATAGGATGCTGATTTCACACGGAGATAGTTTGGCAAGTGTAATGCGCAGGTGGGCCTTGAAAGAAAGCAGGGTGGAGCATCTCATTGCTTCTGTTCAAGAGTTGCGCTGATGTTTGACTTTAAGAGATTTCTGTGTGACCAAAACATGTCACGCACGCACAGAAGCTTCAGGACACATTTGCATTCAAAACCAGAAAAACAACCCCAGGATCACCAGCTTTTTCCTGAAGTGTCAGTGGCTAAAATTCAGATATCACAGAATTACATCACAAGTCAGGGCGGGGCAGAGTAACACATACAATAGATCAAAACAATGTGGATACAAATGAATAGTCCCCTTTACATACCTTGTCATTTATGAATCAAGCGCCTGTGATCCCAGTGGATGACCAATGACAGTCCAAGAAGGATTTTCTAAAACAAACAGACAAACAAACTTTTAGAAACCTAATTTCCTTAGTATTTTCACACTTTTCTAACGGTACATGTACATTTCAGAAGGTGTTGACTTTGACAGTCACTGTCGTCTGTTGTGAGGTACGCCACTGAACACTGCCCAGTGATTTCATCACTTAATAAAGCAAGTAAATCCTCCGTGAAATACATGCAATACCTTAAAACGAATTGACTTCATTGTGTTACTTTCATAAAAGCTGTCTCCATTGTTTTATCATTTGCCTGATGCCTTGTAAAGTTGGAAGGAGAGGAGAGCTGAGATGAAAGTTCATGTTTCTTGACCCACGACAAATAGACAAATGTCCTTTTCAGACAGCAGTCAGATGTTGTCATCATGCTACCACTGTTCCCCTTTAGTAAATCATTCTGAACAAACAGAAGAGCCACTTTAATGTGCAAACTAATACCACGTCAGCATCAGGGAATCAGCTGAATGTAAACGACATTGTTGGCGAGAGCATCACACATACATCAATCATATATGACTCAGTAACCAACTCTGTTGCACTTGGAGGCATATCGGCAGCGCATTAATTACTATATTTTTTCTTTGCATCAAAGAGGAAAAGAATTAGGATGGCCGGCCCCCTATTTTTCTGCCATGTTACATGAAGCCTCAAACTTGTTAGGGACTGACTTCAACTGTGCCTCGTCGCCAAGAAAGTAACCATTCCTTTCTGTTACAAATGTTCAATTCCCTCCATCTTTATTTAACAGGTAAACTGTACATATATATCAATCATGGCTACTAGGAAACACCTAAAAATGTGGAAGATTAAACAAAGAAAAAAAAACACCTTCATATAGACCAAAATATATGAGGAATATGTTGGAAATTCCAAGAAGTCAAACAAATCAAAAAGAAAAAATCCATGATGTTAGGGTTGTGTGTTATTCTGTTGTTTAAGAGGACAAAACTTTATTTCATATTCAAATATCAATTTCTAATACAATATATTCAAAGGAACATTTGCCTTCTTTAGGAAGCAACATTTAGCACTTCCACTAATGGCAGGGGCAACTTAGAGACTCAAGAAAGTAATGATGGGAGAGAAGCTGACAGACTGACCGAGCCATAGAAGAAATGAGAATAAATCTTGGACAGTGTCGTTAGAGCAACTTAACCCATACAAACCCATACAAACTTAACTCCATAGGGGCTAAAAATTACAAAGTAGTGCTGATGCTCTGAACCCTAATACCCCCAGCCTACATAGAAGATGTTGGAGTAAGGAGATGTAGGCGCCTTACTGTGGATTCACACCGAAAGCGTCAATAATCGCCTGTGGTTGCTCAGGAAACTTGCATTGCACCGCTTGCCGACGCCACCAGACGCTTGCAGTGGGCAGGGCTTTTATATATATGTGCTGCGAACCCGGAAACTCCGCGGGGAATTTCATCGTCTCCGATCGATAACGGAGGCCCGTTTTGCCAATGCTTGGTTTCTGCATTATTTCTGCATAGACAAGAGTGAGTTAGAAGCTCTCCTTAACAAGTTTGGTCCCCGGATCAATAGGATGGACACGAACTATAGCCATGCCATTGGTGCCAGTGAATGATTGCTTGATCAATCAATCCTCAATACATCATGGATCTTTTTACACCTGAACTTGAAGCCATCATATGACTGAGGAAAGACTCAAATACCAGGTCTAAACAGGGTTCTGCTGAAAACAAGTTCTTATTTGATGAGAGTAAACCAGCTTGTCTCAACACAAAAACCTTAATACATGATGTTCCTTCTCGGGTCAAAGCACAACACCAGTGTTGTCTGTGCATGTCTGGAAAGGCATTAGCCTTGCAGCTGATTTGTGAAGAAAGAAAAAACATGAGCCAGCTAAAAAGATAGGATTATCCCTCCTCTGTCCTCACAGAGCACAATAGAGCCATAGAAGAGGAGAGAGGAAGGGAGACAAAGAAGCAGCAAAAGATGGGAGGAGAAACAGGGACGAGAAGAATTTTTGACTTATTCATAGCGCCTCCCAATCAGCTGCGAACACATCGGCCAGCACTGACACTCATTAGTTTCTGCCCCATTTCCTCATGGGTGGCTTTATCCTCATCACATCTATTTGGGCTACTGAATCTTACCAAACAAAAAGTTACCTCCATCACACACAGAAAAATGAAAGAGAAGATTAAATTTCAAAACGCGGGAGGGGGGAGGCATTGGCACTGCATTCCTTAATTTCTGCAGCAGTTTGCCTTTGATTCACAACCACAGCAGCCATTAAGTGCCCGGAAGGAAGGAAATCACCTGAAAGTTACATGAGATCAGCAAATGAGGAAGAATGTTGTCCTGTCAACGTTAAGATTTACACAACTCTACATTCCCATTACATAGACATAAAGCACCTGTTGTGTTTGCCATGGTGATAATGAACCATTTCATAACTGGGCTAACAGAGCTCTATTGATACAAATCTCTCTTATTCTTCCTTGACCCTTTTGCTCCTTTGTTCTGCCAACTGAATTTCCAGTTATTTGAAAACAGAATAAAATCTAATTTGGCTCAAACTAATGTCAAAATTATAAAATAATGGGTTATTTTTAAACTCAACAACTAAACTGACAACTATAAGGGTTAAACTAAACCCACAGCTGTTCACATGACTTCATGGGTAGGCTATAGTGTAATGGGGTCAATGAACATATCTCTGATCAGCTTGTACCAGTTCAGGCCATTTAAAGTTATACTGAACTTCACTTTACATTAAAAAAGGTACAAAGGCAAAGTAATTCTCTAATTATATACAGTATATATTTTATACTTAAAACACAAGCGAGTTGTTCATCTAATTTATGCAATACTGTATTTATTGAACGTGAAAAAGAGCACCAACAAAAAAACAAAAATAAAAGTACCACACAAATGAGACAGCACAACCTGTATTTTTATACTGTTAAAAAAAAGCAGCAGTCCAAGTGCATGAGGAAAACAAGGGATAATCTATTACAATCATCATATATTAAATATCAAAAAGTTGATCACAATCTCTGGAAGTACAAACGATTTGTACCTAGTACCAATCTATGCCATTGTCATACGTAAGAAGCCCATTTTCAAAGTCAAATTTTCCTAAAATATCCCACATATGATAGGCAGGGTTTTTCCTGCATTCAAAATTAGGAGGCGGCCGCCTCCGCCTAATTTCGTGCCGCCCCCAGATCTCAAAACTCAGACGTCATGAAAATTGTTATTTTCTGGCAGGCGTTGGACTGGATGGATGTTATTTAAACAGCAGTTGCAGCATTACGCCGCTGTGGGGGACGCTGTTTCGACGACGTGCACCAGAAGAAGAAGACAAAATCTCGAGAATAATTTTCCGCTATTTGTTGTATTTAAAAATCGGTGTCCTGGTTTTCCCTGGCTGCTCAAACAGGTAAATATTGTTTCTTTTGCATCCGAGCATGTCTTGTTTATTCGTCTTATATTCGGTATATATACAGTACTTTAAAAAGCGACCTCGCGACCATTAGAAGCAAGAGTGCAGGTGAAACGGTGCAGACAATTAACGTTACAGGAAGTTAAAAAGTAATAAATCATGTTACCGACGAGA
This sequence comes from Cololabis saira, assembly GCF_033807715.1. Lineage (NCBI taxonomy): Eukaryota > Metazoa > Chordata > Actinopteri > Beloniformes > Belonidae > Cololabis > Cololabis saira. The sequence goes on from NC_084597.1 coordinate 20,417,491, forward strand.
TGCAGCAATTTTGTCAGGGCTGAAAGTAGTGCACAAATATGCATGAAAGGTGATAGCGAGAGTCAGAGTGCAGGACAGGACGAGTTGCGAGGCGAGGGTAACGTTAAGGCTGATTTATGGTTCCGCGTTACACCAACGCAGGCAACGCTAGGGTACGCAGCGACGCGCAAGGTACGCCGTAGGCTCTGCGTTGGTGTAACGCGGAACCATAAATCACCCGTTAAGTCAATTTCCAAGTCATTAGGAGCATATCAACGAGAAGCGACCGTCTACGTGATTTAAACATGACTTTTTATTCATCTTTACAGATCTTCTCAAAAACACAACCAGTTGGTTTGACAAACGGTGGCTGAACAAATTTACCTGGCTCAGGCTTACTGAGGAAGGTTTGGTCTGTTATTTATGCCAAAAGCACTGTGACCCCATGCAGCAGGACTATCACTATTTATGTCTGTATCAAAATAAATACAAAAATACTTAATGCATGAATTGTTTTGTTTAAGGTGAAGACACCTCTGCACAACAGACTGAAGGAGAGGCACTTGGATGTCTGTTGTAAGGAGGCCATCGATGGACCAGACCAGGACCATCCATGGACCAGACCAGGAGGCCTTGGACTACAAGGAGCATGAGGATCTACATATGGAAAAATAGGAGGCTGAAATGTTCTGTCTGGTTGCGAGATTTGTCAGTAAATGTCTGAAACCCTACAAAAACTCAAAATCTTACCAAGACTAATTGTCTTATATCCAGTGAAAATGTTTTATTTCTAGTCCCAAAAAAAAAAAATCACTACATTTAAAATAAGACAGTCACCTAAGAAGTAACTTGTTCTAGAAAACCATTTTCACTCATTTCAGTCTTGATGGTATAAAGGTTAAGCCATCTATAAGCTCGTTAGCTTCAGCCCTAACCCTTTCGGCCAGACATTTTTCAATGATTGCTGATCGAAATAAACTCAAACTCATTTCAGTGAAAATTCTCTCTTGTTCCATTGGCAGTTTCTTTTGTTTACTTTTTATTTTTGTTAAGATTGAGTTCTTTTATTTGTATTGATATTTTTATGTTAATAAAATAATGCTTTAACATGATAATTGTCATATTTTTTACATATAATTTTCATATAATTTACATTCTTTGTAAATTGATTTCTTGGGAAAAAGGGGCAGATTAAATAAGATTCTTCTTCTTTCTGCTCCCTTTCATTCAGAATTTAGGAAGGTTTGTGTTCATATTAAATTGTTTTATTTTATCAATTAATGAAATAAAGAATCAATAAATAAATGTGTAATCATAGTAGAGCTCCCAAAATATCTTGTAAAAAGTGTTTGCTTGAGCCAGTTGAAGGCACGGTATACCTGCACGCTTGTTGCACATGACCAGGATGATGCCACCTCTGCCTCAATTGGAGCCAGGAAAAACCCTGATAGGGTTACTACTCCATTACACCCCAACTCAGCCATTGTATCTTAGCTCATGTTGTAATTTGACCATAACGTTATCTTAAATCAATGCTGAGTGAAATTGTCCTAAGATGCTGCTCCTGAAACAACATCTGAGAATAGGCCTTCCAGAGCTGAAACGAGGACTGACGGCAACCGACAGAGCAACCTCTGAAACATTTGTCATAAGCCTCTGCCCTGCTATGTGGCTCAGGCACAGCTGGACTGCACCAGTGGACCAGACTCTTATAAAGAGACCTGAAAAGGTGAAGGTGGCAAAGGAGTCTCACCGAGAGCGCTTGGCGTGCCATTTCGCCTGTCACATTCGATTAACCTGCCAGCTCATCTCTTGGCCAAGTCCAGGAGCTGGACACCAAATACTTCAAGGCCACCTTAGACCAGGCTGTGGCAGTCTGTTAGTGCTCACTTTTAGAACTAGTCCTGGTGGAACTTTACGTTTAAGCCACTTCCTGTATTGCATCAGTTTTACAAGTAAGACATAGCCTCTTGCACTGGGGCAAAGGTATTGCAGCATTAATTCCTAGATGTCCGCTTCTCTGACAAACAAAAACCAAAGACTGACATTGTTTGACCAGTGCAAAACCAAAAAAAAAAAAAAACCTGAAAGCAGCTTGAGGACAATGCATCGCATGTCTACTGCACACTAAATGACATGGGCTCTTTGCTACGAATAGGGCTGCACCGATTCGTCGACAGTGTCGGCAAAAATCGGTAATCAAAATTGTCAACAATGAATTCCATTGTCGACAATTGTCGCCAGACGTGTTTTTCCAATGGAGTGAGGCATCTCACTTCAATACAGTCTCTGCCGAGAGACGCGCAAGCACAATAGAGTCTCTGCCGAGGGGTGGCGGGTAAACAAAATGATGGCGTCCTGTACAGCCAACCTTGCTTATTACGGGAGCACGTCGGTAATGCACGATCATTTGAAGAGAAAGCACATCGGCATGTTGAACGAAACGGACTTGCCTTGGTAAGATATTATGCCTATTTTAATTCGTTAACTTTGTTTATTTCATATTACTTATTAGTAATATTTGAGCCACTCACAGCCTACTCTCGTTGCTATGACCTCATCATAATTGATGCGGCGCGAAAGGCGAAAAAGCTTGTGCGATGATGACAATGATGGATTTGCATCTGACTTTCGGTCAGGTGACCTATAAACGGTCAATCATCCATCAAGTTCCACAATGATCACGTTAACATTAAATCAGATAGATTTGCTTAGGACATTTCTCTTGCGGGACGGGAAAAGACACAAAAGCAATGCATCTCTATTATTGTGCACCGTGCGGGCATAAATTCTCTGAGTTTTGCGGGAGTGGATATAAACACTGCGGGAGCGGGCGGTAATGGTCAGAAATTCAGCAGGACCAGGATGAAGAAAACAGTCCCGCACAGGGCTCTAGTGCCCATCTTTCTTGTGTTTATTATCATTTGCCACATAATTAAAGCAACCTCATACTAAATTTAAAAATTACTAATTATCCGATTAGTCGACTAATCATTTCAATAGTCGGTGACTAGTCGACTATTAGTCGTTAGTTGCAGCCCTGGCTACGAATGGACCTTCCAGTAGAGATAGCAGGCTTATCTGCAGAGGCTATTGCAACAGACTATTTTGTTCAGGGCTTACCTCATAAAAACCTATTTTCTTTGCTATTTGGTAAAGAAAACCCTTTCAAAATTCTTCCATTTCACAAGTTCCTCTATTAGAAAAAAACCTCCTATTTTCCGTCCACAAAAATACCTTCATTTTTTTTTGTACGTCTTGTGAGGCCAGTTTGAACCATTTATTTGTGGCGTCTGTTTTTTTTTTTTTTTTAAATGTGTCCTTTTGACATGAAACAGCAGACGGATAAGATTTTATGAACACAACTCCTGGCAGATACAAGTAGACAGACGTTCAAAATGGGTCACAAAAGAACAAAATTGTTTATGGTAGATAACTGTGTAGATGTGCGCTGAACCGATACATCAGCTTGTCAAATGGTACACAAATTTACCATCTTCTACACAATTGAATCAAAAGAAGATGGTAAACTATTGCATAAAGCCGTATTTGGCTTTTACTTTGAAAATACTAAAAAGAGATTCCACGAAGTTACAGCCTCGGACTTGGGAATGACGATCGTTTAAGTTTAGATAGCAGGAATGAATCACAGACAGTGTGCCGATATTTTATGATGACTGAAGAGGAAGCACTTTGAGGCTTATTTAATGTGCATCAGAGAGGGTTCAGACAGTCCAAACATGATTCGAGAACAAACATGGCGCTATGATCATTTCAGTAAGACTAGCTCTGCTGTCAGACACAAAACCAGGCTAACACTAACACTTACAATACTTCTCAAAAGAGATAATGGTGTTCATTCTTCTTTTAATGACATCAGTCAATTACATGCACAACCAAAATCATGCTTGCCAGGTTTTTTTCCTGAGACCAAAGACCAAATATCTCAGACGTTGCTCTACAAAACTCGATAAAAGTCTGTTGCTGTACTGTTGTACGTAAGTCTTGGAGGCACCGTACAGACTTTTGTATATACGCAAAAAGATCTATTTCTCTGATTTCTAATCTTGTTTTCCTTTTGGCTGTTCCCTTCAGGGTTCAATAATGCAAAAAAAAAAAAAAAAATCGCGTCCATCTAACCCTATCCTCTTCATCTTCCTCTCTCAAACCAACAACCTTAATTTTCTCTTTCATTTCTGGTAAGGCCACATGAAGTTTGGAAGTCTGTAGCAATCAACGCAGAAAGTTGGGGGACCTCAGCATCCGCTGACCCTGCTCCGTTAGTTTATGTGGCCTACCACTCCGTGGCTAAGTTGCTGTCTCTCCCAAACACTTCCATGTTCTCATAATACAGCTAACAGTTGACTTTAGGAGCGAGGAAATTTCACACCTGGATTTGTTGCACAGGTGGCATCTTATCACAGTTCCAGGCTGGAATTCACAGAGCGACCCACTCTTTCACAAATAATTGTAGAAACAGTCTGCATGGGTAGGTGCTTGATTTTTTATACCTGTGGCCATGGAAGAGATTGGAACACCTGATTCCGATTATTTGGATGGATGAATGGATTTGTAACTATTTCTTAATGAATAAATGATGCTACATGATAATAAACCTCCTGTACTGCTCTAAATGATATGTAAATCACATATTTCCTTCTTATACCAATGTGTCTGTCTTTATTTCATTTCAGTGAACTGAAATATATTTAAGAAACTAAACCTGAACCTCACTGTTATTTAAACCCTAATTAAGGTTATTATTAGGAGTTTTGCTATTGCTAATTATTTAAATGAAACAATTAAAAATGATTTGCAATTAATAAACCCTTCATCAACTTGGTCACATCAAAGGCACACACATTTTGAATGACGACGAGCGTCAATGCTTTTATTGGGGTGTGACTTTGGGCAGTCAGATTGAAAGTTACCATGAATTATAAATATCAGTTCAGGATGTCCCCGCTCTGAAAATAGGCTGCTCCAGATCTAGCGAGCTGTACTGCCTCAATTACAGTAGCAATCTGCCTGGATGGTCAGTGCGCCACAGGTGTTTCTGCATGTAGAGCTGCTGTAATGCTGTAATAAAACTGCCACAACGCCCCTGGTACCTGCGTTGCGAGCGGTACATACGAAAGTCAGGTGTTTGTCAAGTCTGACACCGTCCTTCTGCAATAATGGACAACATGCTTCAAATGGGCGGTATGCTAGCTGTCGTTATTAAGTGCTCCCCAATTGTCAGAAATACATGCAGTTGGACGTCGGTCCTCATTGGCTGAACACAAACACTTCTTGAGAACGAAGCGGAAAGCAGTTGAATGCCTACCTACTACTATAAATGTTGCAACCTAGGCCTTTTTGTTGGAACATTAAATGCTCTTTCAGACAGTTTAAGCAGCTCGTCTTCAAGAAAATACATTTAAAAAAGGACACCACTGCAGAAGACACACCTAAGCAACAAGAAAAAGCTTTTACTACAGTCATATAATAATGTACAGAGGGAAACCGGTGTAACCGAGCATGTGTTGCAGCCGACTCAATCGCAGTCTCGTCGGTCATCATTTTCACGCTGTCCTTTCAAGGTGGGAGTGACACATCAAAATTACTCCCAGTCTCCAGTTTGTTAGTGCGGAGTTGGAACACAGGTCTGAATATGATACGCTGCAGATACACCTCTGAACTGGCAACGGAAGTAGTGGAAAAGCCAAACTGGCACATGTGGAAAAGCGAGCCGGCTGATTCTGTGACACTGCTTCAGACAGAGTGGAACTTTTTCCACTCCGAGCGCAGAACAGCCAAAGACTGCAAACAACCCGCAGAGGAAACAACCACTACAAATGCAGGGCAACAGACTTTATCCAGCGCTGAAGAGCATCACCCTGATGATAATGTACGAACTACACTAAGACCTGATGATCACATACCAGTCAACTTTGACATGAGCCACTGAATGACTACTACCTACACAGTTCTCTTTTCTGATTATACCATGTGACTCCATTAGTGGGCTGATATGTTGAGGAGGAAATGAACACTTTTATAATTCCAGTGAAAAGGCAGGTTAATGTAAAGGGACGCTTTAAAAAAAAGAAGAAAAAAAAGCAAACATTGCTCTTGGTCATAAATTGTCCTTTCTCAAATACACCTAAAGCTGCAGTGACACTGAACAAATACTTAAATCACTGTGTTAAATGTTCACTGCATCCTTCTTCCGATATGTCATCGGTTTACAGTTTCTGTTCCAACAGGAACTCTCTCATTCAGGTAGTAAGGATGACATTTATGTAAGCCTTTATAAAAACATATTCATCACGTGAAACCAGGGAGGGGGTGGTAAGAACAGCTGAACTAGAAATTGGGAGCTTTAAAAACAGAAGAAAAAAAAATAGTTTTTAAAACACATCCGATATAGAGACTATGACTTTTATTTGTCCAAGCTAAAGCATGATGCAAAAATATCAAAAGAATGAATGACCGTGGACAAAGTCGTCTGAAATAAGCAGCCAGAAGGATGCAATGGCATCTAATGAAGATATGGATCACGGCTTTGCTCCTTCTTTCAGGTGATTGCCATCTTTCATACTCCAGATAGTAAAACAAACAGCTGGACAAATGTAACAACACAGCTGTATGAGAAAGGAACGCCGTAGTGGAAACTGTTTTGCTGTTGTAGATCTTATCCTCGGTTCCAGATGAGGTCTGTTGTAAATGATCATACGAGAAGCTTGTAAAAGAAGTTAAGATACCAAACAGGCTCTCAAGGCCTCAGTGGACGCATTGTAAGAAGACTGTGTACATCTGATATTCATATCGCTGCTTTCTTTGATTAATGCTCTTATGAATGACAGTGCAGGACCAGGGACAATTGTACACTCCAAACGTGACTCAACCTCCACTGATCTACATGTTACAATCCACAACGTCTTAGCAGAAATAAACGTATTTATATCTGCAAACTGCTACTTAGTTCAGCATTTAGCTACTTAGCATTTTTGGTTATCCTCATATTCCAACAGAACGTAATCGCTATAGCTTGTTGTGCAGCAACCACCTCTGGTTTGGCCTAGGAGGTCTTATTTTTTGGGGGGGGGTAAAAGTCTGTAAATGTATTTATTTCTGCTGTAAAATTGGACATTTCCAGTGTAGGTCCATGGCAAGACTTGCTCATAGAGCCGGCCCCCAGTGCAGATTTTGTGAATTGCAATTTTCCCAACTTCCACATCAGTATGTCATGGTTGGTTAAAATAGTTAAATAATAACAACGGCCAATACAATCATCTATCCGCTACATAATCTTCAAATAGATTGCTGTCAGTGCATAGATTTTAGCCCTAGAACAAGACCAAAAACGTGATCCTAGTCTTTGTTGAGATTTTATTACAGTAAAAAAAAAGTTTCAGACAAGGCCTATCATCAAATTAAGGATTTTAATTTTAAGGCAGAAGAAACTGTCAACTCAGAGGACAATTGTCTCATCTACATGCAGACGGTGTCGGTACACTGGCCAGTCTCTTTGCCAACAAGCTCTCGTCTGAAAAGCTGGTCTGACAACGCGACTCTGTTGTGCCTTGTATAAAAAAAAAAAAAAAAATTCAGATAAGACACAGGGGTGTAATTCAGATCACAATCTGTTTATAATTAATTTACAGCTTCACATAGGGTTGCCACCTTTCAGAAATAGAAATAAGGGACACCCCGATTTCAGCAGCGCAGGAGCCAAAAAAAGGGACATCCCCAAAACTTCTAAACTGCATAGAAATGTATTTATTTTATATGAAAAAACAAAATGCTTTGATTTAAAGTTTAAAGTTATTTAATAGCATTTAACTTGCATGACTGTACAGACAGCCAACCATACTAGCAACTGAAATAGCCTCCCATGATGTGTACGTCCATCAGCCCAGATGTAGAATATAACCTACAGGTGAAGGTCGGAAAATTAGAATATGGTGTAAAAGTTAATTTATTTCAATAATTCAACCTAAAAGGTGAAACATATATATTACATAGTCTCATTACACGCAAAGCAAGATGTGTTAAACCTTTATTTGTTATTATTTTGATGATTTAATTGTTTATTGATTTTATAATATAGAGATTTTTTCATTTGGGGTTTTCATAAAGTGTGAGTCAAAAGTACCAAAATTATAACAAATAAAGGCTTGAAATATCTCACTTTGAATGTAGTGGGAAATAATATATTTGTTTCACCTGTAGTTGAATTTACTAAGAATGAAGTTTTGCAATATATTGAAATTTTCTGACCTTCACCTGTATATGATGACATTAATAAATAAGAGCATAATATGTGTCTGTATTGGTTCAATACGGAACGCAACTTTTAATTCCCAATTACGTAACAATTCCGTATTTTAAGGCAAGCCTGGCTCTTTCACTTCACAAAACACTTTGGACACAATTTTGCACTCGTGCTGCGTTCACTGACCTTAAGAATTTCAGTAGTTTTCACACGATTTTTGGGTTTGTGTTTTTTGTTCTCCGTTTTCTTTTCTTTTTTTTTTCTCTCCCTGAGGTGAATCTATTTCCCGCAGAAATGCAGGCTAGCACAAACCAGCAATGGTTGTGTGAAGCCAAACTCAGAGATCCCAATCCACTTCCAACAATAACACGTGAGTTCGGGAGCGGAATGTAATCTGATTAGTAAAAGTAGTGAGAAAATGAAAACGCAGATATGCTGAGTTAACAGCAAAACTTCTAAACTGCGTAGAAATGTATTTATTTTATATGAAAAAATAAAATGCTTTGATTTAAAGTTTAAAGTTATTTACGGTAAAAGCATTTAACTTGCATGACTGTACAGACAGCCAACCATACTAGCAACTGAAATAGCCTCCCATGATGTGTACGTCCATCAGCCCAGATGTAGAATATAACCTACAGGTGAAGGTCGGAAAATTAGAATATGGTGTAAAAGTGAATTTATTTCAATAATTCAACTTAAAAGGTGAAACATATATATTACATAGTCTCATTACAGGCAAAGCAAGATGTGTTAAACCTTTATTTGTTATTATTTTGATGATTTCATTGTTTATTGATTTCATAATATAGAGATTTTTTCATTTGGGGTTTTCATAAAGTGTGAGTCAAAATTACCAAAATTATAACAAATAAAGGTTTGAAATATCTCACTTTGAATGTATTGGGAAATAATATATTTGTTTCAGCTGTAGTTGAATTTCCTAAGAATGAAGTTTTGCAATATATTGAAATTTTCTGACCTTCACCTGTATATGATGACATTAATAAATAAGAGCATAATATGTGTCTGTATTGGTTCAATAAGGAACGCAACTTTTAATTCCCAATTAAGTAACAATTCCGTATTTTAAAGGACGGGTGGCAAGCCTGGCTTCACAGCTCTTTCACTTCACAAAACACTTTGGACACAATTTTGCACTCGTGCTGCGTTCACTGACCTTAAGAATTTCAGTAGTTTTCACACGATTTTTGGGTTTGTGTTTTTTGTTCTCCGTTTTCTTTTCTTTTTTCCCCCCCTGAGGTGAATCTATTTCCCGCAGAAATGCAGGCTAGCACAAACCAGCAATGGCTGTGTGAAGCCAAACTCAGAGATCCCAATCCACTTCCAACAATAACACGTGAGTTCGGGAGCGGAATGTAATCTGATTAGTAAAAGTAGTGAGAAAATGAAAACGCCGATATGCTGAGTTAACAGCAAACTAATCCCCCTCCATCTGTGCAAGTGCGACAATACATGACACTGCTGCTATTAGGTTAATGACTGCTATCAGGGATGGCATTAAAGACACTGAAACACTTTAAAACAATACATTAAATGGGCTGTTCTGTTCCGCTTATTGCAAATAAGTTACAAGGAAACACATCGAGGAAATGGCAGCGTGCCGTTTTAATGGAGGCTTAAACCTATATAAATACGATTCAAAGTGACTATTTAGACCCGAATTAATCAACTAGATTAGTTCTGGTGATTAAAAAGTGGATTTAATTCCTAGTTTTACGACGATACTCGGGTGGGCTTGGTTAGCACGTTAGCATGTGAGATGGGGCCCCGGAGGAGGAAGAGGGGCGAACAAACACGGAATAAAACACTTACCTCAATCAACGTCGGGGGTGATTGTTTTGTACTGACGTCCAGGCTGCAGGAACAGCGTTATCACCCCCGGATAAGTGTTTAGAGGAGCGGCGATAGCAGGGTTTAGCACACGGGATTATGCTGCGTTCCATTTACCTCGGAAGTCGAAACTCGGAACTGGGTATGACGTCACAGCCGAGTTATCAGCGTTCCAGTTACAAAGTAGGAAAACAAGATTGTAGTTCGTATATACCACATGAAAAATGTAAATTACACTATAGCAGCATATATATGCTGAACAATACTTGTATACGACTGATTTAGTGTGACCAAAACTAGAAAGAAGTGCTACGAATTTTTACAGAGCTCTCTTCTACTGTTTACAACCGGGGCAGCCATCTTGGAATGTGAACTCGGGGGCGGTGAAGACTCTCCCACTTTCCCAGTGGGAAATCCCACTTCGAGGGGCGTTCCAGTTGAAAAATCCGACTGGGAACTGGGAAATCCCCACTTCCGAGGACAAATGGAACGCGGCATTAGCAGCCAGCTAATGCTCGGGAGTCAAAACCCTCACAATAAAAAATACACGAGCCGCAATGGATACGAATTAATTACTAAAAATAATAAAAGGTGATAACATTAAAAAAAAAAAAAAAAAAGACTCGGAAATGTCCCCGACGTTCAGCCGGCCAGCCTTTACCTGTGAGTGTACCGCGCCCAGATGTTGTCGCTCATAAATTCACCATGTTTGCTCGGAGATGCTCAACCGCAGCTGCACAGATCCACACGACGGTACATGGAGACTGGTTCCGTCTCTCTTCCAGCTCCACCGAGACCTTCGACGATGCTTTCACTATCTCACCCAGACACTGCTGCTGTTTAAACCCCCCCTCCCAGATCTAGCCCAGAACATCCACTCTACCCCCGCTGTCCCTTCAAACTAACCACACTATTCTTTTTTTTTTTTTTTTACACATATAACAAAAGGTGAATGTACGACATAGGAAATAAAGATGCTGAATAAACGTGAAAAAACATATTCACTAAATGCTGGCACTATTTACAATAGTTAAATACATGTTATTGTCTTGTAGCGCCCCCTGGTGTAAGAATGGAGAAATGGTTGTTATCCTGTCTGCATGTATATTAGATGTGTTTCCTTATCATGTTCAGAATTATTTATTATTTATTATTTGTCTTTTTCCTTCTTTCTTATTTTCTTGGAAGCCTATGCTGGCATGTGTTCTCATATGTACATGCAATTTTTTATTTGTTTATTTATTTCCTGTTTTGTTGATTTATATTTGTTTTCTTTTGTTTTTGCTTTTTCTTAAATTATAGAGCAGGTATTTTTTTGCACAAATTTGTATTACTTGATGCACAAACATGTTGTAATGAAGAAATGTTAATAAAAAAATGTTTTAAAAAAAAAAGAATGGAGAAATGGTACAAAATTAAACAAAAAAATACAATCTTGGTAATCCCACAATGGGGACATTTATTTATTTTTATCCCCAATTTTTTTCCCATTTTATCACTCAGTGCTCCTACCTAAATCAGTCGTGGGCATTGTTCTCCCTCTACCAACCCCAGGAGACCCTGCACTGAGGTCTAGTCTCCTCCTTAACCTGAGGAGTGAGCAGCCGCTTCTTTTCACCAGACAGCCAGACAACCAGACACCAGACAACTGACAACTAACCACACAATTCTTTTTTTTTTTTTTTTTTTTTTACACATATAACAAAAGGCGAATGTACGACATAGGAAATAAAGATGCTGAATAAACGTGAAAAAACATATTCACTAAATGCTGGCACTATTTACAATAGTTAAATACATGTTATTGTATTGTAGCGCCCCCTGGTGTAAGAATGGAGAAATGGTACAAAATTAAACAAAAAAATATAATCTTGGTAATCCCACAATGGGGACATTTCAAATCAAATCAAACTTTATTTATATAGCACTTCTCATACAAATAATGCAACACAAAGTGCTTAACATAAAACAAATAAACATAAAATGTATTAATGCCCTGCCCCCCTCCCCGCAGACACAAGCACACTACAATTCACCTAAGTTATACACACAGACACACACACAGACACACGGTGCAGACATGGCTAGGCAAAGAGGATCCAGGTGAGGAAACGGTAACAGGGAGCCGTCCACGCCAGGAGGTCACATAACCCGCAGCTACAAGGGGGGCCCCACAGAGACCATCCCAGCCCGGACGGATAGAGGAGTCCACACCACAGCAGTGAAGCCGTGGTGCAGAGCTCCACAACCATCCAGGCCAGAACCACCCCCAGGACGACCCCCCTGCAGGCCAGAGTCACTCCCAGCATGGAGGCTCCCCATGAGGAAACACTGGAGCTAAAAGCTACAAGAAAGCAGGATAAAATACGCTAAAGGAGTTTAAAAAAGTATAACATAACATAAAATCCTAAAAGTATGTCTAGAAAGCATGACATTAATAACTAAAAGAATAGCATTTATTTATTTTTATCCCCTATTTTTTTCCTATTTTATCACTCAGTGCTCCTACCTAAGTCAGTCGTGGGCATTGTTCTCCCTCTACCAACCCCAGGAGACCCTGCACTGAGGTCTAGTCTCCTCATTAACCTGAGGAGTGAGCAGCATCTTTTCACCAGACAGGGTGGGGCTTCTCTGGCCAGACGTAGCGCGTGGAAGGATCAGGTTATTCCGGCCAGATCCTCCCCACCCCATCTGGGCTGGCCAGAGGGGCATGTATAGCCCAGGACTGCTGCATGTTTTTGTGAGGGTAGCTCACATTGCTACCCAAGGCAGGAATTGAACCCAGGACCTTCTTGCTGTGAGACGGCTGCACTACCAGCCTCAATGGGGAAATACAGTCAAATAATTAGTTGAATGTGTCATGAATAACTAAAATAGGAAATAAGGAATTTATCAAATACATATTTAAAGATGCATTGATGAAATTATGTTAAACATTTTATTCATTCAATATGACTTTATATCAAATCCTAATCAAATCAATCAAATCCCTAATCTCCTTCAAGTCTGCCCTAAAAAGCCACCTACAGGAGGCTGCTACTCGTAACTGGGAATAATCAAAGCCTCTACTGCACATCCCGCTGTTCCTTCTGATTATTGTTTCTTGTTTTTTTTTTTGTTTTTGTTTTGTTTTCTGCTTTTGTTTTGTACTACCTAGCTTATTCTATTTGTCTCATCACCTTTTTAGTCTCTCTCGGTGCAAAATAACAGTAATTACTTTTTCTTTTTTTTTTACAATCTTTCCTACAAAGTACTGCTTCTTACCTGTATGTCATTCAATGTTATATGAATTTAAAAAAAGGTCTCAAATGTAAACAAGTGTAATGCTTTCTTGGAATAATGCCTTTTAGTTGACTTTGTATCAGCAAATCTGTACTGTCATGAAACTGTACCTGATCCTATGCAATTCTTCTAATAAATTCTTCAATCAATCAAAAAATCAATACTGGATCTATTTCTATTCACTCTGTAAATCAGTTCTCTGCAAAGATAAGTCTTATGAGGGTAAATATTAAGACAATTCGTGAAGTAATCCCTGCAAAATTCACAATAAAATGTATAAAGTTTTTTCTGCAACTGTTAACAGTCAAATTCTGTTTAAAAAATAAATTCCTGTTTGAATTTAAACTTCTTTTGAGTGAGACAAGTTGTTGAACCAACAAATACCAGAGAAATATTTGGTACCGGATGATGGTGATTGTCAGCTTGTCAATTAGGTGTGACAAATAGTTATGTTTGTTCTGCTTTACCAAAGTTCTCAAGATTCGGCTCCCCTCATTCCTTTGGCCCTTACGGGTGTGGAGACGCTGTGTGTTGTTGGCTTTTACCCAGGGGTATTGGAGAGCAAAAGGCGCTGATGGTTATCAACGGATTGCTGATGTGACTGGTTCTATCTGGGCGTGTAGTGTGTTTGTTTGTAATTATTCTGGTTGTATTATTAGAGCTGAAACTGTCCCTGTGCAGTATAACAACAAGAAGGTTTTTTTCACCATTGTTTTCAACAGTCACCATTTTTCAATTCTAAATACATTTATGCATATATAAATTATTTAGAAGCCACTGAGCTCAGTTTCTCTTTTTTATTTCACTTAATCAGAGGTTTTGTTGTGACTACATCAGACCTTTACATTTAAAGAAGGCGTCCTGATGAGGCTCACGCCCAAGAAACATTTTCAGCATCTCCATCCCATCCACAGAGCTACCAGCTTCCAGTATCACCGCTCTATACTCTTTTCCAACCTGTCGAGCAATACATGCACACAGACGTTTTCCACAAGATGACAAATCAAATGGATTTTTCTGATTTTGTACGAGGATTTTCCGTCCAACAAACCTTTGGATTCATAATGCCTTCCTTTTTAAAGCGACTGAAAAACATGTCCATGGAGTAGACTTCGCTCCACAGATAGCTGTAGTATTGAGCATCGTATCCTAGGGCCAAATGGCCAAAGCTCGCCATCATGTTAGTACCTGCGGAGAACGCAAATAAATAAGTGTTGTTGTTAACATCTTAAAGGATAAGACACCCTATGAAATCATATTTTCTTCTGTTTGTTGCCTTCCCACTTACCTGGCGTCGCAGGAATGCCCATAATGTCCTGTTGGAGCTTTGCAAACACTTTAGCTGTATCTGCAGATGAGCCGGAGTGAAGCACCAGGTCTACTTTACTGAGGAGCACTTGCCGCAGGTTCATCAAACCTGAAGAGGAGGCGACCACAAGTCAGAGACTCGGCAGAGCCGCACAAATCTCACAGAAATCCTTACAACCGTGGATGACTTCAGGTATCTGACCCGTGTTCGCTACTCTGGAAGCAATCAGTTTCTCGAGCAGATCGTCTGGGATTGGGCTGCCGTCCTTGTAGTGGGAAGAAATTCTTCTCAAAGGTTCTTTTTCCCAAACCCAGTTCTCAAGCATCTGAGATGGTACCTCCACAAAGTCTGTCTCCACCTGAGTTCCGCTGAATTCTGAAAATGCGGTCTGGTGCACACGCACAGTAAAACATCATCCCACGTGATGCACGCAGAATGAAACTTCTGACGGTAAATTCATGGTGGGGTACCTTGGAGCAGAGCTCGTGCATGACATGACCAAACTCGTGAAAAAAAGTTTCCACCTCATGGTGCTGGAGGAGAGTGGGAAAGCCCTTGCGGGGTTGGCTAAAGTTAGCCACCAAAGCTGCCACAGGAATTGTTCTATCCCCATCTGGTCCTCTGCAGCCAGGCCGAAGTCCAAAGCATGCTGCCTGGCCGTACTTTCCATCCCTGGAGAGAAATTGCCAAGCTGAAATCTGATCGAATGTAACAGTTAATACTCCCTCCCACATATGTGTGTGTGTGTGTATATATATATATATACACAGTGGGGAGAACAAGTATTTGATACACTGCCGATTTTGCAGGTTTTCCCACTTGAAAAGCATGTAGAAGTCTGTAATTTTTATCATAGGTACTCTTCAACTGTGAGAGATGGAATCTAAAAAAAAAAATCCAGAAAATCACATTGTATGATTTTTAAGTAATTAATTTTTATTTTATTGCATGACATAAGTATTTGATGCATCAGAAAAACAGAAATTAATATTTGGTACAGAAACCTTTGTTTGCAATTACAGAGATCAGACGTTTCCTGTAGTTCTTGACCAGGTTTACACACACTGCAGCAGGGATTTTGGCCCACTCCTCCATACAGATCTTCTCCAGATCCTTCAGGTTTCGGGGCTGTCGCTGGGCAATACAGACTTTCAGCTCCCTCCAGAGATTTTCTATTGGGTTCAGGTCTGGAGACTGGCTAGGCCACTCCAGGACCTTGAAATGCTTCTTACGGAGCCACTCCTTAGTTGCCCTGGCTGTGTGTTTCGGGTCGTTGTCATGCTGGAAGACCCAGCCACGACCCATCTTCAATGCTCTTACTGAGGGAAGGAGGTTGTTGGCCAAGATCTCGCGATACATGGCCCCATCCATCCTCCCCTCAATACGGTGCAGTCGTCCTGTCCCCTTTGCAGAAAAGCATCCCCAAAGAATGATGTTTCCACCTCCATGCTTCACGGTTGGGATGGTGTTCTTGGGGTTGTACTCATCCTTCTTCTTCCTCCAAACACGGCGAATGGAGTTTAGACCAAAAAGCTCTATTTTAGTCTCATCAGACCACATGACCTTCTCCCATTCCTCCTCTGGATCATCCAGATGGTCATTGGCAAACTTCAGACGGGCCTTGACATGCACTGGCTTGAGCAGGGGGACCTTGCGTGCGCTGCAGGATTTTAATCCATGACGGCGTAGTGTGTTACTAATGGTTTTCTTTGAGACTGTGGTCCCAGCTCTCTTCAGGTCATTGACCAGGTCCTGCCGTGTAGTTCTGGGCTGATCCCTCACCTTCCTCATGATCATTGATGCCCCACCAGGTGAGATTTTGCATGGAGCCCCAGGCCGAGGGAGATTGACCGTCATCTTGAACTTCTTCCATTTTCTAATAATTGCGCCAACAGTTGTTGCCTTCTCACCAAGCTGCTTGCCTATTGTCCTGTAGCACATCCCAGCCTTGTGCAGGTCTACAATTTTATCCCTGATGTCCTTACACAGCTCTCTGGTCTGGCCATTGTGGAGAGTTTGGAGTTTGTTTGATTGAGTGTGTGGACAGGTGTCTTTTATACAGGTAACTAGTTCAAACAGGTGCAGTTAATACAGGTAATGAGTGGAGAACAGGAGGGCTTCTTAAAGAAGAACTAACAGGTCTGTGAGAGCCGGAAGTCTTACTGGTTGACAGGTGATCAAATACTTATGTCATGCAATAAAATGCAAATTAATTACTTAAACATCATACAATGTGATTTTCTGGATTTTTTTTTAGATTCTATCACTCACAGTTGAAGAGTACCTATGATCAAAATTACAGACTTCTACATGCTTTTCAAGTGGGAAAACCTGCAAAATCGGCAGTGTATCAAATACTTGTTCTCCCCACTGTATATATATATATATATATATATAAAATAATAATAAAAAATAAATAAAAAGGGACTAAAACTCTACCTTGAATGCAAGTCCAGGTAGAACTGTCCAATCTCCTCTCCCGTTTCGGTGTCATGAGCTGAATGGACCTGGATGTTTTCATACCATACGTCAGCGTGCTCCACCTTCGAGAACGTGAGCCCCAGCAGGTCCTGGTAGATGCCAAACAGACCCTTTGTTACCACATCCAGCGGGAAATACTCGATTAGTTTGTCCTTGTTCACAGCAAACTTGCGCTGCTCCACTTGATTCATGTAGTAGGGCAAGTCCCAGGAGTGGATCTGCCCATCAAAGTGGTAGCCCTTCATTAAGCACTCCCTCTTCTTTAGGGAAAGAATATACTTCCTCTCCTCAACGCCAATGGGCTTCAACCTCTCGTAGAACGCATCTAAAAATGGGGACAGAAGGAAATCTTCCTGGTATAAGGAAAAACATCATAGTTTACTGAATTCACCTTAACTATCTATTGAATCTGAAATGAAAGATAAAGATGTTTCACTCATAGAACATATCCAGGTTTTCCAAAGGTGTTCTTCCAGGACCATTCTGGATTTAAAACAACCATAGGGCTATTATTAGATGGTGACAACAGGAGTCAAAGCAGTTTTTACATAAAATATGTGTTTGCAACAGAATGATAATCTTTGCACTTGGGGAAAAGGTTACTTCAAAATAGCTATTTTAAGCCTCTGACAAGTCTCAAAATTGCCATCCCAGTTAAGTGACAGTCTGAGGAGGGTCACTGCAGACAAAATAAAAAAGTAGCTGAGTTGAAATGAAGGACTGCTTGTACTGACATCTGTCTGGGTGCAGCTACTGACTACTGATGTTGCACGAGTTACTGCGAATAGTTGCAAATGAAAGAGTTCATGGCCTCGGTTTTTAAGGGTTTTTGAGTTTATCGTAGATGTATAAATCCTGATCAGATCTGATCGGAAACAGAGGCAACAAGCCTTTCTCCTTTTGTGTCTATTAATGGTACTTTGTGCAACTTTTATGGATTTATAACAAGATGTCAGCGAGTGGATGAAGCCTCTACAGAGCTTTTTATACATAAGAGTAATGTCATGCGACATAAAACATGACAAAATGTCTCAAAGCAATCTGAAGTATTGCGTTTGTCTTCTGTCCCATTAAACAGCCCAATAAAGTTTATCGTCTTACCCATAAAAGCATGAATCATCATGTTAAATGACAGAATGTCAGCTTGGGTGTTTATGTGTGTGAGCAGACATTTAAGAGAGGTCATACCAATAAAGTCACACACATTGCTCCCATTCTTGGCCATATTAAGCTCCAGCACATAGTCTGCATGGCTGTGGTAACCAAGTAGACCTGCAACCTTCGCCCTGAGTTGTATCAACTTTTCAAGGATTGGCGTGTTCACCTAGAAAAAAAAAAAGATCAGTTAAAGTACACAACAGGTCAGTTTTACAAAGTTGCAATATTTGTGTTTGTATTTTAGTTCAGCTTTATTTGGTGACATCTTCGGTTATTGGTGACACCGTTCAGTGTAACACGACTGGTCCAAACAGAAATAAAACACCAGAGCAGCTGTGACAAACACTGCAACGTCACCGTGGGGTAATTTGTCTTTTTTAATGTCATCAATGGCAGGTGTTCGATTTCTTTTTCCAGATGGTACGGCTAGTTTTCCATACAAAAGGCAAAGACTGGGCTGTGACCTGACCAACAGCACCTCTAAATTACCCCCCCACCCCCCCACTTGTGTCTCAGGTCTAGAGTATAAAGTCCCCTGGAATGAGTCAGTGCTCAGAATTCACTAAGCAGTCAAACCAGGTACTGCACATCAGCTGTATTAACGGGGACCTATTATGGCCTCTAATACCTATTTTAAACAGGCCTTGAATGTCTTAAAAACAAGCTTTTGATTGTTTGCTAAATAAATTAGAAATTCAGCCTCTGAGCCATGTCTTTATCTTCCCATTCTCTAACCTCATTCTCTATGAGGGATTCTGAGTGGGCGGGGAGGCTATGATAATGAGGCACTGTGCTGATTGGCTGCCTGAATGACACGATACACCGCAACAAAAAAATGGCGGAAGATCCGGTCGGCGGAGTTAGTTGTGGGCGTGGTTTCACGCATCGGAGGCCAACCTATGTAAATTGAATTTTGGTTACGTAACGAAAGGGAGCAGAATCTGAACGGCTCGTAGAAGCCACGTCACACTGGACGGCTCATCCGGGTGGCTGTACAGACACTGCAGAATTTGGTTGCTTTCCTCCTTCTCTGAGTTGGCAGGCTGAGGGGAGACCACTTTATATATGTTAAAGCAAGAAAAAAACGTGTTTTTCCTAATAGGTCCGCTCCAACACCAAATCTGGCAATGCCACACGTTTCTTTGTGTTGTGGGTGTTTTTTCACTACTGCCAAACAACCAGAGATTCATTTTTCTTGCTCAGCCTTCACAGCTTTCTGTCTCTATTTGAGCTTCATGGTAAAAATATGAGGAAGAGCCCTTCAGTTCCAATCATTTTAGTTCAAACAGTTATTTATTTCTATGGATGCCAGGCATGTGCAGAACATTCTGAAACTTCTGAAGTCTCTGAAATCACTTTGGAGGAACTCGGCTGGATTTTTGCATCATTGCTTCAGTTCTTGGAGGTTTTGGGGCATTTGTATGTGTAGCTTACTCAAGATCCCACCACACTACAGTATTTTAAGTGAGCTGAGGTCTGGACACTTTAAGAATATTGATTCTTTTATCTTTCAGTCATTCTGGTGTGGGTTTGCTGCTGCAGTGGTTTGGACCATCGTCCGTCGGCACATAAGTGTAAGTGGTATAAGTGGTCCTGGATCATAATAATACTATATTTAATTTATTTAACGCTCTTTTCAGGACACTCGAGGTCACCTTTACAGGGCACACAACATCGATTAAAAAAGGAGAAAAATATAAATGCAATAAAATCAGAAATCAGCAGTAGCCTAATGTTTTTAAAAAAAAAAAAAAGGTCTGCAGACCTGCTGATGATCAATTCATTAATTCAAGGGGTAATTATTAGCAGTGCTTGGCTGCAACTTACCCTAAGGGGACACTTAGTATTGTCCACATGGTTTTTCTCTTCGTCAATTTGGTACCATTGTTGGTTGAATAAATAATGACCTGATGGAAATATTTGCACATTTCCTAAGACTGATATTAAGACCTACAATAATCATTATGATTTTTTTTAATGTTTTTCTACATACACACTCGAATAAAAAAAAAACACAATGAAAACAGGGGTACTAGATTACAGACACGACTGTATATAAGGTTCTAAAATTAAAAGAAGACGTTTAGAGAATCCAAATGCTTTTAAAAAAAAAAAAAGAGAAAATAAATCAACCATGAACATGCTGACAAAAACAGACTAATGTAAGAATAAAAGGAGTATGAATATCCTAAATCATAAAAGAGAGCATATAGAAATAAAAGCCTTTTTTCTTCCTGTCTGCAGAGCATCAACTGCTGCGAAGCATGGGAATAAAAGGCCATTTCCTGCTAAAGAGCAGTTACCTCTTTGCACCTGCTGTGAAAAGCCATTTCCAACTTCTTCCTCGTTTCAGGAATGTAGCACCTCTTCATCAGAGGGTAGTAAAGGGGAGATTCCAGTCTCACTATGTACCGTCCTTCTGCAGTCTTCTGCAGGCTATTGATATAGCTGTCAGCAAGTCCACCTTCAGAACACAAACAAAAACAATAAGTAAAAATAGATCTACCACTTTCACGTTTAACAGATTCCTGATAAATGACCTTACCCAACTCGTATTCGGACAAGACAAGCGAGGTAGTATCCTCATTCAGATTTCTGTTGAACTCTATGGAGAGTTCACTCATGAGCTTGGAGGTTATTTTTACTTCCTTGTGAGACAAAAATGGCACAGAAATTATTTGATACTGGAATACTGAATTTCATTCACATCATGAAACATGATGACAAATAGTACTGACTAACATCTTTGCAGACTGAGGAAACATCAGAAAACAGCAGGTGGACTATGTTTTGAAAGAAGATTAGGCAAAATTTGCTGGATACACAACACAAACGTCTACTCCAGCGTTGCACAACACCAGCCTTATATGGGTTTTTATCCTCTATTAAAAAGGTATCCATGCTCCTTTTCTTGGTAAAAATGCACAGATAGTGCACTTACTGGAGTTATGTAAAAGAGGAAAAGTACAACTGTAACAATTACATTATCAGAGTCAACCCAAGCCCAGTACAGATGGACATTATTTTTAGCTGTGTATAAATGATAATGTAAGACCATGTTCCTTGAGCTAACATTTTAACATGTAACACAATAGACTATCAATGGTCAGAATGACGCCAGCTGATTAACACAGAAAGTTATGCCTGGTGGTGCATTTTCATCCCTTTGAGCCTTAACACATTGAGACGTAAGGAAGTGTTGTTTTGTAAAGCAAACAATGATGGAATGAAGTTCAAAATGTAGCTATCGCCAATACAAATATGTGAAATAATTAAAATTGGAACTTAAAGGAGCTGTATGTAAGAGCAATAATAAAACGAATCATAAAATGCCCCCGATATGTCAACAGACATTTAAAAATCATGTTCATTTCAAATACTTATGTCACTGACAACAGCACTCAAGCCAGGATATTCCAGTTTAAAAAGAGGAGTTGCAGCCCTCAACTGATGTTTATGTTGTTATTTTTTGTTTTGGCCTGAAGCTCCACCCTCCACCTATCTCCCAATCACCAAGTCAGTATTGTTTCTGAAGCTCCACCCTCCACCTATCTCCCAATCACCAAGTCAGTATTGTTTCGGCATCCGGGTTGCCAGCTCGGCTCTAATTATGGCAGCCATGGCAGCCTACGTTCCTGCTGCATTCTGCAGCCTACCTGGCAACCTCTGGTCGGGGGGAGGAGGGGGAGGGTACACGCCGCTCAACAATATTTTGAAAGTGACTGCAGTACCAGTTTTGGCCATTTCTTACAGACGGCTCCTTTAACTTAGCTGTAAACGAAACATAGACTAGCTGCTTCTTGGAGTTGGTGTTAAAGCCACTTTATGTAGCAATATCAATGCTGACCACTTGGAGGCAGCAGATCACAAGAATGTTCACGTCCCCCTATGCTGCAGGGGTGACGAACATGATCCACTGAGTGGTGTCCCTCACCCCTTCTTCTCTCTTCTTTTTCTCTTTCCTATCCTCAGATAAACCCTCAGTTATTAAATCAGAAGTATCTCATCACCATCATTGTTCTCAATTGTTCTTGTTTTGCTGGTCTGCCCCCTCCTTTTCTCTTCTCAGCATGTTTGCAGGCCAGAGCTTCAGGATCAGATGGTGGATTTTGATCTGTTTCCTTAACTAGCTGGATGGCACTTCTACTCTTTAGCACAGACAATACAGAACCCCTAATCTCAGTTTGTGTGAAGTCTTTAGTCCCCCCATGTCATCTCAAATCTATGTAAAGATGCTGGAGCCCAAAACATGCTCCTGCAGACATCTTTATAAACATTATACTCTATCTGGTGTTGAGGTCTTTTTCTGATCAATAGCTGGTCTTTGGGAAGCTAACCTGCTAGAGGTGGGTGCAATTCATCGATGTGTCGATGCATCGCGATGCGTCACGTGACGATTTGTAATCGATTATGGTCCAGTAAAAAAAAAAAAAAAAAAAAAAAAAAAAATGTAATTATCCTATCAAGATTCCAGACTGAATAAGCAGCGGAATCATTTCATTTTCAAGAATGCACATTTCTTATTGTTCACTTGAAATATGGCAGATATGTTTACACTAAATAAATTTGATGGAAGTACATATCTTGTTTACTTGAATTAATGAACTCATTAAATCCAGGGCTTGACCGTTTTCAGTGTTTTCCGCCAATAGAGGGCGCTCTCATGCAAGTGCAGCTTTCCCTGGTCAAAGTTAAGTAAGTCAAAGAGCAAATGTTTACATAGTCATAAAATAAATTATTTTGTGTCTTTGAAAAATACATGTCAAATGTTCAAACAACCTTGTTATTTACTTAATGAGTGTTGTTAGAGGAACTGAGTTAATTGATTGGCTATTTATTTACAAATGTAGCCACAGATGAAGACAAAATCAATCTTGTATGGAAAAAAGCATTAAAAATCACAATAATCGAAGAATCGTGGCACCAATAATCGAATCGAAAATCGTTATAATCGAAGAATCGAAGAATCGAAGCTCCAATAATCGAAATCGAATCGAATCGTGAGGTACCCTTGTTTGCACACGCCTATAACCTGCTATTTCATATACTGTTGTACCTGCTGTACATCCTTAGACAGGTGCAATCCTTTCCTCTCGCCCTGTATAACAAGTCTGTCCAAGAATCTCTTCTCATCAGGTGAAATGTTGTCTTGAAGTTTTTTCTGTCAAAACACAATCATAAACATATTGTCATTGCAGCAGGTTTGAGGCCGTTTTTGAAAAATCAATTCCTTTATTTATGCTGCACAGAAGTCGGACATCACTGCATGAAATTATATATGACATTGGCTGTCACCCACTAGATGAGGTTAAATTTCTTTCCAAGGCTAAATAAAACCACAGGGCTCCAACGGGGGGCACAGTATCTTTGATCTTAACATAACATTGGCACCGTTGCTACACTAAATTCTTTTAATCTTCACACCACAGACCTATGATTGAGACTCCTTTGACACATTATTGTTATGGCGGACTAAAGGAAGTAGGACCTCAGTGGTTTCTAGACTTCTGTGTGTATTCAGGTAAATTCTGACGCAAAGTATGCAGTACCTGCAGGGCAGTAATGCGCCTGAACACATCTTCTCGCATGCTCATCTCCACATCAAACTCACAGAGCTTCTTGTCTGCCTCTGTGCTTGCAGAGCGAACTTCCTTGTTGGGAAAAACATACTGGAGGAATCCGAGAGGACAGCGGGTTGCTATGAGACCAAACCAAACAGAAAGGAACCAATAATAGTTTGTTACGGAACACTGCAGTGACTAGGGCCGTCAATCTGTACACTGCAAAAACAGCCCCTCTAGAAATAAGCCTAATATTCCTAAATCTAGTCAAATTTTAAGTAAAAATATCTGTCGATAGGATAAAAAAAGAAGAAAATTAAGAGTACCAAAATGGTCTAAAATAGTCTTATACTTTCCTTAAAAAGGAGGCATTTTTACTTTTACTAGAGTGGTTGTGTCTTTTAAACTCAATACATTTTAGTTTTGGACATTTAGCCGGAGGACATCCCAGCTGATATAACTTTGAACTATTTGTTGGTAAAGTATGACACCAAATAGCTAATAAAATCAAATAATACATTTTATTTATAGAGCGCATTTAAAAGATCTCAAAGATGCTTAAATAAGATCAATCTAAGATTTTAAAACATTGGTTAAACAGTTTTTTGATTTCACCATTGTGACTCATTGTTTTTAGTTTTTAACGGTCTCTATGTCAAGAACAATTCAACTCTTACATGCGAAGTCCAGCTTGGCATTGGCCACGGCTTTCAGCGTGTTTTCAACGGAGACATTATCCAAGTTTAGCGTTCCAACTTCTTCGTAGACTTTCTTCACTCTGGCAATCAAGTCCTCTGCCTTGATCCTGATCTCATTGGGTGACAAGTCCCATCGCAGCGTGTTGCTGCTATTTCCAGCCAGAGAGCAGTCTCTGACTGGTGGCACTAGCCCATATGGCTCGGCCATTTGCAGGTAATGTTTAGAGAACCTGGAAGAAGATTTGGTCTCCATTATAACGTAAATGATCAACTGTTTTAACAAAATTCAGCTAAAATCCAGTTTCATTTGGCACATTGACAAGATGCATAAGCAGGTGTATTACTGGGGAGCCAATCTCAAAAACTGTCCACCTGGTCAGCGTTTCAGTGGGAGCAGTGGCTAAAATGACATCTGTATTTAGACTCAGTGGAAAAATGTCAGTAATGACAGCTGGACGTCACCAACAATGGCAAGCATTCAAAGAGGCGATGGTCATGCGCAAGGCTTGCTTTAGAGCACTTTTTCCTGAGAATATAAGTACAAGATGTTATATTTGGAAAAACAAAAGAGACGCTACAGCGGACCACCAATCCAACGGAAGTTTGCTGGGTAAAGATCACAGTAAAACACAGAGAGCAGACATCTAGAAAAACAGGCGTCTACATCCCCAAAACCAACTTCATTATAACAACTGTCCTGTTACCAGGGCAACGGACACCTACACAACACAAGATGTGATCAGGACTTAAAACTGAAATACACCACCATTCACCCTGCTGTTTTAGTCTGAAGGGTGAATGGCATAACAAACAAAACGTACCACTCCGTTGTAGCTTTTATGCATGCCAAAAATGCGATAAAAATAAACGGCAATGTGGTTCCGGTCATAAATAGACCAACTTCTGACGGCAGTTCTGCAAAGGGCGCTCAAGATAAATAGATGTAAAATTGTCACATGACCCAGCCCGTATATACAAATAATGTATAATAAAATGCACTGTCTTTATCACACTCGCATCTCCACCAAATTTAAGTATTTTTTCCCATTAAGCTTGAGATCTTTTACGGTTCACTTACATGTTCTCTCTTTTTTTTTTAAGAATCGCGCTGATTCGCATTAATACTTTATTTCAAGTTTCATTTTGTTTGTCTAGTCAGCAGGATTTTTTATGTAATTTATTTATTATTAGTTTATTATTAGTCTGTCCTGATTATTTCTGTTCTGTGTCGTGCTGCTGTGACAAATGAATTTCCCCTCGGGGATGAATAAAAGTCTTACTTTAATATTATATACTTTATTATTTTACCTTACTTTACAATGAAAATACTCGCATTTCCAACACTCCGAGATTTGCACACAAAAAAAAAAACATTGAACAAGAAATCCTGTAATGGAAAGACTATCTATATCCCAAAAAATCTTTTTATACTTTCACTTTATCGCAATTTGTAATGGAAACCGTTTTGCGCATTTCCACGTGTTTGCAGCGCTGGATGACGTAGCAAGTCAGCCGGAGGTAAACACAATCAAGTCTCCAGCTGACTCACTTATTCTGGCTGTGCCCCATTGTTCAAACTTTTTGGAGTGATATGTGTAATTTTGTGTCTGAAAGAATTGATAGAATTGATGATTTTATTTTATTTTGGAAGGATGTGTTGTTTGGTGTTTTTGACCATGTAACAATTAGATCAAAGCCAAAGGAAACTATTATTAATTTGTTGATTATCCTCGCAAAATTACACATCCACAAATCTAAATTCTTACGCAAAAAACCCTCTTTTTTTACTTTCCATTGTGAATTAAAACAGTATCTGGACTCTATTAAGTTTTCTAATAATTCAAAGGCAATCAAAACCATAAATGTATGTAAATGTTTTGGCTTTCCGTTATAATTTCTTCCCCCCTAGCTGGTTGTAATGTGTTGTGCTTTTTGTTTTGTTTTTTATTTGAGTTGTACTCTTTATATGTTTTAATTCGACGTGAATTTGCATAATGTGAAGTTTTATTATCATTGTTATGTTTGCAATTGTTAATTAAAAAAAAAAAAAAATCAAGTCTCCAGCTGTTTCTGATCTCATTAATGAGATGTAGTTGGGCAATAACACTACTGCTTCATTCATCATTCATCAAAACTGACTTTTTTTTACTTTTTTTTTTTACAATCACAATAATTTGTCAAAGATTAAAAATATTTTCGTATTTGTTGTTTTAGAAGAGAGAAATTGCTTCACAACAGGATGAACGTTTACTGCAGCAATTCATGTGTTAGTTATCCTTCAACATGACACCCATCCATAATACAAGCAGTAAATCATTCATAACCAGCTGGGCAATGCATTCCAGGTTTTCCCCATGCTAAGCAGAAACTTTTCCAAGTCCACAGATCCGTGTAGAGTTTCACGGCATGTCAGCGGAAGCCTTTCC
Organism: Cololabis saira; assembly: GCF_033807715.1. Classification (NCBI taxonomy): domain Eukaryota; kingdom Metazoa; phylum Chordata; class Actinopteri; order Beloniformes; family Belonidae; genus Cololabis; species Cololabis saira. The sequence continues at coordinate 20,444,499 of NC_084597.1, forward strand.
CATCACAGCTCAAATAACAGCCACAAATTACATGCAGCAAGAGTCCAAGAGCATGAAATAAGTCACATGTAGCATGATTTGTTATTTCAATTCACAATATACATTTTAAATTAAAAAATATATAAATATGCAGGTCATCTGTGACTCGCGGGGTTAATTAGATTGAGATTAACAGAGACGCATACCTGCAAGGCGTGCGTGGTTCCACAACTATGAACGCACACATGCTGGTGTTGCATGTGTTTTTGTTACCAAACAAAGTTTGCAGCCGGAAACGGCGTCTTCGTCACTGCGCATGCGCGAAAAGGATGCGCTCAGTCCTCATGACGCGGCAGCAGCAGGCGGCTGAGGAGCGCAGGTAGGTGATGGAGGGGAAGGGGGGGGCACCAAATAGCATCGCTTTGACTAAATTATGAAGAGGTTTTAGCTTCATGTTTATATTTGCGTCCTCTCCGCGCGCTGCTGCTTCCCTGCCTCGATTTGTGCCCGATTTAGTCAGCATCATAGCAGCTGGATCACAGATTAGGCATAAATCCTTTCTCCAAAATCCCCATTTACCAGTGTCATTAGCTGAATTAGCCTTCATGCGCTGTGATTTTTGAATATATAAAGTATGTATGCTGAATCTAAGCAGATCAGCTCTACCGTTTATGGTATTACATCACATCTTCTGCATCACCGCATTTACGTGTGTCAACACACAATCAGGGAGGAGTGGCCGTGCAGCCAGACCCACATGAACACAACAGTCCATGGCATCAGCACGTGAGGGGGAAACCGGCCACTGCTTGTGTCTGCAAATTACTTATACTAAAAAAAAAGTACTCTCATTGCTTTGATTCTTTGCAGATAAAAGGAAAGAAAGAAATACAACAACAACAACAACACTGCATCAATAACAAGCCTGTAACAGGAGCAAGAATAATTTAGCTTTATTCCTCCCATTAATTGTTTTGAGATATTTTTATAACCAGTGGTGGACAGTAACGGAGTAAATTTACTTGAGTACATATCCAGAGGATTTGTACTTTACTTGAGTATTAGATTTCTTTGGTACTTATTACTCTTACTTGAATACATTTCCAAGACAAATATTTTTACTTTTACTCGAGTAAATTTCTAAGAAGGCTGAAAAGTACTCGTTACTTTCAGGTCTGCTCTTTTTTCTTCTTCCCTAAAATCCTATTGGACACAAGCTGTTTTTGTCAAAGGAGGAGACCTATCACAGTGCACGCTCTCCACTGGGATGTACGTAAAGCAGAAATACGTCAAGCCTCCTCAAAACGATACCGCCAAAGTAGCCTGCGTTTGTCAAGACATAGCCGCAACAAGTCAAGACAGAGCCGCAACAATGGCTACGCCTGCGTCAGGAGAAGAAAGACAATCCGCTGAGTCGTCTGAGTCTGATAATGAGCCGGACTCGGAGCAGGGACTTTCACAAAATCCTTGGCCGTATCTTAACTCAATGTTTGAGTTCGACCGAGTAAAAAACGAGGGCACAGACAAACCACAGACATTTATTTTCAAATGTTTATTGTGTCTGCCGAAGCAGAACTACCTCTTTGCTTTCAACAACTCAACATCGAATTCTCAGAAACAAGAGTTAAAAGATCCTTAAATTAATTTAGAAAAAATATAGTAATTTACTGATGTGGACTTACTCTTACTTAAAGTAAATTTAAAAGCATTTACTTTTGGATACTTAAGTACCTTTAAAAGCAAGTACTTTTCTACTCTTACTCAAGTAATATTTTGACTGAGCTACTTTTACTTGTAACGGAGTAAATTTTGACCAGTAGTATTTGTACTCTTACTCAAGTACTGGGGTCGAGTACTCTGTCCACCTCTGCAAATTACTTATACTAAAAAAAAAGTACTCTCACTGCTTTGATTCTTTGCAGATAAAAGGAAAGAAAGAAATACAACAACAACAACACTGCATCAATAACAAGCCTGTAACAGGAGCAAGCATAATTGAGCTTTATTCCTCCCATTAATTGTTTTGAGATATATTTATAACTGGGCTTTGGGTAATGGATATCAGCCCATAACAAAATAGACGGATAATGGGGGGGCAGCACAGGAAAAGGTTCCTGGTTCCACTCCGGGCAGGGGTCTTTTTAGGTCGTTTTCTTGTTTGCGTCGTTCTGGGGTGGGTTTTCTTCAAGGACTCAATCAGGTTAACTGGTGATTCTGAATTGCCTATATTAGTGAATATGGCCCCTGCAATGGACTAGTGACCTGCGGGTTTATCCCTGGCTTATGCCTGAAGAAAGCTGGGCTAGACTCCAGCATATACTTCTGACCCTGAAAAACTCTGGGAAACTTTACTGCACCAGGGACAATGAACTCTGCAGTTTGGTCAGTCATTTCTGTGGTTTCTGGCTTATTTCAGTGGAATATCTTTCATATCATAACAATAAACTGCAGAGCTTGCTGCTGCTTATTTGTGTAGAGAGCGCAAAGAAATTTGATTGGTCTTTTACTGCAATCGGTATTGAAGCAACTCTACTTTGAAACAAGAACCAAATGTTCATAGTTTCTAGTTGTAGTCTTTAGAGATACGTCATAATAACAAGGTCAGATGGACCTGCAAAGGGACAGGTTTGCTTCCATATTGTGGTATATTTGTGTTGTACCATTCAACTGAATTTCATTTTAGTTTAACTTTTACTTTAGAGGTTCAAATTCTCCAACAAATATTATATAATATTATTGGGCATCTGTACCGGATCCTCCTGGACCTAGGGAGGTGTTCCAGGCATGTCCCACCGGGAGGAGACCCCGGGGAAGACCCAGGACACGCTGGAGAGACTATGTCTCTCGGCTGGCCTGGGAACGCCTCGGACTCCCCCCGGAAGAGCTGGAGGAAGTGTCTGGGGTGAAGGAAGTCTGGGCATCTCTGCTGAGACTGCTGCCCCCACGACGGGAACGGATAAGCGGTGGAAAATGGATGGATGGATGGTAATTTTCTGCACAGTTGGTAATCTAGTCTATGATGATAATCACCTTATTAGAATTTTATAAGCACGTTTATAGTCAGTCCACATGAAAGAGGTCTGGAAATATTTAAATTTATATATTTCCATTGATGTGTCAAACAACTTTTTTTGAATTTAAAATGTCACCAAGATTGCAAAAGGAAGATATTCTTTACTTTTTGGATGCATTGAGGCAGGAAAGTACACAGAGCTGTACTGTATACGCAGCCTTAAAAATCACACATTTTCCAGGGTTGTCTGCACCCAAGGTACTCAGGAAGGGCACTGGCCTGCCTGCAGTCCTGACTTGTTGCACATCTGAAGGCTTGCTTGCAGGAAGAATGGGACAAAATAAGGACTGTCTGTGACACATCATTGCTCCATATCTTTGACAACAGGACGTCATAACTCGTTACACCCCGGAGCCCCGGTACAGGGGGTAAATGCCATATAAGAACATAAGCCTGAGACCAGGCAGGATGTAAAGGGTTTTGTATCGCAGCAAAAAGCAATTGAAGTTTTACTGTCCCAACTTTTCTGGAATGTGTTACAAGCTTGCCTTCAAGATAGGGTTGCCACCTTTCAGAAATAGAAATAAAGGACGCCCTGATTTCAGCAGCGCAGGAGCCAAAAGAAAAGCCCAAAACTTCTAAACTGAATAAAAATGTGTTTATTTTATATGAAAAAACTAAATGCTTTGATTTAAAGTTTAAAAAAGCTTTAATAGCATTGAACTTGCATGACTGTAGAGACAGACAACCATGTAGCAACTGAAATATCCTCCTATGCTACGTACGTCCACATCAGCCCAGATGTATAATATACATACAGGTGAAGAATATGGTGTAAAAGTTAATTTATTTCAATAATTCAACTAGAATATGGTGTAAAAGTTAACTTATTTCAATAATTCAACTAGAATATGGTGTAAAAGTTAATTTTTTTCAATAATTCAACTAGAATATGGTGTAAAAGTTAATATATTTCAATAATTCAACTAGAATATGGTGTAAAAGTTAATATATTTCAATAATTCAACTAGAATATGGTGTTAAAGTTAACTTATTTCAATAATTCAACTAGAATATGGTGTAAAAGTTAATTTATTTCAATAATTCAACTAGAATATGGTGTAAAAGTTAATTTATTTCAATAATTCAACTAGAATATGGTGTAAAAGTTAATTTATTTCAATAATTCAACTAGAATATGGTGTAAAAGTTAACTTATTTCAATAATTCAACTAGAATATGGTGTAAAAGTTAATAAAAATACGGTACAAATCGTGTCCCCCATTTTTTTCTCAAATAAAGGACAATTCCGTATTTTACGGGACGGGTGGCAACCCTACTTCAAGACCACATTACCAGGATTTAAGAAATATAAACAAATTAAATAAAGTTGACAAGACGAAACATGAAATATGTGGGGCTCATTTCAATTACTGATTTGGGGTTGTGATGTCCTGTATCTGTATTTTTTTGGCAAATTGTTTACCCATAATGCATTAATTGTTGTGTGGGGTCTACCTGTTTTTCCAACAGTTTCTAGGTAAAAATGGCCGTGGAAAAGCGCCTAGCGTTTGCTATTGTGCAGTTCCTAAGAGATCAAACACATTGTGGTGCTTTGAACTCTGATGAGCAGGAGAGTCTGGAGGGTAGGTCGACTCACTGGTGCACTTACACTTTATAGATATCCTTACAGTATGCTGTATGCATGTCAGAATGGCTCACTACAACAGGTTTTAAAACAAAAAAAGAAGGACAAGGGACTATAAATGAGGCTGAGTTGGAGAGTTTGTGCTGTTATTTTTTTTTCAACATAAAAAGAGAAAAAGGGGGTTACAAATTTCTTCTAGTATGCAGCATAATAGAGACTTTTCTGGCTTTTATCTCACTTACACTTGTTTTGTCTTATTTTACTGTTTTTCCCACTTCAGTTGCGATACAGTGCTTGGAGACTACCTTTAAAATCAGTTCCAGTGACTGTCATCTTGCAGTGGCACAGCCACTTGGAGAGATATTCCTCAATGCTTTGCTCAAGGTAGGTACTGAAAATCCCATGGGTACAATTTTTCATGAACGTGAACTTGCTGTCATGCCCCTTGGCAGAAATATTAAATTGTCACTTAGAATGGTTGCGTTTGAATTTTGGGGTTGCACTGTTTCATTGGAGTGGTGTAATCTTTGATTAATGCCTTACCCTTACCTTTAAATTAAGCCCAACAATTTTTTTTTTTTGGCATTTACATAGAATGACAACATCACTATACCAGAGACCTCACCATCTCCCGAAGACATTGAGCGTGCAGAACAACTCAAGAATGAAGGTAACGAATTTCCTGACAGCGACAAAGAGCACTTTATTTGTGAGAATGCTGATGTAAAAGTCCAGGAGAGGTCAAAAAGAGGTGTACTGGGTCGTCACAGATTTGGTAAAAGTGTACAACAGCATTCCAAGTGAGGAATTGTGGGATTGTGTGAGGAGGTGAGGTCAGGAGTGGCAGTAAAGCCTTTTAGAGTGGTACAGGTAGGGTTGCCACCTTTCAGAAATAGAAATAAGGGACGCCCCGATTTCAGCAGCACAGGCGCCAAAAAAAGCCCCAAAACTTCTAAACTGCATAAAAATCTGTTTATTTTATATGAAAAAAACAAAACGCTTTGATTTAAAGTTTAAAGTGCTTTAATAGCATTGAACTTGCATGACTGTATAGACAGACAACCATACTAGCAACTGAAATATCCTCCTATGCTGTGTATGTCCACTGATCAGCCAAGATGTATAATATAGCTACAGGTGAAGAATATGGTGTAAAAGTTAATTTATTTCAATAATTCAACTAGAATATGGTGTATAAGTTAATTTAGTTCAATAATTCAACTAGAATATGGTGTAAAAGTTAATTTATTTCAATAATTCAACTAGAACATGGTGTAAAAGTTCATTTATTTCAATAATTCAACTAGAATATGGTGTAAAAGTTCATTTACACAATCAAAGATTTTGCTGGCCTTAATGTTTCCTGTGTTTTATTTTGTTATTATTGATCAATTTAGTGTTGATGTGTGTGTGTGTGACAGACGTGTGTATGGGGCGTTAATGAAAATACGGGACAAATCGCGTCCCGTATTAGTTCAATACGGGACGCAACATTTTTTTCTCAAATAAAAGGACAATTCCGCATTTTACGGGACGGGTGGCAACCCTAGGTACAGGACACATACGAAGGCAGCATGACAGCATTGAGGTGTGCAGTAGGAGTAACAGATGGGTGTCAAGTAGAAGTGGGACTGCAACCAGGACCGGCTCTAGAGCCCTTATGGTTTGCCATGGTGATGGATAGGTTGGGAGATGAGGTCAGAGAGGAGTCTGGAAGTCTGGATTCTGTAGTACAGGAAAAAAGAGATGGAGTTGGCAAAGTTGTCAATAAGAAGAAAAAACGTGAAACTCAAAGCCAACAGTTAAAATCCAGGGTGCAGAGATGCTCCTACACAGTAACATGTCCAGGAATACACTGTCTGTTGTTGACCATTTATAGGGCAGTCAATAAATACTTGAAATTTCAAAGTTTTAACTAGAGGTTTATGGAGAATATTAAAGGACATCTATTAACATTGTAACTTTTGTTTTGTAATAACCATAGACTAGTTCTACTGAAGGGACCAAATATGGATTAACAACCACTGCAGTCCCTCCTCCATTGGCTTTTTGCGCTGTCTGCAATCTCTTTGTGTTTGTAAAAGCTGAAACCCATGTGGAGTTCTCACATATTAAGATCTGTTGCTATAATTTATCTTACTGGAAGGCAAACAGAATATATTTGGTTTTGAAATGAACAGCTAATAATTTAATAATGTCAGTGTGAAAATAGTAAGATTAATTCAGTTTTGACAACAGTCGTTGTGAGATAAAGCTGTACAGATAACCTTTATGCTATTTTTGTATGTTAATGTTTTAGATAAACCGTCTCCATGGGTGTCAGGTACCCAAAAAGAAAGTCTTGCTGCGGATTTGTCATGATGATTAAACAAAACAACCCCCCCCAAAAAAAACAAGTGACCTTCAAACTTTTAGCCTTGGGTTTGTACCCGAGCTTTATGTCTGTATAAACTCTATTAACCATTAAACTTTTACTTTTTTAGGAAACAATCATATGAAGGAGGAGAACTACAGATGTGCAGTGGAGTGCTACACAAAGGCCATCGATCTGGACTTAAGAAATGCAGTTTATTATTGCAACAGGTATGATGTTACAAGCTTTGTGCTTAATCTTAAGCCCCTGTTGATGTCTGCACACAAATACATTTGTGATAAATGTAAAAAACTGGATTCATCACGAAACTCTGCAGGGCTGCAGCTCACAGTAAACTGGGGAATTATACAGAGGCAACAAGTGACTGTGAAAGAGCCATTGGGATTGACCCAACCTATAGTAAGGCGTATGGGAGGATGGGGTAAGTTTAATGTTATTTGTTGGTATGTAATCACTTAAATAAGCTTGCTGTATAACCTTTGGAGGTCTAAGTCGTCTCTTTGTGGCCTCAGTTTGGCTTTGACAGCCATGAGCAAGTATCCGGAGGCAATTTCCTACTTCAAAAAAGCTTTGGTGTTAGATCCTGAGAATGACACCTACAAATCCAACCTGAAGATTGCAGAGCAGAAGCAAAAAGAAGCTTCCAGTCCAGTAAGTTACACAACTTGTGCTTTCCCTTAGTCTATTTTTTATGTAACATAATATTCTATAGAGTCATGTGCAAAGGCCAGTACCTACTCTTTTAATCTCATGTGTTTTGTATGTAATTAAATGTACTTCCATGGGATTTAACAGCAGGTGTGCGGATGTCTGTATTAGCAGATGGTTTGACAGAGCATTCAGGTGTACTGTATGTGTTAACATAATGCTAGTAGGGAGAGACAAAAGTAAGGGTCTTAGAGAAGCAATTGTTGCTGCGCATCAGTCTAGAAAGGGTCATGAACCAGAGTTGTCAATGAAAAAGATTATTCACAAGTGGAAAGTATTTAAGAGTTGCTAATATCACAAGATTAAAAATCCCAGTAAATTTACCCCAGTGAAATGAAATGAAATAAATAAACAAACACACAACTCAGACCTTTCACGCCTCACAGACCAGGTTAAGGCCCCGTTTACACGGGGCAAAAACTGAGGCGTTTTCATGTGTTTTGGCCGTTCGTTTACACGAAAACGGAGGTCAAAGCCCCCAAAAACGATCATTTCTGAAAACTCCGGCCAAAGTGGAGATTTTCAAAAACTCAGTTTTCACGTTTGCGTCTAAACAGAGAAAACGTAGGAAAACGGAAATTTACGTCACATTATGCGACAGAAACGTCACCAGCAGCGTCATGAGTGCGACCTGTGTTTACAATTTGTTTGGACACCGTCAATATTTTCTTTTATTTTACCTGTTTTAAATTCTCTCAGACTCTCGTTCCGTCTTGGAAGTAAAGCCTGAATTATGGTCCCAGGTTAAATCGACGCAGAGCCTACGGCGTAGGGTACGCGGCGATGCGCGCCGTACGGTGTGCGTCGCCGCGTACCCTACGCCGTAAGCTCTGCGTTGGTGTAACGCGGGACCATAAATCAGCCTTAACTGGAAGTTACACGTGTCATTTGTTGATGTTTTTTCCAGGATTCTGATTGGCTGGCATGACGTTACCAGCGTTTTCATGCGATATTTTTGAAAACGGAGAGGGGAAAATATCTGTTTTTGTAAATACCCGGCTACGTGTAAACGTGGCCTAAATGTTGACCCTTTACCCGGCAAATTAAACCATTAATGACTTTAATGTGTCCGTTAACTTCAGTCGACATGCAGACGATGAGAAAATCCCCAAATTAAAAGTCACAACATTAGAAAGGTCTTTTAATTATTCTTCTATATCAGTGGTCTTTATTCCTGGCCCTGGAGAGCCACTCAAGCATGTTTTAGATGTCTCCCTGCATTAACACACCTGATTCTGTAAATATGTGTTACAGATAGCAGCTGGATTGGGGTTTGACATGGCCAGCTTAATCAACAACCCTGCCTTCATCAGCATGGTAAGAGTTTTTCAACCTGCCACTCAGTAATATTGCCATAGTTGAAACCTCTTTGTGTCGGCAAGGAGATTCCTGACTTGTTAAACGATGCCGCATGGCGCAGCTGACAAGTCAAGATTGCTTCTGCAAGCAAGCCGAGGTTTCATTGCAACACTGTAACTCTCACTTAACAGGTGTCCACAACAAGAACGATAACATCAACACTCTTCATTGTGTAATCAACATCATCCAGCGGTACCCAAATCAAAAAATGCATTTTTGACAAAAGTGAGGAGGAGTTCCCACTGTTGCAAGAGCGGTCATCAGTGTATATGCTGTTGCCACTAAAATAAGATTGTATGATAGTTGTGGTGTGGACTCTGCCATCCACCTAAAGAAAAATGTGAAACCATCATTGTTTAATTCATCTTGATTCCTGTTTACAGGCTGCAAGTGTAATGCAGAACCAACAAGTGCAACAGATGTAGGTGGACACTGAATTTGTTTACATTAATATTAGTGTGACCTGAGCTTTGAAACCGGCTTCAGACTCACCGCTGCTGTGTTCTTGTGCGCTCAGCATGTCAGGAATGATGTCGAATGCAGTTGGAGGTCCTGCAGCAGGAGTTGGCGGAATGTCAGACATTTCCAGTTTGATTGAAGCGTAAGTACCCTTCGTAATTCCTACAACGTGTGCATATGTGTACACCAGGTGCTACGAGGTCAACACATACATAATAATATATTGCAAAGTCTAACCATTTTAGCACTCGACATTTTATATTTCCTGTGGAACAATCCCAAATTATGATTTTCAAGTACTTCTTCAGAGAAACTGGATAATGGAGGGTAATTTAATTCATCCAAAAGACTGAAAATGAGTTTACATACCTTCTAAAGTGCTGAGATAGTTTGTATTTTGGTATTAAAATATGGGGGTATTATTGTTCCAATATTATTTGTGTGTGCGTAAAAAAGATGTGTCCATGTTATAACGATTCGTATTCGTAATGATAAACATTTGTATGTAAATAAAAAAGTTGTACCCAAAATTCTGCTGTCACACACATGAGTGATAAATTATTAGGGTTAGGATTGTTTTTATGTGAGTATGAATCTAAAAGCTGTGAGTTCAAAGTCTTGTGAATACAACTCTAATTTCTACGACTACGAGTTTTCACTGTGAACACGAATTCAAGTTTATGGGTACGATTACTGTTGTAATGACGTCACAGGCAGGTCACAGCATAGACATATAAACGTAGACGCCCCATCGAGTGCGTCTGCGAATGAGCCAACTGCCACATCCAATATGGCGTCAAAGTCGCCGCCATATTGGATGTGGCAAGACTGCGCTGTAAACTAATACAAGTAAATTGACTTATTTTAATAAAGCGCCTTTCTACAAAGAAATGTACGTTTTACATCTCATTTATTCATTCACACACGCACTAATATACTTGGGAAACAGTTAGGAACCGAATATAATATATTTAATTTTCTCAGATGGCAAAAATAAGAACTTTATTGATCCCACATAGGAGTAATTCATGTTGTATCAGCTATAGAGAACAAGGTAGTGCCGAAAAACAATATATACCCCCCCTCACAAAAATAAGAAAAATAGAGATACATATTTTCTCATCAACAAAACATATTTTTAAATTTTCAAGTAACAAAATAACATATTTTAACTATTTTTCTGATTTTTTTTCAATTATTTTATTGTCTGAAAAATGGTTCAAATATTATTTTATTGTCTGAAAAATGGTTCAATTACGTTATTTTGTTATTTGAAAATTTTTAAATTTGTTTTGTTGATCTATTTTTCTATATTTTTCTTATTTCTGTGAGGGGGGATATATATTGTTTTTCGGAACTACCTTGTTCTCTATAGCAGATATATCATTAATTACTTCTATGTGGGATCAATAAAGTTCTTATTTTTGCCATTTTTTAGACAGAAAATAACATGTTTTGTTGATGAGAAAATATGTTTCTCTATTTTTCTTATGTCTATGCTGTGACCTGTCTGTGACGTCATTACAACAGTTTTTCGACTCGTACACATAAACTTGAATTTGTGTTCACAGTGAAAACTCGTAGTCTTAGAAATTAGAGTTGTATTCACAAGACTTTGCACTCACAGCTTTTAGATTCATACTCACATAAAAACAATCCTAACCCTAATAATTTATCAGACTCATGTGTGTGACAGCAGAATTTTGGGTATAACTTTTTTATTTACATACAAATGTTTATCATTACGAATACGAATCGTTATAACATGGACACATCTTTTTTACGCACACACAAATAATATTGGAACAATAATACCCCCATATTAAAAACTTTCAGCTTCTACCGTGGATTTTAGAGGACTGTCTAAACATCCTAACATCCAACATTTGCTGGCACAGCATGATTAACCAAAACGCTTTTGAGTTGACTATATTGTTAAATTTTAGGGGTGTAGGCTGTTACTGTACCATGACCACCGAGACAACCCTTTCATAAAGAAATGCACTTCTCAGCGTGGAACACAAGAGGGCATGTTCTCTGTTTCAGACGGACTGATGGAGATTAAATGAGGTGTGATTCTGTTTTTGAACCAGGCTGTAAGTTTATTTATTTCTAATAAGAAGTTAGGAATTTTAAGATGAATCTCAACTGAAACTGAAACACTTTTGGAGCCAGTCCCTCGGTTGGATTTCAGGAACTGCATGTTTAGGTGTGGCATGAGTTTAGCGAGTTGGTTGTAACTAGGGTTGCCAACCGTCCCTTGAAAAACGGAATCGCCCCGTATTTATAAAATAAAGTACGCGTCCCGTATGGAGCTGAAAAGGGACGCACTTTGTCCCGTATTACTGTGAGAGTCAAAAATAGTCATAAAATGCCAATGGAAAATGGTGCTGTTGAGTTCATAAGTTATTTTTTTCTGTTTTCTACAGACTTTCTGTTTGCACTTTTGTCATTGCACTAAAAATGTGCACTATTACAGAATGGATTTTCTGCTATATTGTTTTATATTAATTTATACAATTTTAAGTTAAGCAGGACTGGTTTAGTTTAAGAAAGATACTTATTTTATTCAGTTCATTTTGGATAATCATTTGTTTTCCATGTATTCATGGCATTCAAAAATATGCATCTAATTCAATTTAGGTTCGAGTCGAATAGTTAAAAAATCGTTTCACTTACAAAAAAAGGGGCTAAAAAATTCCCCACCCCAGGAAAGGTGAAGGCAATCGGGTTGGCCGGCCCTGCAGATGATGTGTCCCTTATTTATTTTTCAGGGAGTTGGCAACCCTAGTTGTAACCCCTTGAGAGCAGTTTTTCTTTCTTTTTTTTGTTAATGGTGTTGATGACGAGGATTTTAGTTGTCTTATTTACTGAATATCAGTGATGGAACGTCACCTCAGATCCAGCAGGTAACCAGGTTTCCTCTCCGTGTCAGGGGACAACAGTTTGCCCAGCAGATCCAACAGCAGAACCCAGAGTTGATCGAGCAGCTGAGGAACCACATCCGCAGCCGTTCGTTCAGCGGCAGCGCCGAGGAGCACTCATGATCCTACCAGGTATCCCTACAGTTGAATCCAAACTCCAGCTGACTAAAGTGGACTGCATTTATGTCGTTAACAACGTGACACATTTTCATTCCAGCCACATCTTTACTCTCCCCACAAGGAAGAGCGACCATATGGCGCGATAACAATCTTTACACCCATTTCTTTTGAGTCCATTCCCCGGCTTAGCTGGAATGAAGAGACGAGGATGGGGATGAAGGCACTTTACCAGGACTACAAGGCTCTGGCGAGGACACGGGACCATCAAGCGAAACCCTTAACCGTAAGAAGGAGCCAAGAAGTCATTCAGCCCACTGACAGAACGTAGTGAACTTATTCTTCAGAGCTTCTACATCAGAGAGAGATTGTTTTTTTTTGTCTTGTTTTTTTTAAATGTGCTCACACGTCAGCCCTTTTCATGTTTGTGTGTTAGGGATCCACCTACCTAGTCATGATAAAGAGGGTCAGAGAGGAATGTAATCGAACTGCATTGCAGGGAACGTGTGGTTTTCTCAAAAAGAAAGAAAAACTACAAAAAAACCACACAAACGGCTTTGGGTTTGTTTATAATGTTCAATGTTATTTTTGTAGACAGAACTCACTTACTTATCTTAAAACTGTTCAGCTCTTGAACACATGAGACTCATCGCTTTTCAGCCACTTAACTTTTGATTAAGAGAATGGTAAAAATATACAGCGGTGTTTGCAGCCCGTTTTATGTTGTTGCAGCACTTAAAGCAAAAATAAGTGCCCTCCCCTTTAAGCCAGTTTAATTACTAATTAACATGTTCTCACTGTTCATTTGCATGCTCTTAAATCTGGTGTTAGAGATCAGATGCTTTAAGGAAAGAAATGAGTATGCTAAGGCAGCACATCGTTTTGTCTGGTACATATGAATAAACGTCTTAAAATTAACAAGTTTGTACTTGTCTTTTTTTGTTAACATACAAAAACAACAGTTTTAGTTATATATGCATTTACATGCAGTCAATAACCCTTTTAAAACCCCAATATTGGCAATAACCCGAATTTGCACGGCCATGTAAACATCAATAACCCCTTTGAATAACCTGAATTTGCTCATATTCTGGTTTTTAAAAACCCTGACCCCTGGGTTACTCCTCTTCTAACCCGAATATTCGGTCATGTAAACGCCAAACGGGATATCCGATCAAACGGAACATGAATTTGTCTTCTGCGCATGTTCTTTTCGCAAGGAAAAATCTTTGAGACTTCAGGTTTGGGTTTGCTCTGAACACGCAGAAAAGAGTGGACTCTTTTGAGTCCAGGAAGTACTTCTAAACATGGAGAAACGCAAGACCACGCCACATTTTTGGAGTGAGGAGGAGACTAATCATTTTATAAATGTAATGAAGGATATTAACATTTTGGCATTTGTAGACGGTAGAAAGTATAGCGAGATTTACAAGAAGGTGAACGAAAAGTTGCGCAAAGCAGCATTTGTTTTGAATTTGGATACAGGAAGAAGAAGCGGAAATGACGGTAATTGCGTCATGATGTTCTCCGCGCATCGCTGGTTTGATCTATAGTCCTATAGATAGATCTCTATAGGACTCTAGTTTGACATAAAGACTCGTGGGTGGTGTCATCGGACTCTGTTTTGACTCCTTCACCTTAATTGGTGCAAATTAGCCCCGCCCCATCATCTGATTGGTCGATATGTGATAGTTCATATTTTCTGCCATAACTTTTGAGTGGTTTGATATAGAGAGTCGTGGCTGGTGTCATCCGCTAAATGTCCAGGCCTGAAGAATCTACATGCAAGTCATACAAGCGCTTCCACTGCAGCACGCCTGAACGTGCACAAGGGTGCGAGGGCCCGTTCATCGCTACTTGCAGCTTTAATTTGTTTTATCATTTCATTTTAGAATTGTTGTCCTTACAATTTTAGTAGAGATTGTTGTTTGCTCTGATTTCTTGCCGTTATTCTGCATTATTAGTTATTTTTGCTTATTTTTATCGTTTATTTGGGAGGGGGGTTAATTTGTTTTAGCCTGTGCAGCACTTTGGTCAACTGGGGTTATTTTAAATGCGCTATAGAAATAAACTTGACTTGACTTGATTTACTTATGCAATATTCTGCATCCGTCATTGTCCATGTTTCGTGAGTATCGTCATCTTAATGTGTACCATTTTTGAGATTTTACCCAAAATTAAGCACTCACGAGGCATGCAGTGTGACAGGTAACTGTCAAAAGTTGGAGTCTTTAAATAAAATTGCGTTTAGTTTAATTTTGAGCACAGAAATATTAAAGGGGACCTATTATGGCATTTAATGTATATTTTAAACAGGCCTTGAATGTCTTAAAAACAATCTTAAGCTTGTTTTTTCTACATAAAACAGAGATTCAGCCTGTGGGCCCTGTCTCTAGTTTTACCGCTTCTAACCTCATTATCTGTGCTGGATTCTGAGGGGAGGGGAGGCTATGATAATGAGGCTCTGCGCTGATTGGCTGCTTGAATGACGTGTAGGAGGGGAGGGAACAAACCCTCGCTCCGGGCTGAAGAGCCTTCTGCATACACAAAGCGTGTCACATGCGAGGGAGCTTCGGCGACAAAATAAATTCCATTGCTTTATTTTTTTTGTATTGGACTGTCCTAGCTGGCCGTGAGTTTAACGGTTTCAGTGCGGACAGAGAGCGTCCGATGTCACGCAGCTCGACGCGATAGTCGGACGCTCACATGCAGTTACACGGTGTAAACGGATCTTAAGCTTGAATTACAGTTCTGCGTTAAATCGACGCGTACCCTACGCCGTAGGCTCTGCGTTGGTGTAACGTGGAACCATAAATCAGCCTTTAGTTACCTGAAGAGGGAACGGGTCACCTCGTCTTCACACTAATTCACACAGGAAGATTTAATTGAATTCTGAACAGGTACACCACAGTTATTTACTCCGATTCCTCATCATTTCAATTCTTATGTTACAAGACAAATGAATCATGTTAACTGTAAAGAAATCACAACACAATGTTCACAAATGGCAGCTTTATGTACCATAATGTTGGTTAGGTTAGGTTCACCACAGTAGCACCCTATTTCAGGTGGCTGCACTGTGGTTGCAGGGTCTGTGGGAGTATGTGTCTATGGGAGTATGGCGTGGTGCTGTGTACCATTTCCCCAGCAGCTCTGGTAGTACGCCGGTCTTGATGAATTCAACCACTTTGAGGTAGGCGTTGTGGAAGAAAACCGGATCATACTTGATCCGTTGGATGAAAATCTCCTGCAGTGTCCATACCACAAAATCACAGTAACTCACCTTGGCAACATGCCTTTGAGCACTTGATACGTGTACTTGTGGTCAGTCTTAAGTGCCATTGTCCCATCTTCTTCTATGTGAAGACAGAATGTTGGATCTTTGCAGCTTTCAGTGAGTGAGCAGTCCTTGCTGTTGAATGGGCATTTTATCTCCAGTACGCCGTCACCAATGCAAGCGCACGTTACCAGGTGACGCTCCTATCCAGGGCTGGTCTGAGTTGATGATGAACCCTGATGCTTGAACCTGGAATATATACAGTACAGTGAGTGAGTGAGTGAGTGAGTGAGTGAGTGAGTGAGTGATAGGTAGGCTGTGAATATATTAATTCATGTCTTAATGTTTATAAAGACCTTGAAGTGTTCATGATGATCTTGCATCATAGCCTTATAGTTTTGCCTTGCTCTTTCCTCACTCACTTGACCCCATCTGACAAAAGAAATACAAAACTGTATATTAAAATGTATACATGTCTGAATGAAGTTTACTTCTGATCAGCATTTACCTAAAAGTGTTGCATGCTGACTACAAAATCTATAAATCCTAACTTATAATTTGCTTGCAATCTGCTACTCCTCATTAACTTATACTGAATGGCCAAAGAGGTTACACCATGGCAAGTAACAATACAATTCAAACCTTCAACATGTTTTACTGCTTTATTCCATGCACCTTTTTGCCTCAGTGGAGAACTGAGAAGAGCGTGGATAACAAATCCTTTTGATCAAGGATACAGGTCTGTTTGTCTTTGCTGCCTCCTGGAATACTGACGCTGTAACTCTCCCTGTTCTCTGATCAAACCATAGCCTGCTTTTACTTTGCTCCCTGGTCTCCTCCTCAACTACAAAACACTGGAAAATGTTAGTTGGTTAGTAGTTAGTTGGCTTGTCATGAATTTAACTGCACATATAGAAATAACAGAACAAGTAAATAGTTATTAATGAATTTCAATTGAACAGGTGGAAAAAAATAAATATTAACACCATCCTGTTTTTATTATGGTTACCTGTTGCTGTGTCAGATGTAGGTTATCAAAAACCTTGGTACTTTCAACCAGTAGCATGGGCAAATCCATCTGTAGACAGGGGCTTGAATATAAGGTTGACAGAGGAGTGGGCAAGTCCAACTGCATCACTTTTGCTGTGTACCTGCAGTAGTGGAAAATGTACTCAGCTATATGACTTCAGTAAATAAAAAAAATAGTACAGTAATACCATAGATTAAACGGGTTAAAGTCAAGGAAAAACACAAAAGTATGAGTCTCAATATATATTTCACAAAGCAAAACTAAAAGTAATCTTTGTGCAGAATGACCATTTGAATATCCTATACATCATGTTATTGGAATAAGATTATTGATCAGTTATTCAATTATTCATCAGTAATGTTGCAGCTACAGTAGGTGGAGCTCATTTTAATAACTTTGTTACTTGCAAAAGTACCTGTGGGAATGGCCTTCGATCACAGAAAGGATGGCACTTTTCTTTGGCTTGGACTCCTGCATTTCACTGCGATGAAGCATCTCAAAAAAACATTTTGCACTCTTCATCAGATGGTCGTACATCGGCAAAACCAGGGCTTTGAACCTGATGGAGGTCTTGTTTATGACTAAAATTGATGTTGCGAATCTCTGCATATTGGACATCTTGGACAGACTGCCCACTTGGCTGGGTCCATGCACAGGGCTTCTGGGTGCAAGCCTGCCCATTCCTGACATCAACAGCAGCCAAAACACAATACATCAGGGCTGCTGCATGAGAACACACTTCTCCTAATGCCTTGCAGGTACAATGAGCCATGAGAACAGTCCCATCTTCCTGTACTGTGATCCAGGGGTGTGTTGGGGTTGCATTGAGGCTCTGAGAAGCTTCACCTGCAATTTACAACAAAAGTAAAGTTAGGCAAGGCAAGGCAAATTTATTTATATAGCACAATTCAACACAAGGTAATTCAAAGTGCTTTACATTGACATTAAAAGCAGCAAGACATAATTAGACCGTAAATAACAAATAAGATTGAAAAAATTAAGAATAAGATGATAAGAAAAGAAGTAAAATAATAAAAAGCACAAGCTGTTAAAAATAAGGGCAGTAGAGTACAGCAGGTAAGTATTTAATTTAGGAGTACACTTCAGTACACAGTGATGTTTTTATCCTGATTTAAAGGAGCTGACAGTTGGAGCAGACCTCAGGTCTACAGGAAGTTTGTTCCACCGGTGAGGAGCAGAATAACTGAACGCTGCCTCACCTTGCTTGGTTCTGGTTCTTGGGAACCACAACAAACCAGATCCAGATGAACCTCAGGGGTCTGGGAGCTTCATAGGAACTAACAGATCAACCATGTATTTTGGTCCAAGACCATTCAGGTCTTTGTAGACCAGCAGTAAGATTTTAAACTCTATCCTTTGACTCACTGGAAGCCAGTGTAGCGATTTCATGACCGATGTAATATGGTCCAGTTTCCTGGTGTTTGTAAGGACTCTGGCGGCAGCGTTCTGGATCAGCTGCAGCTGCCTGATAGATTTCTTGTTAAGGCCTGTAAAGATGCCATTGCAATAATCCAACCTACTGAAAATGAATGCTTGAATAAGTTTTTCCATGTCTTGTTTAGACAGAATCCCCTTAATTCTAGCAATGTTTTTCAGGTGGTAATAGGCAGATTTAGTGATAAACTTTAGATGGCTGTTGAAGTTCAGGTCTGAGTCAATAATTACACTGAGATTTCTGGCTTGATGTTGTTGTTAATGTTGTTTTGTGAAGTTAGCAAACTACAGCTTAGATGGCTAGATTTAGTTTGAGATGTAAACATGCATAACGTTATTCTGTACAACTAGCAAGATGAACATTTGCATTAATAATATAATAAATCATATTTTATGTTTTAATAAAGTTTTATGGTGACATGATGATATGCTTTTACTTTCTAGAGTAGTAACGTTAATAAAAAAGTGAACTGCCTTCTTACTTTTCATTACATAGACGTATCCTCTGCATCAGGGGCGTCAATTGGGTATGGCAAGGTATGGCAGCGGCCACACCTTGGCTTCAAGGGAAAATGTAAATGTTTGTTTTTGAAATACATTTATGGAATTACTCTGTCTATTTGTATTGATTATTCTATTACTTAATACATATAAAATAACTACAAATGCAAATCAGAACAACATGATCGATTTCACTAGTTATTATACACTGCAAAAACTCGAAATCTTAACAAGAATATTTGTCTTATTTCTAGTTAAAATGTCTCATTTTTAGTCAAAAAAATCTCATTACATTTAAGACAAGACTCAAAAACTCAAAAAACAACAATTTTCACCTGTTTCAAGTAGATTTTCACTTAAAATAAGTAGAACATTGTTTTGCTTGTAATGAGAAGATAAATCTTGTCCACTGGCAGATTTTTCTACTTATTTCAATTGAAAATATACTTGAAACAAGTGAAAATGGTCAAATAAGTTATTTTTCTGGCGATGATCTTGTTTTAAGTGTAATGAGACTTAAAATGACTAAAAATGAGACATTTTAACTAGAAATAAGACAAATATTCCTGGTAAGATTTTGAGTTTTTGCAATGAGCGAGACTGCATTTGAAAAAGTTCACATTTTCTTGACCACACAGATAAGCTACATAGACTTCTGTGATGAGTATTTGCTGGACGTGTTGATTGATACTCTAGTTAAGTTCTGTGACTCGTAACCTTGCCATACCTTAGCTTCGACTGAATTGACGCCACTGCTGTGCATTACTGGCAATTCAATGCTGTCACTTACCTTTCCTGTTACCACGAAACATTTTTTGGCCTCCACATGATGAAGTTTGACATTTTTAACCCATCCTGATGGGAAGTAGTAGTAGTAAGCTTCGGTACTTTTAAAAGCTTTGAGAGCTTTGCCGGTGTATGGAGAAGGATTGTGGACCAGGTAGATATATATGTCCGCAAACGACAAATCTGGCAGGTTTTTGGCAGACTGGCGTGGAATTCAGTAATTGATTAGACATTAGATACGGATCGAAACCTAAAGTGTCAATTTTCTGTAGATACCGTTGCTGTTCTTCGGCAGAATGTCTGCTGGGAGCCCTCGCACACTTGCGCGTTCTGAGCGACGGTGTGACGTCATAGAAGGGGCGTGGTTTTTGATTGACGTCATAGTCTTAGTAGTCTATATATAGGTGTCAGGGACATCGGTTATTTCACTCTTTAGAGAAAAACATTTGCATTGTTCTGCGACGTGGAGACCTGTTCTTTGTTTATTCCTCTACATTTAATATTTCAAAATGGAAGTTACATCCAGCGTGAAAAAAATACTCCGTCCAAAACTTCAGTTTGGAGATAATTACAAAATAGGAAAGTCTTTAGGTTCTGGACGTTTTGGATCCGTGTACGAGTACAAAAATCCTGCCACAAACCAAAGGGTTGCAGTAAAGATTGTGAAGCTGCGTGGCCAAAGTGAATATAAAGAGGCTGTAACTCTGAGGAAACTAAACCAGCATGACCCTGAGAAGAACAACCTTTTAAAGCTTATAGAAAACTTTGAATACAAATACCAATTGTATTTTGTCACTGAAATGCTTGATACAACTCTTCATACATTGGTTACACAAAGCTCTAAACCAGTTCCTCTCTCTGGAATAAGAGTAGTGGCTCGACAGATGCTGGTGGCTTTGGCTGAACTGAAAAGGGTAGGTATAATTCATACTGACATCAAGCCAGAAAACATCATGCTGGTTAATCATCAGTCACAGCCCTTCAGGGTGAAACTGATCGATTTTGGATCAACTTTAAAACCATGGCAGGTAGAGCGAGGTGAACAAATTCAGCCTCCTGGTTATAGGGCCCCTGAGGTTATTCTGGGTGTTACAGGGGGATTAAGTGTGGACATGTGGTCTCTAGGATGCGTGATGGTGTTCATGTACATTAAAGAACATCTCTACTCATTATATTCTGAATATGAGACCATTAGGGCCATAGTACAGATGCAAGGAAATATTCCAGAGGAATTATTTGAAAGAGCAATCAAAAAAAAAAATTTTTTTAAAAAGTGTGAAGAGATGACACTAAAAACATCCAAGGAGTATAATACAAGACCATGGTCTATTCCAAATTCCTCTGATGGCATTTATAAGCGCATCAACAGTCTTGATGACCTTCCGAATTTAAGACCAGTAATTATTGATCCAGATGAATTGCAGGATACACAGGAATTTATAGACCTGATAAAGAAGATGCTGTCTGTGAATCCGCTTGAACGGATCAGACCCACAAAAGCTCTCCATCACAGTTTTATTACAATGGAACACCTTTGTAAAGATGGCCCATATGCAAAATCAGCTCATAAAACTATGGAACTGGCAGAGCTTAAGGAGTCCACTGAAAACAAAAAAGAAAGTAAAGATAAATCATCACAAACCGTAGCTAACAACACCAAAGATGAAGGAGCTTCTGATCAAAGGTTAAGCGATAAAGAGTGTGAAAGCCCTTTTGTAATGGTGAAGCCACGTCGTTCAGGTATTCAACCATCCAAAAGAACTTTTGACAAATCTCCAGCAGACAAAAATCAAGATGCTCCTTACATTAGAGTAGAAACATGTTTAGATTCAAACAAAACTCCCAAGACCACGAAGATGTGTCATCACAAGGAGTCAATATCAAAGTTGGCAGGAAAATGTTCAAATGATGAAGAATCGAAAGAGATGTTTATAATGATTGAACCATCCAAAGGAACTTTTGACAGAAATAAAATGTCAATAAAAGTTGATAAGAGCACTACATCAGCTGGAACATGTCAACAACTTTCTGAAAGTAGTAAAGATGCTCCTTACATCAAAGTAGAAACATGTTTAGATTCAAACAAAAGTCACAAGACCACGAAGATGTGTCATCACAAGGAGTCAAAATCAAAGTTGGCAGGAAAATGTTTAAATGATGAAGATTGGAAAAGGACTTTTAGAATGGTGAAGCCACGTCGTTCAGGTATTGAACCATCCGAAGGAACTTTTGACAGATCTCCAGCAGTAAAAAAACGAAATAAAATGTCAATAAAAGTTGATAAGAGCACAACATCAGCTGGAACATGTCAACAACTTCCTGAACTTCCTGTTGCAAAGGCTTCGAAGAACAGTGTAGAAGAAAAAACTTCCAGCAAGGAAAGAAAACCTGTTTTTGTTGAGGTTAAAACAAAACACAAGTTTATTAGGAGGCTTATGGAAACCTTCTCTGGTTTATTTAAGTGGCTCCCAGGCTGCTAAAAGGAACCCTGGTTATTAAGATGTGTAGGCCATAATAAGCCAAAAAAAAATTTTTTTTAATCTATTTAAAATAAGGGGAAGGTGCCGTGTGATTTGGGTGGCAGCCGTGGGCGGGGGCCCCGGCGACCCAATCCCCGGACGACGACTCTGGCTTTAGGGACATGGAATGTCACCTCGCTGGGGGGGAAGGAGCCTGAGCTTGTGCGGGAGGCTGAGAGGTATCGACTAGAGATAGTCGGGCTTACCTCCACGCACAGCCTGGGCTCTGGAACCCAACTCCTTGAGAGAGGTCGGACTCTCTTCCACTCTGGAGTTGCCCAGGGTGAGAGGCGGCGAGCTGGTGTGGGCTTGCTCATAGCTCCCCAGCTCAGCCGCCATGTGTTGGAGTTCTCCCCACTTAACGAGAGGGTCGCTTCCCTGCGCCTTCGGGTCGGGGATAGGTCTCTCACTGTCGTTTCGGCCTACGGGCCGAACGGCAGTGCAGAGTACCCGGCCTTCCTGGAGGCCCTGGGAGGGGTGCTGGAAAGTGCCCCAACTGGGGACTCCATCGTTCTGTTGGGGGACTTCAACGCTCACGTGGGCAGCGACAGTGTTACCTGGAGAGGTGTGATTGGGAGGAACGGCCTCCCCGATCTGAACCCGAGCAGTGTTCTGTTATTGGACTTCTGTGCTAGCCACAGTCTGTCCATAACTAAAACCATGTTCGAGCATAAGGGTGTCCATCAGTGCACGTGGCACCAGGACACCCTAGGCCGGAGGTCAATGATCGACTTTGTAGTCGTGTCATCTGACCTCCGGCCGTATGTCTTGGACACTCGGGTGAAGAGAGGGGCTGAGCTGTCAACTGATCACCACCTGGTGGTGAGTTGGATCCGCTGGCAGGGGAGGAAGCTGGTCAGACCTGGAAGACCCAAGCGTATCGTGAGGGTCTGCTGGGAACGTCTGGCAGATTCCCCTGTCAGGGAGGTCTTCAACTCCCACCTCCGGGAGAGCTTTGACCGGATTCCGAGGGAGGCCAGAGACATTGAGTCCGAATGGACCATGTTCTCCACTTCCATTGTTGACGCGGCCGTCCGGAGCTGCGGCCGTAAGGTCTCCGGCGCCTGTCGCGGCGGCAATCCCCGAACCCGGTGGTGGACACCGGAAGTAAGGGGGTTCATGGGAGTTTGCCCAACCAGTCCACATGTGTTTTGTGGACTTGGAGAAGGCTTTCGAACGTGTCCCACGTGGCATCCTGTGGGAGGTGTTTCGAGAGTATGGGGTCGGAGGCCCTCTGCTGAGAGCTGTACGGTCCCTGTATGACCGGAGTAGGAGCTTGGTTCGCATTGCCGGCAGTAAGTCAGACCTGTTCCCGGTGCGTGTTGGACTCCGGCAGGGCTGCCCTTTGTCACCGGTTCTGTTCATTATTTTTATGGACAGAATTTCTAGGCGCAGCCAAGTGCCGGAGGGGGTACGGTTCGGGAGCCACTTGATTTCATCTCTGCTTTTTGCAGATGATGTGGTCTTGTTGGCTCCCTCGAGCCAGGACCTTCAGCATGCACTGGGGCGGTTTGCAGCCGAGTGTGAAGCAGCTGGGATGAGAATCAGCACCTCTAAGTCTGAGGCCATGGTTCTCGACCGGAAAAAGGTGGCTTGCACCCTCCAGGTCGGGGGAGAGTTCCTGCCTCAGGTGGAGGAGTTTAAGTATCTTGGGGTCTTGTTCACGAGTGAGGGGAGAACGGAGCGCGAGATCGACAGGCGGATCGGTGCGGCGGCCGCAGTAATGCGGTCATTGTATCGGTCCGTCGTGGTGAAGAAGGAGCTGAGCCGAAAGGCAAAGCTCTCGGTTTACCGGTCGATCTACGTTCCCACCCTCACCTATGGTCATGAACTCTGGGTCATGACCGAAAGAACGGGATCCCGGATACAAGCGGCCGAAATGAGTTTCCTCCGCAGGGTGGCGGGGCGTTCCCTTAGAGATAGGGTGAGGAGCTCTGTCACCCGGGAGGAGCTCGGAGTCGAGCCGCTGCTCCTCCACATCGAGAGGAGCCAGCTGAGGTGGCTCGGGCATCTGTATAGGATGCCCCCTGGACGCCTCCCTCGTGAGGTGTTCCGGGCATGTCCCACCGGGAGGAGGCCCCGAGGAAGACCCAGGACACGCTGGAGTGACTACGTCACTCGGCTGGCCTGGGAACGCCTTGGAGTCCCCCCGGAAGAGCTGGAGGAAGTGTCCGGGGAGAGGGAAGTCTGGGGATCCCTGCTCCGACTGCTGCCCCCGCGACCCGGACTCGGATAATGCAGTGGACAATGGATGGATGGATGGATCTATTTAAAAAGCAAATCTTCCAGACGTTATTTGTCTTTTTTTGCTTCTTATACAAAATGATGTTGTTAGAAACACAAAATAATGTAATTGCTTTAAAAATCTACAATGTTTATTACATATTTTGACCTGCGGGAGGCGCCATGTTTTACCTGCGCAATGCATTCTGGGGGCGATGACGTAGTTCGGTTGCTCTGGGAAGATAAGCCGCGTTTGTTTAACTGCGACAGGCATCTAAAACATAGATGAGCAGCACTCTCCTGGCCGTGGAGGCTGACGAGGGAGCCCATAAGACGTCTCGGTTGAGGCAAACTGGCCCAAAGTTCTCGTGTGCTGTGATGCACGGGAGATCTGCAAAAATGATCAAAGTCGTGCGCATCTTATCAGTGCATTAAACTGTATATCCTAATGCAGTGGCGCCACCAGCCGGAATCCTGTACGCACTGGGCGTACCCTTTTTTTGAAGGATTTATGTATTTATTTTTGGTACATGCTGGGTCCACCGTTTGATGACAGACAAGAGGCTGAGTGAACTTGCCCGGGAGTTTGACGACACGGGGAGGCGCAGACTTCACTTCAAATAGGCAAGAACATCATTATTTAATTTAATGACAATGTAAAGGACTCCAGTTCATAATAGTTTACAGTTAAAAGTTCATGTTTCTATTGTTATGGTGCTTTTATTTTGTTATATTCTTTCAACATGGAAGTGCTTTTATTTTGAAGAGAGAAAACTAAACTGATGAAAATGGAATGTAAACAGTAAAGCCTGAATTATGGTTCTGCGTCAAACCAACGCAGAGCACACGCCGACGCCGTGACGCCATCGTGAACCCTTTGGACTTCTCCGTCCCTCCATTTCGCCGCGGTGCAGTACCCCCTGTGACCGCTGATTCGCAATCTTTTCCTTAATGGTTTATCCGACTTTTTCCGGTCACAGTGAATCAAATAGATAAGGACAACCAAACCAAACAAAAAAAAAAAAAATCACACATAGACGAAGAAAAGAGCGCAGAAAGTTCACCACTGCTTCAAACCGGAAACCGGAAATGCGTTGCTTCCAAGCGAACCAATCACAGCCCTCTCCGTTTGCGTGTGGTCTGCGTCGCCTCGACGCGTAGTTACAATTTTCGGGAGGTGCACGTCAGTGACGGCGTCAGTGACGGACGGCGTCTGGTACGCGTCGACGCGTACCACACGCCGTAGGCACAGCGTCGTTTTAACGCAGAACCATAATTCAAGCTTAACGGGTTAATAACGGTTCACGGTAAAACGGTGAAGCAGATAAGAATACAAAGACAATACACAGAAAAGGAAGGACAAAAGGGAGAGTTAGCTCCAGTCGAGAGGGCAACAAGGTAGTTTATTTTATTTATTTGTCTGTCAGTTTGAGTTTGTGAGAAGTTTTGATACCAACGTAGTTTAAGTTAACTGTTAATGTATGGTTTTCTTTATTTTATGCAGCTCTTACGTTGGTCTTACAGTGGTTTATGGATCACAGAAACGCATAATAAACTATATGATGAGACCATCAGTCCAGACTTGCTTTGATTTTGACTGGGATGCTACAGTAAGAGCTTGACCATCCGTCACCGTGCTTCAGAACCTCGTCTCAACGTTTCAAGATGGATTCCCGCAACGGCCAGCAGATGGCATAAGTTGGTCTGAAAACTGAAACGGTAAAGGATAAAAGGACAGTTGCACTGAAAATGGAGGACATACAAGCGTCTTCTGTGAGCTGTAAGGACATTAATGGACAGATTGTCATTCTACAGAAGGACATACAGGATCATAAAGACTTGCTAAAAAATGCAAATGAAAATACAAGGCAGGATATAAAGGAGACAATTAAAAGTAAGGAACAAATGTTCCTTACTTGAGCCATGAGAACGGTCCCATCTTCCTGTGTGTTGGGGTTGCATTGAGGCTCTGAGAAGCTTCACCTGCAATTTACAACAAAAGTAAAGTTAGGCAAGGCAAGGCAAATTTATTTATATAGCACAATTCAACACAAGGTAATTCAAAGTGCTTTGAATTGACATTAAAAGCATATATATATATATATATATATATATATATATATGTTCTCCCCGTGCTTGTGTGGGTTTCCTCCGGGTACTCCGGTTTCCTCCCACAGTCCAAAAACATGCAGCGTAGGTTAATTGGTGATTCTAAATTGCCCGTAGGTGTGAGTGTGAGTGTGTCTGGTTGTTTGTCTGTATATGTGGCCCTGCGATGGACTGGCGACCTGTCCAGGGTGAATCCCTGCCTCTCGCCTGAAAATAGCTGGGATAGGCTCCAGCAGACCCCCGTGACCCTGCAAAGGATAAAGCGGGTATGGATAATGGATGGATGGATGGATGTATATATATATATATATATATATATATATATATATATATATATATATACCGGTAAGTAGCCTCATAGCTGTATCAACATCTGAACCTGACTGTTAGATTAAACAAAGAACATTTCTTTAGGGGATGGTGGATTTTATCATATGGGGACAGATCATTTGTGCTGATTACAAATAATATATTACAAATAATAGCACTGACCAAAACACCTGCAGAAATACTGCAGGAATGACATAGCGGCAGTTAAATGCAGCCTTCTGTAAGCTTTAATCAAATACATCAAAACACAAAAATAAAAACGAGTTTTCTGAACTTATCAATATGACTCTGTCCTTCACAGCATAAGTAAAATGGATCACTGCAAAAACTCAAAATCTTAACAAGAATATTTGTCTTATTTCTAGTTAAAATGTCTCATTTTAGTAAAAAAAATCTCATTACATTTAAAACAAGACTCATCAGTGGCAAAAACAACAATTTTCACCTGTTTCAAGTAGATTTTCACTTAAATTAAGTAGAAAAATCTGCCAGTGGAACAAGATTTTTTTTGCTAGTAATGAGAAGATAAATCTTGTCCCACTGGCAGATTTTTCTACTTATTTCAAGTGAAAATTTACTTGAAACAGGTGAAAATTGTCAAATAATTTATTTTTCTGGTGTTATTTTTCTGGTGATGACTCTAAATCAGGGGTATTGAACTAAAACTCAGAGGTCCAGAACCTTTATATATAGCCTATATATATATATATATATATATATATATATATATATATATATATATATATATATATATATATATATATATATATATATATACATATATAGGTCCCCAGTTTGATTCCCAAGCACAGCAGGGTCTTTCTGTGTGGAGTTTGCATGTTCTCCCCGTGCTTGTGTGGGTTTCCTCCGGGTACTCCGGTTTCCTCCCACAGTCCAAAAACATGCAGCGTAGGTTAATTGGTGATTCTAAATTGCCCGTAGGTGTGAGTGTGAGTGTGTCTGGTTGTTTGTCTGTATATGTGGCCATGCCTCTCGCCTGAAAATAGCTGGGATAGGCTCCAGCAGACCCCCGTGACCCTGCAAAGGATAAAGCGGGTATGGATAATGGATGGATGGATGGATGGATGGATGGATATATATATATATATATATATATATATATATATATATATATATATATATATATATATATATATATATATATATATAAGTAGCCTCATAGCTGTATCAACATCTGCACCTGACTGTTGGATTAAACAAAGAACATTTCAAAAATATTTGTCACTTAACATTGAAGTATACATGTGTAACTTGAATTTCACATTTTTTTCTCTTATTATTATTATCATTATCATAATATGATGTTGAGTTGTTACTCTGGCCGTATCATTATCAAAAAAGTGAACAAGTACTTTCATAATTTTGTCCTGCTCTGGCTGGTGGCTTCATCAATGTTTAATGAAAACCCTGTTTTTGAGCTTCTCTGATGGCCGTTTTTTAAAACTCTGCTGTGCCCATACCTGTCAAGTCTCCCGTTTTGGCTGGGAAACTACCGTATTTTACCCCCCTTTCCCACCGTGCTCTCGTATTAATATTTTCCTGTAAATTTCCCGTTTTATGATATAATAATTTTAAAAAGGGGTTATTGTGCCTTTGGCGCCTCTCGCAAGGTTAGTGGCAACAAAGGGAACAAACTCAGAACAACAAATCAGATGGATGGATGTAACGAGAGAGAAGACATTTCTGCCAGAAAAGCAAATTTCATGTAAATATATCTAAAAATGGGAGCCATAGACACACATGAGTGGCAACGAGAAATTTAAAGAAAATGTTTTACTTGACGACAATCAATTTAAATATGAACTGAAAATATTTAAAATACATACCGGTAAATGTGCTTTAATTCCCCTTTGGGTTTTCATTTAGGCTATATTATAGGAATTGCATACAGAGGATTGTCAACAGCATTTCAGTGCCAACAAATGTACATAAAGAGCACATAATTGTAGTTTGTAAACGATTGACAGGTAGATATTTTAAATATCTTGTAAACCTGTCTGTAAAATCTAATACTGGACCTCGGTTGGGCTGGTTGGACAGTGGGTGGCGGAAAATTTCCCTTATTCTTTTAATCCAAAAGTTGACAGGTATGTATGCCATGAGTACCTATTCATATAACTGGCATGCTGATTAGAAATGGTCAGGCTCCTCAAAGCTTTTTATCAACCGCTATTTTTTTACATAGATTTACAAGCGGTTGAGCAAAAGAGAAGGCTACATCATGTTCAGCAATGAACGAGCACAGACGGGTGTTCGCATCACAAACCCGGTGGGCCGTTGGTGCCGGTACATCAGCTGTGGCTGCGCTGAGGAGACAGCAGCTCTATTAAAGGAGACCTATTATGGCATTTAATGTATATTTTAAACAGGCCTTGAATGTCTTAAAAACAATCTAAAGCTTGTTTTTTCTACATAAATCATAAATCCAGCCTGTGGGCCCTGTCACTAGTTTTACCACTTGTAACCCCTTTTTCTGTGCTCCATTCTAAGGGAAGGGGGGGGGGTATGATAATGAGGCTCTATGCTGATTGGCTCCCTGAATGACGTGTAGCAGGGGAGGAGAATAAACCTCGCTCCGCCAGAGCATCCCGAGCCTGTAAATAAATTTTCACAAATGGCAACTTTATTGTTAAAAAAATAAAATATGAGCTGTATATAAATAACATTTATGCACTATTTCAGCCGGATCTGCCCGGCAGATGCTGAACGCTGGGCGCCCGGAGCCACGCCGGGCACCCAGCATGGCTCCGGGCGCCCGGCGTGGCTCCGGGGCGCTTCGCCTGTTACCGGTGATCAAACCGACAGATTTCTCTGAATATCTCGGAGGGTGAAGCTGGTCCAGCCTGGGACGTACCCCAGAAATCCCTGCTCCCAAAGCGGCTGGGAACCTGGACAATTTAGTCGGACGGACCCCGCTTTGGGAACCAGGAAGTCGGGCTGGAGGAGCGCGCATCACCGCGGCTTTAACCAGGGAATCTGAGCGGTTCCGACCGGCCGGGACCGCAGGAACCGGCCTGGACTGGTAGCAGGGACTCCCGGGGACCGACCGGCGGAATTTCAGCCGGATCTGCCCGGCGGATGCTGCGCGACGGGCGCCGCAACCGCACGGCGGGCGCACAGATCGCTCCGGAGCGCATCCGCGGCGCATCGCCCGTTACTGGGGATCAAACCGACAGATTTCGCTGAAAATCTCGGAGGGTGAAGCTGGTCCGACCTGGGACAGACCCCCAAGGACCCAGCTCCCAAACCACCCGGGAACCTGGATGATTTAACCCGGATCCGCGGCGCCACGGCGCCGCGTCCGACTGGCTCAATGAAAGGACCGCTCCAGCCGGGGAGAGAGCTGGTTGTGGGCGTGGTTTCAGCAGCGGAGGCTGAACCTATGGAAATGAGCGCCTATGGTGACGTCACCATAGGCGCAGATTCAGAATGGCTCAAAAAAAGGTCACGTGACACTGGGGGACTCTGTCCGGCGGGGGTCAGAGAGCTTGCAGAAATTCATGGTATTTTGTCTCCCCTGTCCTGGCAGGGTGAGGGGAGACCACTTTATATATGTTAAAACAAGAAAAAACGTGTTTTTCATAATAGGTCCCCTTTAAGGCTGATTTATGGTTCCGCGTTACACCAACGCAGGGCCTACCGCGTACCCTACGGTGTAGGCTCTGCGTCGATTTAACGCGGAACCATAATTCAGCCTTTAGCGGGATCTCCTTCGTGGCGAGGTACAGCTTTTTAACGGTAGGTTTTTAGAGCAGAGCGCGCAAAAGCACCTGGCTCTCTTCTGGCACCAGCTACCGAAACACCTGCCGTCTCCGCAGTTTCTTCCATCCATGCCCAGCGCCATTTCATTTTCAGTCTTTTATCAGCCAAATCATCCTCTACAGACTTCATAATTTTTTTCTCCATCTTGAAGTCGGTGATTTGTATTCTGGCTGGTTGAAACACCGCTCTGCGCCCTGCTGGCGTCAAAGACCCGCCCCGCTCTACTTCTGATTGGCTAGTGTTAGTTTGGTTTTAAGCGCCAGAGCTGCTTTCCTCTCATTCCATTGGTAGACGAACTCAGTTGACTCAAACTGACAGCCTATCAATAGGTCTTTATATGTAAACCGTTAAAGTTATTCATCTTTTCATTTTTTTTTTAACCAGTCAAACTCCGCACGCAGAGAAAAAAAAAAAGTCCACACGCCGGAGATCCGGCACGGTGCCGGGATACTTTAAACCCTTAGGGCCATAGTACAGATGCAAGGAAATATTCCAGATGAATTATTTGAAAGAGCGATCAAGAAAAGAAATTTTTTTAAAAGGTGTGAAGGGATGACACTAAAAACATCAAAGGAGTATAATACAAGACCATGGTCTATTCCAAATTCCTCTGATGGCATTTATAAGCGCATCAACAGTCTTGATGACCTTCCGAATTTAAGACCAGTAATTATTGATCCAGATGAATTGCAGGATACACAGGAATTTATAGACCTGATAAAGAAGATGCTGTCTGTGAATCCGCTTGAACGGATCAGACCCACAAAAGTTCTCTATCACAGTTTTGTTACAATGGAACACCTTTGTAAAGATGGCCCCTATGCAAAATCAGCTCATGAAACTATGAAACTGGCAGAGCTTAGGGAGTCAGCTGATGAGCCATTTGTAAAATCCACTGAAAACAAAAAAGAAAGTAAAGATAAATCATCACAAACCGTAGCTAACAACACCAAAGATGAAGGAGCTTCTGATCAAAGGTTAAGCGATAAAGAGTGGGAAAGGACTTTTATAATGGTGAAGCCACGTCGTTCAGGTATTCAACCATCCAAAAGAACTTTTGACAAATCTCCAGCAGACAAAAACCAATATGCTCCTTACATCAAAGTAGAAACATGTTTAGATTCAAACAAAACTCACAAGACCACGAAGATGTGTCATCACAAGGAGTCAAAATCAAAGTTGGCAGGAAAATGTTCAAATGATGAAGAATCGAAAGAGATTGTTATAATGGTGAAGCCACGTCGTTCAGGTATTGAAACATCCGAAGGAACTTTTAACAGATCTCCAGCAGAAAAAAAACGAAATAAAATGTCAATAAAAGTTGATAAGAGCACAACATCAGCTGGAACATGTCAACAACTTCCTGAAAGTAGTAAAGATGCTCCTTACATCAAAGTAGAAACATGTTTAGATTCAAACAAAAGTCACAAGACCACGAAGATGTGTCATCACAAGGAGTCAAAATTAGAGTTAGCAGGTAAATGCTCCAACTGGCCATGTTGCAATAAGAGACAAACTGTTGCAAAGGCTTCGAAGAACAGTGTAGAAGAAAAAACTTCCAGCAAGGAAAGAAAACCTGTTTTTGTTGAGGTTAAAACAAAACACAAGTTTATTAGGAGGCTTATGGAAACCTTCTCTGGTTTATTTAAGTGGCTCCCAGGCTGCTAAAAGGAACCCTGGTTATTAAGATGTGTAGGCCATAATAAGCCACAATTGTTCTCTTATACTAAATTATGTTGTTAGAAACACATAAAATAATGTAATTGCTTTAAAAATCTACAATGTTTATTACATATTTTGACCTGCGGGAGGTGCCATGTTTTACCTGCGCAATGCATTCTGGGGGCGATGACGTAGTTCGGTTGCTCTGGGAAGATAAGCCACATTTGTTTAACTGCGACAGGTATCTAAAACATAGATGAGCAGCACTCTCCCGGCCGTGGAGGCTGACGAGGGAGCCCATAAGACGTCGGTTGAGGCAAACTGGCCCAAAGTTCTCGTGTGCTGTGATGCACGGGAGATCTGCAAAAATTATCAAAGTCGTGTGCATCTTATCAGTGCATTAAACTCTATATCCTAATGCAGTGGCGCCACCAGCCGGAATCCTGTACGCACTGCGCGTACCCTTTTTTTGAAGGATTTATGTATTTATTTTTGGTACATGCTGGGTCCACCGTTTGATGACAGACAAGAGGCTGAGTGAACTTGCCCGGGAGTTTGACGACACGGGGAGGCGCAGACTTCACTTCAAATAGGCAAGAAAATCATTATTTAATTTAATGACTATGTAAAGGACTCCAGTTCATAATAGTTTACAGTTAAAAGTTCATGTTTCTAATGAAATGATGAAAAAGGAATGTAAACAGTAAAGCCTGAATTATGGTTCTGCGTCAAACCAACGCAGAGCACACGCCGTCGCCGTGACGCCGTCGTGAACCCTTCGGACTTCTCCGTCACTCCATTTCGCCACGGTGCAGTACCCCCTGTGACCGCTGATTCACAATCTTTTCCTGAATGGTTTAACCGACTTTTTCCGGTCACAGTGAATCAAAGAGATAAGGACAACCAAACCAAAGCAAAAAAAAATAAAAAATCACACATACACGAAGAAAAGAGCGCTGAAAGTTCACCACTGCTTCAAACCGGAAACCGGAAATGCGTTGCTACCAAGCGAAGCAATCACAGCCCTCTCCGTCTGCGTGTGGTACGCGTCGACGCGTACCACACGCCGTAGGCACAGTGTCGTTTTAACGCAGAACCATAACTCAAGCTTAACGGGTTAATAACGGTTCACGGTAAAGCAGATAAGAATACAAAGACAATACACAGAAAAGGAAGGACAAAAGGGAGAGTTAGCTCCAGTCGAGAGGGCAACAAGGTAGTTTATTTTATTTATTTGTCTGTCAGTTTGAGTTTGTGAGAAGTTTTGATACCAACGTAGTTTAAGTTAACTGTTAATGTATTGTTTTCTTTATTTTATGCAGCTCTTACGTTGGTCTTACAGTGGTTTATGGATCACAGAAATGCATAATAAACTATATGATGAGACCATCAGTCCAGACTTGCTTTGATTTCGACTGGGATGCTACAGTAAGAGCTTGACCATCCGTCACCGTGCTTCACAACGTCGTCTCAACGTTTCAAGATGGATTCCCGCAACGGCCAGCAGGTGGCATAAAACAGTCTGAAAACTGAAACGGTAAAGGATAAAAGGACAGTTGCACTGAAAATGGAGGACATACAAGCGTCTTCTGTGAGCTGTAAGGACATTAATGGACAGATTGTCATTCTACAGAAGGACATACAGGATCATAAAGACTTGCTAAAAAATGCAAATGAAAATACAAGGCAGGATATAAAGGAGACAATTAAAAGTAAGGAACAAATGTTGGCTGATCTACAGTGTAAAGCCCAGAGCACTACAGAGGAACTTCGCCGCTCTGTACGTCCTAAAATGCCAACAGAAAAAATGCTTGCTTATCAAAATGAAGAAGTAAGTAAAAAACAAAAAAGGCGTACAAGCTTATATGAACATTGGAAAATCCAAGCACGTGAGACAAGAGAAAAACTTAAGTCAGACATAACTGAAGCTCAAATGTCATCACTTGAGGACATTTTGGAGAAAGAAAAAGATGACATTATGAAACTCTACACTGAACTAAGAGACCATGTAACACCAACAACTGATTTAAGACGAAAGATTGATGCATGTGAAGCAGTAACTGATGACATTATTAAAGTCACATATGAAAGATGAACATGTATTCGATGCAGAACATGTAAGATGTCGTCTACGCAAGCTGCTGGATCGGGACTATGCACACTCCATTTATGGTTCTACTGCTGCACAGTCACATAGTACCCAGCGTTCCTCATCTTCACGTGTCTCATCTTCACACATTGCATCAAAACGGGCAGATGCAGTGGCAGAGTTGGTGCAAGCCTGCCCATTCCTGACATCAACAGCAGCCAAAACACAATACATCAGGGCTGCTGCATGAGAACACACTTCTCCTAATGCCTTGCAGGTACAATGAGCCATGAGAACGGTCCCATCTTCCTGTGTGTTGGGGTTGCATTGAGGCTCTGAGAAGCTTCACCTGCAATTTACAACAAAAGTAAAGTTAGGCAAGGCAAGGCAAATTTATTTATATAGCACAATTCAACACAAGGTAATTCAAAGTGCTTTGAATTTACATTAAAAGCATATATATATATATATATATATATAAAGCATATATATATATATATATGTTCTCCCCGTGCTTGTGTGGGTTTCCTCCGGGTACTCCGGTTTCCTCCCACAGTCCAAAAACATGCATGCTAGGTTAATTGGTGATTCTAAATTGCCCGTAGGTGTGAGTGTGAGTGTGTCTGGTTGTTTGTCTGTATATGTGGCCCTGCGATGGACTGGCGACCTGTCCAGGGTGAACCCCTGCCTCTCGCCTGAAAATAGCTGGGATAGGCTCCAGCAGACCCCCGTGACCCTGCAAAGGATAAAGCGGGTATGGATAATGGATGGATGGATGGATATATATATATATATATATATATATATATATATATATACACCGGTAAGTAGCCTCATAGCTGTATCAACATCTGCACCTGACTGTTAGATTAAACAAAGAACATTTCTTTAGGGGATGGTGGATTTTATCATATGGGGACAGATGATCATTTGTGCTGATTACAAATAATATATTACAAATAATAGCACTGACCAAAACACCTGCAGAAATACTGCAGGAATGACATAGCGGCAGTTAAATGCAGCCTTCTGTAAGCTTTAATCAAATACATCAAAACACAAAAATAAAAACGAGTTTTCTGAACTTATCAATATGACTCTGTCCTTCACTGCATAAGTTAAATGGATCACTGCAAAAACTCAAAATCTTAACAAGAATATTTGTCTTATTTCTAGTTAAAATGTCTCATTTTAGTAAAAAAAATCTCATTACATTTAAAACAAGACTCATCAGTGGCAAAAACAACAATTTTCACCTGTTTCAAGTAGATTTTCACTTAAATTAAGTAGAAAAATCTGCCAGTGGAACAAGATTTTTTTGCTAGTAATGAGAAGATAAATCTTGTCCCACTGGCAGATTTTTCTACTTATTTCAAGTGAAAATTTACCTGAAACAGGTGAAAATTGTCAAATAATTTATTTTTCTGGTGTTATTTTTCTGGTGATGACTCTAAATCAGGGGTATTGAACTAAAACTTTAAAGCGGAGGTCCAGAACCTTTATATATATATATATAAAGGTCCCTATATATATATATATATATATATATATACATACATATATACATATATAGGTCCCCAGTTTGATTCCCAAGCACAGCAGGGTCTTTCTGTGTGGAGTTTGCATGTTCTCCCCGTGCTTGTGTGGGTTTCCTCCGGGTACTCCGGTTTCCTCCCACAGTCCAAAAACATGCAGCGTAGGTTAATTGGTGATTCTAAATTGCCCGTAGGTGTGAGTGTGAGTGTGTCTGGTTGTTTGTCTGTATATGTGGCCATGCCTCTCGCCTGAAAATAGCTGGGATAGGCTCCAGCAGACCCCCGTGACCCTGCAAAGGATAAAGCGGGTATGGATAATGGATGGATGGATGGATGGATGGATATATATATAGTTGACCCGCCGGACACGTTTGTCTTCATTATATAACAATCTCTTTCGATTCTTCATCATTTGAACATTTTCCTGCCAACTTTGATTTTGACTCCTTGTGATGACACATCTTCGTGGTCTTGTGAGTTTTGTTTGAATCTAAACATGATTCTACATGACAAACGTGTCCGGCGGGTCAAGCTGCTCCGTCAGCCCCGGGAGAGAAACCTGCAGCTTTGTTGAAAATTACGCTGGCTGAAATAAATCATTTAGGAAGATGTTGGTTTAATAGATGAAATCTAACAGTTGTAGCTACGCCTGTTAAGAAATTTGCTCCGAAATTTCGAGATTTCTGTCTGCCGGCTCCGGAGCTTGGGTCCGCGTTAAATCGACGCAGAGCCTACGGCGTAGGGTACGGCGTAGGGTACGGCGTACGGCGCGCGTCGCCGCGTACATCGACGCAGACCTTACGGCGATGGTTACGTAACCTACGCCATAGGCTCTGCGTTGGTGTAACGCGGAACCATCAATCCCTTTATCCTGGTATGATCTTCGGCAACTTTATCTGAAAGTGTGTAAATTACCCAGATAACAGCTGGATTACTTTGTGGTTTCTGAAAACTATTATATCAGAAACATCCAAAACAAATCTGACGAGTCACAGGATTATTTCTCTCTATTTCTCTGAGACGAGTTTGCCTGTTTGCCTTCGGTCGGCGAGTCAAATCGACGGAAGAGCCTACGGCGTAGGTTACGTAGCCTACGGCGTAGCTTACGTAGCCTACGGCGTAACCTAACAGCCTTTACTCCGGCGCGATCTTAGCGAACAACGGGAAAAAAATGGGATTATGTACATTCACTGAGTGAATATTATGAAAGTAAAATATTGGTTTGCAACTAGAAATGTAATCAAAACGCATTTTTATGCAGAAACTAACTAAAAATATTGATATTATTCACAAAAAAATAAGAAATGTCCGCCATGTTTTTTTTTTGATTCAGTCCGCAAATGACGACGAAAAACATTCTGGGAAATTTTCATACCCCCTCGCTCGCCAAGTGAGCATCTGAAATCCCTCTATCCGTAGGGGCTATTCTCAGCCCCTAGCCCTCGTTATGCCCCCTCCCCTTAGGTGAAAAGAGGAATTGGGACACCACTACCTTCACGGGAACGCGCAAAAGTTAGGGTTAGTGAAGAAAACGAGGGCGAGGGGTTCAATTGGGACGCAGCCTAAGTCCGCATCTCCGCAGACTTTTGGAAAAGGAATTACCCACAGTTCCTTGCGTTGTGACATAAAAGGAGGTTACCAGGGAGAATGTAAACAAAACAGGGGGCGGAAGAAAAGAATTCCTGTGCGACTGCGAGACGAAAGAAGTTCACCTGTAAATATAAATACATAGCCCATTGGTGATTTAAATTCAGAAACTGTTATCCCGTGATGATTTTTCAACGGCCCTACTATTTCCTTTACAAACAGGGAGCGACCAACAAACGGAGGGAAGAAAACCAAAAAAAGGACAAATTAAGTTTTGGACTTTCTTCACGACTAAAGACAAGAAAAGAGGCTGAGGGATCTGGATGAAAAGGAAGAGGAGAGGGAAAAGAAGAGGGATGACCAGTTATCAAAGTCAATTGACATTTTTGGGAAGATGGTGGACAAAATGTAGTTTTCTTCATCATTTTTTTAGGTTCAATTTCTTTTGTTTTCATTTTATATTAGACAAATCCTCAGTTGACCTGGTGTTGAATAAACAAGACTTGCTTTTCTTTAATCTGAGTACAGTGTTTGAATTAAGATTCCCTATGTTAACAGAAATGCATACATGTAAATACTAGCAAGATAGTTTTAGATCCAATACAAACAAGTCAGGCAGTAATTTGGTTATTCATTTATTTATGACCACAAAATTTAAACAATTTCAGCAAGTTGTACAAAAACGTTGCAGTAAATAGTGATAATATAACTGAAATATTTAGCTCAGGTTACCATCAGTTTATACGCTCTCTTACAAAAATGAAATGACATCATGCTCAAAATGGAAAGTAATATTAGATGTTCATAACACAGCTGGAATATTTAACTCAGGATACCATCAGTTTACACGCTCTTACAAAAATGAAATTACTCGGTGATTGAGCCTGGCATACTGGATGCGCTCGCTGGTATGTGTAGATTGAAAGAAATACACTACATTAACAAGGAAATACATATTGTACTGTGCACATATTTAAATTGTGTTCTTTGTTGAATTTTATTGTTTTCAAACATCCGTAGGATGATCATTCCCAAACTTATAATACCGGTAGGTAACATTTTGATCTGACTAGGAATTTTGTAAATTGAAATATTAAATACAGTTTATAAAAAAAACCAACAAAAAAAACATTTTTTTATCTGACGTGTTTCCGGTTTTTGCTAAGTGCTGTCATTATATTATTCACACGGCTCTCACCTTGTGAAACTCCAGAGTGGAACAGAGCCCAAACCCTCTCGAGGAGACTGGTTCATGAGCCCGAGCCCTGCCCAATCTAGATATCCGACTACATCAAGCCTGAATTTCTTAATCTGGTGCATCAGCTCAGGCCAGAAAGGTGACAGTCCATGTCCCTAGATCCAGATTCTGCAGCTGAGGATTGGACCGCCAAGTTCCCCGCCTTCAGCCACTACCCAGAATTAGGGATATTTTTTACAAGATTTTTACAATTCTAATTCCATTTTTGATTCTGCTTGACGATTTGGATCTTTATCGATTCCCTTATAAATTCTCATTTTGAAAAAAGGACAATGAGGCAAATGGCGCTTATGATATTCATTAGTTAATTAGTTACCTGCAGCATTATTAGCCAGAGGCATACTAACGTTCATGCTGCTGGGTTAATAATTACTGACGTTGGTCCAGAGCGGATCGAAAACATGACATTCATTGATTGTTATTGCGTGCTGTGCGCGCAAATGTTTTTGCATGTTGGTAGTATTTCCTCCCTTTGACAAAATATTCACTTGGCAAGTCTTTTTTACTGAAATGTAACCAGACTTTCAAGGGTTTGCGTCGCTTGGGAGCTATGTTTACTATTGACTGCTAGCTACGCGATGTGCCTGATGAGGTAATTCGTGCCCACTGGAATCCAAAAGAGAATTGTTTGCAAAATTTGCAAACGGTTCCAAGGAATTGAAACACTGGGAACCGGTTCTCGATTCTTCTCCCCTACCCAGAATAAGTTGTGGCTCGGTAAAA
The DNA here is from genome assembly GCF_033807715.1 of Cololabis saira. Taxonomy (NCBI): domain Eukaryota; kingdom Metazoa; phylum Chordata; class Actinopteri; order Beloniformes; family Belonidae; genus Cololabis; species Cololabis saira. The sequence goes on from NC_084597.1 coordinate 20,483,947, forward strand.
ACATGCAGAGAATATCCAAAAAAATAAAATATGAGAAGGATCCTTTAACGAACACATCTGACATTAAATGTTCTTGCTCAGGTCTGACGAACAGTTCAATAGAAACATTAATTGCAGGCACCAAGTAAAACGAGAAAATCATTGTTTCGGTAACTTTATTAACACATATCTACATTTACATGATGAATGTTTTAAGGAAAGTGGTTTACATAATCGCTAATCTTTTTTAAAATAAAGCATTAATCTCAGCTTGCAAAAAGAGTGAAATATCAAGTGCAGAATTCCACAGTTGGTCCATTCATGTCTAAAATGCAAAAAGGCTCAATGTCTAGCACTCGTTGCTCATATAAGGACAGATTACACACACTTGTGCAATGTCATCGTATTCGTATGTCCTTTTCAGAAACGTGTCTGTGAGTCTCAGCCCAGAAATGCTCTGAAATGAAGAGGTGGAGAGGGGGATTAGGTGAGGGAAGTCATCAAAGTGGTGATGTGGAAGGTTTGGATCATACCTGCAGGCCCTGAACGGAGGAGAAGACTGTGAGGGGGAGCAACAGCGAGGCTCCGGGACTGAGTTTTCCCAGCTGTCGCCCTGAGATACCACACCAGTGGATTGAAATCGTGTTGCACATTTCCAACACCAGGTCCATGGTTCTTTCACTATAAAACACAAAGGCCAAGATGAGATGAACTGATGGTTACTGCCAACAGGTTGTAACTGTAACTCACAATTTGTTCTGAATTGCATTTGCACCTGGAGTTGGTTATTTTACAGACGATCTCAAAAGGTTCTTCGAGGTTTACGGTATCTGGAATCGTCTCCAAAGACAGCCTGATGTCACCATACCCTGGAGCCTGGAGGACACAAAAGGAAAGAACAAAATTTGCCAAAAACAATCAAGATTTAGGGGGCACGGTGGCGCAGCCGTCTCACAGCTAGAAGGTCCTGGGTTCAATTTCCACCGGGGAATTCAATTCAATTAAATTCAATTCCCGTCTGTGTGGAGTTTGCATGTTCTCCCCGTGTTCCCTTGGGTAGCTAATGTGAGCTACCCTCACAAACACATGCCCCCTCTGGCCAACCGGGGCGCCAGATAAGTTAAGGAGGAGACTTGAGCTCAGTGTGGGCTCTCCCAGGATTGGTAGAGGGAGCAATGCCCTGCCTGACTTAGGTAGGAGCACTGGGTGATAAAAAAATGAGGATAAAAATATAAAAAAAATAATAATCAAGATTTCAGTCAGAGAAGTAACATCGTAGAAGATACCATTCTCTGAAGCTGACTGGTCTGCAGCCTCCCCCTCTCCCCGAGGTTGGTCTTCCAAACGATGTCGAGTTTGCCTATGACCGTCACTCCCTTGATGACGCCGGCCTTCTCTGCGTACTCCGGCTTTGGCTTCAGGCAGTATAAGTACTGCCGTGTGTCCATGGGCTGTAGGTAGGACATTTTCCCAAATGTGGATTCTCTGAAAGGCGAAGAGATTCTGGTGAGAACTGGGTGTGGCTCCAAATAACTGGACCAAACAGGAAGGAATGAGTGATTTACCCTTGATCCCCAGACGCGACTATGTTGAGCTCTGTGACGTTGTACATCATAGACGGTTCCAGAGACACTTTCTCCATGAACATCGGTGAGGTGGTGATGTTCTGGATCTGAGCTTCCAGAAACACTTCGTCTGTCTTGAACACATAGGTCAAATTGCAAATATTTTCTCCTAAGCGTTATGTTCAGTTGCATCGTCTCCTAGGTGAACTGAGCAACACATCAACTTTGACATTAGCTACTGAGGGAGGTTAGACTTGTGCAGCATTTTACTGCCTCAAAAGGATAAGGTCGCTTTTTTCAGAGTCACATGCTCAGAAGGTCCTTTCAAGGTTTACTCACTGCTAGTTTCCTCCCATCTTTACTGGCTTTCAGATTTCCTTTTCATAAAACAGAAGCATATCCTCCAAAAAAATGTTTTTTGTTAAAAAAAACAAGTGAAAAGTTATAATGAAAAAAAAAAAACCTTGGGTCCACCTTTTAACTCCCAAGTATTGATACGCAAGTATATTTATTGAGTAGGCCAATGGTCGTGCAGTGGCGCTCCTACTACACTGAGCACTATTCTGATGTCTTTGTTCTTTTATTATTATTTTTTTAATACTAGTCTGGTTGTGACTCCGTCAACGTACTGTCTATTTCTGTCACAACCAGACAGTTTCTTCTACATCTGTTGTTACTGTCCTGATGGAAATCAAAGAGAAATCCAGAAGAACCAGACTAAAACTCGAAGAAGAAACAGATTAGGGTGGGTGTCCACACTACAGGTCTGACACACTCAGAAAAGACTGTGAATATAGTCCCCTTCCACTTCCACTGCAGGATTCTCCACAAAGAGTCCTCTTCTACGGCCAGTAAGGATACGAGGAAGGATTAAAAAAAAACAAAAAAAAAACTGCTTTTGTTGGAAACATGGGGAAGAAAAAGGTGAACCTATCCTTTGGGCTACTATTCAGCTGATGTGAGAGTAATTTAGTCAGTTTACCAACCGTATTCAAAAGAACCAAAAATTAAAACATATAAAAGAAAAACAGACATTTATTAGATGTGATCAGATTTGCTCAGTGGACCTTTGAGGACATGTTAATACAAGGACATAGTAGAGGCTGCACGCTCGACTGAGTTCAAAATCCAGTATTTAGTTGCAATAATTTATTCAAACTAGTAGCATTTTAGTCTAGTGGGAGTTGAACGCCTGAGCTCTTCTTGCTGAATGTGACAGAAACCTTTTGTGAATAAGAATGTTCAAACAGTGCAAAACTATAAACAAAATAAATAACAGATTATGTAAAGCAACTAAAAATAAGGTGAAAAAAAGGACCTAATTTTTGGTCTTTTCATACATACGTAGTCCATAAATATGTATGGAATACACAAAATTTCCACAGGCGTTGATGCTTGCTTTCAAATTATTGCTGAGGATTTATGGGAGACATTAGCATGCGTTATTTGTCATCCATATAACAATATTTGTTGTTTATATGGAGTACTGACACTCATTTACAATACCCTACACCACTACACATGAGCAGGATTGTGAAGATGATGCTTTCCGTCGTCTTTGCGCATTTATCTACATTTCCAACAGTCCTTTTGTCCGTGCAGCCTCCACCACACAGTAAAATAAAAATAAAAAATAAGCAAAGATTAGTACATGCTTGCAGTTCATAGTAAAAGATTTGAAACCACTCTAAATTCAGTTAATAATAATAATATATTAAAAATTAAATAAAATCACAGAGCTTAGAATATTGGCTCCATGCAAAGCTATTCCAACCAAATCTTGTGATTTATTGGAAATAATCAAATATCTGTTCCATTAACTACAATAAACAAGCTAATTTTGGTTGCATAATCACAAAGATTAAGTCTGTTCAGTCTGATTCTGACATTACTCATACTTACACTATGAGATAATAATTGAAATGTTTACAATTACGACGACTTATCACATACCCCAGTTTTCCCAATTAATAGTCAACACAAGCAATGCATTTCCCCACCCACCACAATTAAAAAAGTCCAAGCCCTGTGTAGGATGCATGAAAGTATGAGCAGACAAAGAAAGGGCAAAAGAAAAACTATGGAACTTTACTCTTGTCTTTTAAGAGTTACCAGGTGTTTTAGAAACATTCAGACATTTACTCCCATTGTTTTGTTTTGCACCTTTCCTTGTGCACAGACAGATGCAGTCTGCAGCGCCAGGAAGGATGAAGATGAGCAAAGATTCAGTCATGAGAACAGAAGAAAGAATTACCACAGAACTGAGGTCACTCTAATGGAGAAAATAAAATACAAGACATCATGAACAAATGAAGTTACATGCAAATGTTGATGACAATGAATATTTGCAGTTGAAAATATATATATTTATTTACATATATGTAAAAGAAAACAATACTACTGGTATGAAAATGAGGAGGAAAAAAAAGGAGAAAAGCTTAGTTAGGAAAACCCTCGATCTCCAGCTTTACTGGCATCCAAAAACCAGAAGAAACTTTGTAAAAATTCTCTGGAGGTTCAAGTGTTTTCCTGGAGGCTCGGTCTAGGGCTAACTGACTAGCAGCATGAGGAAAAATGTTCCTGACTACGACATGAAACGAAGCACATCCGAAGGGTTATTTACCTCTGCGTTGTAGAACTTTGTCTTTACATCCAGCGGCTTCAAAACCTGATTGAAAAAAGATTGAAAATTGAACATCTGAGTTTTCTCAACTTGTCCTGCCATTAGGCTGGGGGGGGGGGGGGGGGGACAAAAACCCTCCAAAAAAACAAACCCCAAAACATCCACACAAGCTGCAAATCTACTAAGGAGACAAATAAAATTAAATCTGACGGATCATTTGACTATGATTCACGCTGAAAGGAACACAGCGACGCTTCATGTTGGTCCCAAAGTGGTCGCAGATGACTTAAACAGACAATCCACACAAGAGTGGGTAATTGCGTTTGCTCTGCTGTGGGTCTGCGGCATTTCACAAGTCGCCTCGAAGGTTGCGCATGAGTTTGACACCTCCATCTAACGAGAACACACAAATAACGCTCACCTGGAATTTAAAGAATTTCCGAAAATAGAGCTTCTCCCCGTAGTGAGTGGTGTAACTGACCGCACAAACTAAACTGAGTTGGAAAACAGAAAAAAAGTTTTCATTAGACTCAAGAAAGGAAATGCATGCTCTCCGATTTGTGATGTCAAAGTGGGGGGGGTGGGTTGTTTGGGTTTACTCACATGTGTGTCCCAATCTCTTTGACTTCATGGTGAATGACATCATCAATGCAGCATTCAGGTTTGAGTTCTGCGACAGCAGAGTTTGAGGCGGATAGGTTGAGCCTCTGGGAGCTCGTCTGTAGGTCGGCCTTTTGGCAACCAAGCACATGACGCCAACAGTTACAAATGAGAGTAAAAAAACAGCAGAAAAATACATGATGCACATAGAAGAGGTTATTTCCTCGTTACTATACCTTCACAAGGATGTCTTTTACGACTTGGTTGCTGTCATTATGTACGCTTATATAACTGGAGAAGGTCTCACCGAGAAAAATATTTCTGTATATGGCAAAAACAGGAGGGTGTTTGACATTTTTTTTTTGGTTTTTATTTTTCATTTAATGCCACATGTTGTTGCAATACCACTTCTGAACACATGGAGGCATACAGCTCTGCTGTGTTAATGAGTGGGGATGGTCCAGCATGTCTTGTAATACCACTGTCCTACTAGAGATGCACTTGGTTGTGTCTTACACCAATGGCTGACATACGAACTGTGATATGCTGCCTCCATGTGGTAAGGATAGATAAAACTACATGCATTGGCTTTACAGCTCTAGCAGAAAGTTTGGTGTTATTACCCAAAGTTCTGGGGTAATGTGAGCATCTCTCCCAGCATTAATGTCTCTGCTCCTTTGATGGTGGAGGGGTCCTCCTTCATGAGCTGACCAAACAAGTCACCTGTGAAGACAAGAGGACAGGTTTTAAAACAAAAAAGGATGTCTGGTCGTGGTGATTTGGATCACCAGCTGGTCAGCTGGTGCATCACTCGCACCCTCATTCGCTCTAGCCCTCTCTTACACCTTTTCAACGAGACTGAAATCAGGTTCCGGCTGGAGCCAGTTCAGACCTAGCTCAGCTTTGGAGCCATTTAAGAACAGGGTTGTCTTTCCATAAACACTGAGTCATGTCACAACTGCATCATTATTTCTCTTCCAAGATGGTTTCAACCTGCTTATATTCTGAATTACTCTACAGAAAAACAGGGCAGAAAGGACACACGTCATAGCGTTTACCTCCTGATCCGTCCTGACTAAGGTCTTATTATTGAATGTCTGCATTCATAAAGTTGGTCAAAAACATTGGTTTAATAATGTTTGGAAAGGCTTAAGGCTATTTATGAATGCTGCTACAAACAGATTTTAGATCTGCCTTTTTAGCAGGAGCTACAAATGCCCAACAAATCACCCAACAGTGTTTGTTCCTAATATGCAACCACTGAGGAGAAATTCAGTATTAGAAATATGTTGTGAATCCCACTTTTTGCAAAACTCATAATGTTCAGACATTTTTCAGACCCTCCCAGCATCTCAGAGCAAAAATGACTGCTTATCCATTTCATTTTATACAATATGCTGATTTTTTATTCATTTATATCTAGCTTGGTGGTTAATTTATGTGAGCCCTAAGCACTCGGAGACATGCTTCTCTTCACTGCTGCATACATAAATAGAGATCCTACCTAGAAGTGTCAGTATGATTCATGGTTTATGTGGCGTTTGATTACCATTGCACTGCTCTAAGCAGCGCACTGAAGAAAAAAACTGACAGTAGAAACTTTAGGAAGCCTGGTAATTGAAAGCTATGACCTAAGAGTTTAAATCTATATTTGCAGATCTGGAGTTTGGCAGGACACTCAAAATGACAGGTGTCACCTTCACATACATTTTACGATGGCCCCTGAGTCGTTAAGAAAAATAATTCATCTTAAACATTTCATCAGTGGCAGGAGTGTGAGTCAGTGTAACCAGAGAGAATCTCAACAACTAAAGCTTGAGTTATGGTTCTGCGTCAAAACGACGCCGTGCCTACGCGTACAACACGCCGACGGAGAGGGCTGTGATTGATTCGCTTGGTAGCAACGCATATCCGGTTTGAAGCAGTCGTGAACTTTCAGCTCTCTTTTCTTCGTGTATGTGGGAATTTTTTTGTTTTGTTTTTTTGCACAATAGATGTCCTTATCTCCTTGATTCACTATGACTGGAAAAAGTCAGATAAACCATTCTAGTCAAGGGGCAACTTTATAAAAGAGCCTCCGTTAAAACTTTTGCTCACATGTCTGGGTAAAGTTTGACAACCTATTTTTTTTGTTAGAACAAATCTATAGAAGGAATTTTAGGGGTGTTGTCATCTTGAATTTTTTTGCTGGTTACCACTAGAGGCCCTAGAATATTCAAATTCTCAATTCAGGCATATGGTCAGTTTTGGTCAACCTGTACAATTTGTATGCATAATTGTCAATATTAAAACATTGTATATCTAAGGAAATAGATAAAACAATACTAAAAAAAACCTTTATGAATCATATTGTAATATTTTAGCCAATATTGGATACAAAATATCACTTTTTTATAGATAGTCAGGGGGGAAACCCTAAGATTGATAACTATGCTCACGCTTTAGGGTAAAGTTTGACAACCTTATTTCTTTGTTAGAAGGAACCCCTAGGAGGAATAAAAGGGTGGGATTTTTTTGCTGGTGACCACTGGAGGCGCTGTAACATTCAAATACTCAATTCATGCATATGGTCACAATAATGGTCAAAATGTACAGTTTATATGCAAAATCTTCAATGTTCAAGATTTTATATTTAGGGAAATGGATAAAACATCAATTGAAACATTTTTTTTAACTGTATTGCTATATTTTGTCCAATATTGGTTAAAAAATATGACTTTTTTATAGGCGTTTTGAACACACACACAATAAGCATCTTTTTTTTTGCATTCTAACTAGTAATGGGATGTAATGCTAATTGAAGCAACTAGGTAGCTAGGCAAGGTAGCAAGGCAAGCTAGCTAGAGCTCTGCACCATGCTTTTTAGGGCTTCACTTTTGGCACTTTCGCACTAGGACTTACTTGGCCCGACTCGGCTCGGTGCGGTACGGCACGGTTCCACACGTGTGTTTTCGCACTGCCAGGGGAGAAGCGGGCAGGTTGGGGTGAAGCTGCTGTGACGTACTCGATTGCGCAACCGCTTTGTTCATGTCGGCGCTGATGAGAAATCAGCTGGAGCCGGGAGCGGCTGAGAGTAAAACAGCCCGTCTACATCGCTTTTTTAATTTTTTCTCGACAGCCACCAGGTTTATGAACATCTGCACCTCAGAGTTGGATCACCAAACAGAAGTTTTGCTCTTTATAATAAAATCGCTGCGAGCCGCGAGTCCCCTCGCGCTGACTCCCGCTTCCTGATTCAAACGTCTGCCGGCCCCGCCCCCGACCAATCAGAGGCGCGGAGGGTGGTGACGTCCCCGCCCCCCGACCAATCGGTGGCGAGGAGGTGGTGACGTCAGAAATAGTCCCTGCTCAGCCCGCTTTCAGAACCTCACTGAAATGGTTACAGAAAAAAGTATCGACTTGGAGCGGCTCTACTCGTCTCAGCCCTAGTGCGAAAGCGCAAAACGGGTAGAACCGAGCTGAGGTGGTACCAGTGCAAAAGCGCCATTTCTGCGCTTCACTGAACGGAATGATGCCAATGATTAATTCTCCAGCGCCTGACTATAATACACTTTGGACAGTATTAAAAAACTGCCATAACATGACCAACAACCTAGGCCAAAAGTACACAGACATAACATTTAATGAGCAGCTGTAATTCAGGCTTAAGGGGAGAATTTATTTAACACAAACATGCAAGTCAAAAATCTAAAGTCATCTGATCGCAGTGGATCTTACTTGCAATGATTCAATAACTTATAGACCCATGTTTAGCAGCAATAACCTGAAATATCTATTCCTGTATGACTCTCTCAGTCTTTCACATGATAGTAGAAACATTTTGCTCCAAGTTTCTTTGGCACTTCACTTATGGACAGCTTTCTGAAATTTCATAACATCTCAGTATCGGGGTGAGGTCTGGACTTTGACCAGGTCACGACAAAACCATGATTATTTAATTCATATCCCATCTAATTCAGCTGCTCCATTTAGGATCATTATCCTGCAGCAAGACCCAGTTTTGACCAGGTTTACTTGGGCTGATGTTCCTCACATTTTCCCCTGCATAAGAGTTCATCATCAATTCATAGATCTGTGGTTGCAAAACAACCCTAAATCATCACCCACCCCGGTGCCATGGCTGATGGGGGGGTAGGAGGTGTTCATGCTGAGTTCGGGCTGGAATCTTTTTTTAAAGGAAATCCTCTCGTTGCCTTTTCTTCCTCTTTCTTGGCGTAATATTGGCAACTGCGGTACAAAGTGTGATATTACATTACAATTTCAGCCCTTATAGTGTAATGATCTAATATTTTCAAATGTTAATTGTGTAGAAATTAAGAAACATTAATCTTCACACCGAGACTCGTGAAACAAGAAGTCCAGATCAGCAGAAGAACGACAATGAGATGATTCAGGTAGTTCTGTTTTGTTTGTTTTAGCCTTGGTCCACCCTGAAGTTTAAACTCAAGTTTCTTGGTCTGTGCTTGTGAACTTAATAAAACCATTTTTCAAGTGGATGATGTCTACTGGCTGCTGGCAAACTGGGGGAAATGGGGCCTCGTTCACATTAGCTCTCTGTGACTTCTGGACCAGGCTTATAACCCTTTTAAGGTTGACGTGCAGCAACAATTGCCTTCCCTCAGACCATTGTTGCCAAAGCTTCTACGTTTCAATCCTCTGCAGATGTTTGTCGCTGTCCTGCATGTTTTAGGATAGTCCCTGCTTTTAAGCCACCTGATTCAAATGAACAGATCATCATCAGCATGTCATCAAGGTTTGCACAAGTCTATAAAAGACGCACTCCAGGAATTAGACTCGAAATCTTGAATCAGGTCTGCTGAAGCAAGAAAATGTCCAAAACATGCAGGACAGTCGCCCTCGAGGAATTATGAACTTTGAACCCCTTCCTCCTCCCCTCTGGACAGCCCTACAGAGCACTGTACGCAAAAACTTCCAGACACAGACAGTTTCTTCCCCCAAGCTGTTGCTCTGATGAACTCTCATCACTCATAGAGTCTCAGAGTAATCAATTACTGTGGAATAATAATAATAATAACCACAATCATATGCTGTAACAATGCACCTTTCAATAACCATGACTACCTACTACCAAATTGTAAGTATATTATAAATTCAATAGTAAATATATTCTAAATCACTGTAGGTTATGAGTGTATATATAGTATAGTAGTATGAGTATATTATAATGGATGAGTATATTATGATATATAGTATATTTATACTACTATAAGTAGAGGTATGGGTATATTATAAATTATAGAGCCGTTGCAAACTATTTTTGCTCAAAGTGGATACAGATCTGGTGATAGTAACAAATATTGTTACTTAAAGGGAAAGTTCGGTTTTTTACAACCTGGACCTTATTTCTGGCATTTTTTATGGTTGTATACTCACCCAGGCAAGTTTGGTGTCATTTGGAGTCCTTCGGAAGATATTAGGGGTTTTTTTGCGAGCCGCTTCTCCATATAACGGTAGTGAACGGGCCACAGCGGGACACAGACGATGCAGCGTGATGACGTCATGAGTTCAGAGGTCTTGTTTACAAACTGATTTATTTGTTACACACACAGCCCCGGATGTAGACGACAGGTCCTGGAAGCAGATCTAGTGATTCATAAAAGAAATGAACGAGTTTCGCGGCAATCATGTGTTATTTAGACGCTGCATCGTCTGTGTCCCGCTGTGCCCCGTTCACTACCATTATATGGAGAAGCGGCTCGCAAAAAAACCCCTAATATCTTCGGAAGGACTCCAAATGACACCAAACTTGCCTGGGTGAGTATACGACCATAAAAAATGCCAGAAATAAGGTCCAGGTTGTAAAAAACCGAACTTTCCCTTTAAGATGTGGATAGTTTTGCTTGGTTACTTGAAGGAGCAGTATGTCAGAGCAATAAAACGAATCATAAAATGACCCAGATATGTCAACAGACATTTAAAAATCATGTTCATTTCAAATACTTATGTCACTGACAACAACACTCAAGCCAGGATATTCCAGTTTAAAAAGAGGAGTTGCAGCCCTCAACTGATGTTTATGTTGTCATTTTTTGTTCCACCCTCCACCTATCTCCCAATCACCAAGTCAGTAATGTTTCCGCATCCGGGTTGCCAGCTCGGCTCTAATTATGGCAGCCATGGCAGCCTACGTTCCTGCTGCATTCTGCAGCCTACCTGGCAACCTCTGCTCGGGGGGAGGAGGGGGAGGGTACACGCCGCTCAACAATATTTTGAAAGTGCCTGCAGTACCAGTTTTGGCCATTTCTTACAGACGGCTCCTTTAATCTTTTATTTTTTGTTTCAATTCATTATTTTCAGGAATTCTAGTGAATGTTTTTCACCCTTTTTGAGTTGTGTTATTATATTATTGTAATCTTTGTATGTTTATGTGTGGACCCCAGGAAGAATAGTCTTCCCATGGTGAAGACTAATGGGGATCCTTTTTAAATAAACAAATAAACCTCATACTGCTGCACCTTTCACATCACTTTTTTAAACATTGTATATAATAAGAGCTATTTTTTGTCTATTTACTGTACAGTGAGCGTAATAACCAAGTCAAATTCCCTGTCATGACTTGGCCAATAAACCTGATTCTGAGATAGTTGGTACCCACAAGGTTTTGTTTGGCTCCATTTTTGTTGAATAAATAATATCAGATTAAAAAGGTTGTACTTGTATTGAATTTGAACTTACCCAATAGTAACGTCATATACTTTTTAAAAAATTTTACAAAAAAAAGGAGTAAAAGAAGATGCCTACATCATAAAAACAGGAAAACTCACCTGGTAAATCTCGATCTTCACACGTCACTGGCAAGTTAGTGAAGAGCGTTGGTTTTGTTAACCGCATCACTGTGAAATTAAATTGTACAGGTTAAGTTAGTGGCTGTGGGGATGTTTTTTTTTTTTTTTTTTTTTTTTTTTACATCTCACATAGCTGATGTGTTTGTCTGCTTCGTGCATCTCTCAAATGATACATATGGGCGCATGATTTCTGCTGTCAAATGTATAAAATAGTGGAGGTATTATCATGATCTGTGGTTGCGTCAGGTTCAGGGTTGTTATGCTTTCTTTGCAGTAACCCAACTTTAAAAACTAACGTTACTTTTAAACTAATACACCTTCATTTTTTTCTATGGTGTATTCTGCTCCATATTTCCACAACGCCGCGGTTGAATTGGTTTGATATTGGATATTGGATATTGGATATTGGACATTCAAAGACATCCATTTAACTGATACATACCACTGAATTTGGTCATATTGCTTGTGATGCGTTCATGGTCATCTAGACTATATATCACAAAACAGTAATTATTAAAATATCATATAAAAAATCATATATATGGGCTGATTTAAAAATCATATATATGGGCTGATTTAGTGTGGTTTAATGAATTCAACACCCATAAAACTTGTGATACATACCACTGATTTTGGTCATATTGCTTGTGATGTGTTCATGGTCATCTAGACTATATATCACAAGAGAGTAATTATTAAAAAAATCATATTATGGGCTGATTTAATGAGGTTTAATGAATGCAACGCCCATAAAACTTGTGATACATAACACCGATTGTTTTCAAACCACCTGTGATGCGTTCATGGTCATCCATTAAACCTCATTAAATCAGCCCATAATATGATTTTAAAATAATAATAATAATAATAATAATAATAATAATAATAATAATAAATAACTTTATTTATCCGTTAGGAACTTCATTTGTGGAAAAGCATCAGCATCAGTGCGTGTACAGATTCGATGAAAGGACTAGATGGTACAATCCCAACAGGACAGTACAGAAACAAACCAAACAATCAATATAAAGCAACATACATTGGGAAATCACAAGTACTGCTGGACTTAGATGCTGTAAAACCATAGCATAGATAAAATACGAGAGAAAAAGAGATTAAGTGCGTGATAAATACAATGATTTTTAAAAAATATGTATAGAAGCGGGTACAAAAATGAATAGGTAAGATCAGCTGTTTATGAGTCTGATTGATGAGGGCACGAAGCTTGACATGGCTCCGTTTGTCCTGAATTGTAGTGATCTGTATCTGTAATAATAATAATAATAATAATAATAATAATAGTATCTGTAGTAATAATAATTACTGTTTTGTGATATATAGTCTGGATGACCATGAACGCATCACAAGCAATATGACCAAAATCAGTGGTATGTATCACAAGTTAAATGGATGTCTTTGAATATCCAATATCAAACCAATTCAACCGCGGTTTCCACAACTAAAGCCATTCGCAGAGTTAAATTAGTGTGAAGAGTTTATTTAAACTGTGACAGTAAACAGCATGTAGCGCTGTTGACTGTCTGCTCCATTTCACATTCATCCGTCCATTTGAGCACCAGACATCCTCGGACAAAAACGCCAATGAAAAGGAAATACCTTTCAACGCAAGCAAATGCTCCTGTTTGGTCTGATTTACATCCATTTTGACAGGAGAAAAGAGACGCTTATCTTGGGCTGGTTGGTAAACTTTGACCTAACAGGAAGCGCTCGTGACCAGAAACACGTCCTCTCCGTCGCCCTCCACAGGCCAAGATGGGTACTACAATAATAATGGATAGATTTACTGATTTGAGTTGCCAATAAAAAGTTAGATTCCTTCCAGGTAGGAATTGGACCTCTTGTGCCCTTTATCACCACTTGTGTTCATAACCTGTATAGACAGAACTTCTAGGTGCAGGGAACTGTTGGAAGAAGTTTGGTTTGGTGACTGCAAGATTTTGTTTCTGTTTTTATGAATGATGTGATCTTGTTGGCTGAATGCTGATCTTCAGCTCTCACTGCAGCAGTCCTCAGTCGTGAAAGGATGGAAGGAACCTGACAGTAGGAGGGTGAGGTTTTGTTTAATTTCGGAGAGTTTAAGTATATTGGGATGTTGTTCACAAGTGAGGAAAAAAATGTAAAGGGAGATTGACAAGTGGACCGGTGCAGCGTCTGAAATGGGTATTAATGTACACAATAATAAGGTGTATCTGTCAGAGAGACCTGAGCCACAAAGCAATGGTTTCAGTTTACGGGTCATTCTATTGTCCTACCTTTACCTTTGGTCAAGAACTGTGGGTTGTGGCCAAAAGTATGAGTTCATGAACTGAGTTTGCTCCAAAGGGCAGCTAAACTCTCCCTTTCATAGAGCGTGATCAGTTCAGCCAAGGATTTGGATTAGAGTTGCTACTCCTCCCACATCAAGAGGACGAGGATCTTATCTGGTGAGGATGCCTCCTGGACCTCACGTCCAACTGGGAGGAGGACCATACCCAGACTCAGGACATACTGGAGAGATCATCTCTTTGCTTGGAAAGCCTCTGTATTCCCTGGCTGAAGACCTGGAACAGGTGGCCAGGGAGATGGAGGTCTGGGCTTCTCTAATTAGGCTGATTCCCCATGGCCAGAACACAGATAAATGGGAGTTAATGGATAAATCAAATCAAATCCGGTGCTGTACTCCCTTGCCTTTTGCTTGAAGAGAGCTGGGATAGTATCCAGCTGACCCCCATGACCCTGAATAAGATTTAAATATGTATAGATCATGGATGGATGGATTTAAACTGAATTAATTCTGATTAATTGCAATTCTTCTTATTGCCTGTTTTTGTACTTCTTCGAAATACAATTATTTAGACATTTCTTGCTATTTAAACGTCCTGCTTTGTTTATTTTTTGATTATTGTTATTTTTTTAATCACAAAAAACCTGGCATCAATATTCACAATAATGGAGATGTTGACGTTAATGAAGATGCCAAACAAGTGGAGCCAACATTCATAAAGCTTTATTTTACACTCAAAGTCAAACAAAGCAAACAAAAAGGGTAAAATAGAGTCAAAAATTAGTTATGTTTCTGTGCATACATAAAGCTTTGCCTAACTGCCACAAATGCATGACAAACAAGTATGTAATTCATTGCATTCAGCTTCTTCCTCTGGTTGTAAAGAAAACCTGCAAACTTCTGGCTCTCCTCCTGTGCTCTGGTTTTTCTTAGGTGCTATGTTCACCAACCAGAGGCTGCAACTTAAATTGCATCGAGATTAATATTTTATCAATGCAGTACAAATACATCAAACACAAGCAATAAAAAATTAAAGCATAATGAATATGTATGAATAACAATGTGAGAGGTTATGACTGAAAAAAAATATAAAATACAAATATACTGATCCAAATCTAATGTATTGTTGTGGACTTTGATCATATCTATAGATTATATGGAATATTCACATGTGTGCTTTCCTCTGTTTTTGGCCACTGCCACTTGGCTGTAAGATAACCATAACCATCCCAAAAGCAACAATGAGGATGACAAGAAAATTTGCAAACTTTGCTTCTGCAGGTAGTGAGTCGTAGGCTTCTCCAGTTCCTCCATCACTGCAGCAGATGGAGACATTTGGTCAGAGAGGTGTTTTTTTGTTGACTTTTGAATGTCCAGCATCATGATTATCCTAAATCTTTGAAAGGGTCTTTGACTGTTTTCCTATTAAAGTAAAGTCAATTTAATGTTGTTCTATGTGGGATATTCCACTGCTCACAACAAAAGGAGCAGTTTTTCATCAATACCGCTTATGCAGGAGGCATAAGTCTTAAGTCTTAAAGACCTCTAACAAGGATTTTAGATGAGTTTGGGGATAATTAAAAGACAACAACACTTTAAATAAAACAAGTGGAGTCTAATGGCATTAAATGAAGAACAGTTATTCCCCTAGAAAACTTTGTGCCTCAAGCCCCACACTACGGTATGACATACATGCACGAAAATCGGTACACACCTGTATCATGTTGCAACTTAAAGAAAAGTCTCTTGGCACCGGAACCGTAACGTGCACCCAGGTGTGTTATACATCAAAATGTGCGTCTCCATCCTGCGACAACGCGCATTACTTTTCTCTTTCAAAAGCGTTACCGTGGCGACGCTAGACGCCAAAAAGCGCGCCCACCCTTCATCTGATTGGTTCAGACAGAAATAACAAGCCCCACAATACGGTTTGGCGTACATGAACGAAAATCGGTACACACCTGTATCATGTCACAACTTAAAGAAAAGTCTCCTGGCGCCATGGCCGAAACCGAACAGGAAGTCGACCATTTTGAAGATTTTGAATTAATCGCGTAATTTTGGCGCAATTTATGCCATTCCTTCGGCAGTTAATACGGCCTGAACCGTAACGTGCACCCAGGTGTGTTATACATCAAAATGTTCGTCTCCATCCTCCCCCCTTCATTTGATTGGTCCATATTTGATAGTTCCCCAAAAGTCACCAAATTTTGCACGCAAGCCAGGCCTGGTGATAAATTTGATATTTCATGGTTTGCAGTAATGGGCTAATAATAACTAATGGCTCAACATTGCCCCCTAAAATACTTTTCTCTGCCATAACTTTTGAACGGGTTGTGATAAAGACATGTGGGTGGTGTCATCTGACTCGGTATTGAGTCCTTGACCTTCATTGGCCTGAATTAGCCCCGCCCCTTCTTCTGATTGGTTGTCCCTATTTTCTGTTATAAGAGACATAAAGACTCGTGGGTGGTGTCATCGGACATGGTTTTGAATCCCTTGACCATAATTGGTGTGAATTAGCCCCGCCCCCTCTTCTGATTGGTCGATATTTCATAGCTCCTATTTTCTGCCATAACTTTTGAATGGTTTGACATAAAGAGTTGTGGTGTCATTGGACTTAGTTTTGAGTCCTTGACCTTAATTGGTGCAAATTGCACACGCGAGGGCCCGTTCATCGCTGCTTGCAGCTTTAATTTTACTTTTAATTTGATTATTTTACATTAAATTCACAGATTATGCCACGTCTCAGCTTGTCCGTCATTACTCCCCTCAGTATTTATCCGACATGGTTCATTCTTAATCAGCTATTGGCCATTGTTTCCTGTTCAAGACCTGCAGTGTTTCTTTAACTTCTCTGCTCTCCCAGCCTCTTTAATTTATGATGCGTTCAATCCATTTGAAGTCTTAAACCTCCTTTCAAGATCAGTAAAAAAATCTGCTTGGTGGTGGTGCAAGTTTCTCATGCATACCAGCATAAGAACTTGATTCTATCTATGAGACTTGGTTGTGACAGTATCTTGGTACGGGCCTTTTTTCCGCAGCATCAGAACCAGAGGAGCTCTCCGTTATTAATGCTGCAATGAATTCTGAATGACCAAGTGGGACTTTTAAGGGAAAATACCAGGAAACATTGTCTGTGACCTGGATCAGTGGAGAAAGTGAATCAGCAGCAATCTGTTCTACAACAGAGGGATGAAGGAAGAATGCAGTCACACCAGATACTGCAGTCAAAGATTCACATCCTTTTACTTCTTACAGATAAATCTGCTGCTGTTCTCAGTCATTTTAATGCAGTTCATTAAACATGAGTCATTATGGTTCAAGGTGATTTCACATCCCAAGAAATCTATGAAACTCAACAATGATTAAAAGATGACACATAACAATCGCCTCACGCTTGCATCACACTTTATTGAACACTCTTACAACATATTTGCAGAGTAAACGGTCAAAAAGTGAAGAGCTGTGAGAATGTCTCCCGTTTTCAAGACAGCCATGCGGATGATATAGCCCACCACCGTGACATTACATTTAGCACAGCATAGCATAAAAGTTTCACAGCTGAGCAACAGCTCTGCAATTTGCATTGAAGCAGATGATCAGAGTGGCCCGATTCGCAAGCAGACATGAATGTGTGATCTTGTTTTACTTCAAATCACAATGCAAGTGCAAGAAGGCCAAGGCAGAGCTGGTGTGCATCTTCTTGCTTCTTATTATGATAACTGTGCTTTTAACTAATAGAATAGATGTACAAAGGTTATTTTCTTTTACACATCATAGAGCAGAACGGTGACTGGAGCGCTCAGCGCCATGTTGTGTATGATTTGCTTGGAACAAATGCTTTCATCGTCTTCGTCCTCCACAAAGACCGACAGGAAGTGCTGAGGCTCCCAAGGCACTTCCTGAGTCTGGGAGGCCAAAACACGCACGCAGTGGATGTCTTTCCTGAAGCTGAACTTTTTACCCCTGGGCAGCAGAGACAAGCTCTTTTCATCATCCGTCTGGGATGTGATGAAGGCGTCGATTTCCTCAGCCACCTCCGTCAAGAAGACCCGCACGTTCCTTTTACTGTAGTTGCTCATCTGACATGCGGTACTGGAGTTACCCATGTCGATACGGTGGCTGTGACGGGTACCACAAGTCCAGACTGCAGCCTGTAATCACAAAACAACTTCTTATATTCCCCGTAAGCTCCAGTGGCAAGAAGAAGAATGCTTTAAAAATGTTTTTTTCTTCTTTTATAAAGTGTGATCTTCCCTCACAGGGTGCACATTCTAATAATACACAAACAGTACCGACCTCTGGTGTCTTTATTGAACCCCATCATTCAACATTCACTGTATGTGGGAAAAAAACTGCAAAACCTGCAGTTAGGAGCTTGCCAAGCTTGTTTTGGCAGCGATAACTTTCACAAGCTCTGGATCAGAACCGTACAATGTTCATTTCTGATCAATCCTCCTTCCAGAGCTGCTTTAGCTCAGACACATTTGTAGGAAGTCTGGATGTGAGCAGAGCATCTCCTTGGGGCTGAGGCCTGGACTCTGACTGGACTACTGCAAAAGGGCAGATTTTCTTTTCTGAAGCTATTCCATGTTTGGGGTAACTGTCCTGCTGCTCACCCAAGTTCTGCAAAGCTTCAGCTGGTGGACAGGCACCTTGACGTCATAGTAGGCTAGTTTAGTTAACCTGGGATTTCATTGTCTCTTTAATCATGGTTAGTGGTCCATGAAGTCCAGATAATGATGCTGTCTCCACCATACATCACCACTGGGTTGATTTCTTCGTCCTGGTAAGCGGTGTCCTTTCATTCAGCTAAAAATTCTCCGCAAACACGTCACATTTTTTTCTTACATCCACAAAAGCATTATTGTGGGTTTCCAAGGTCCCCGCTTGCAGACTTCAGACATGCAGCAAATGCTTTTTCTTGATTGACTGATTGATTGATTTATTAGACAATCTTTTAAAAAAAACATACACGAATAACTGCATTGCAGTCTCACATACATTAATGATAAAAATTGTCGAGGATTAAAACACAATAAAGCCAACAGGCTTATTTCCATTGCGGTCCTCGATGTTTATAAAAGCTGACGAAAAATGCAGGTGTCGACAAGTATGATGTTTGTTTACTATTGGCTCCTCATAAGAAAACAAAACAAGACAAAACACAACTAAAAACACAGAAACATTCAACACAAAGCAAACCACAGAAAGATAAAACACAAATGTCAAGTGGACAGGTGTAATTTCAGGTGACATTTTGAAGCTACTCTCATTTGAGATCAGTTTGAGGGAGGTGGGCAGCTCATTCCAGAGACATGTTGCCGTATATGAAAAAGTGTTTTTACCGAAATTATTTTTAAAGCTCAAAGGAACGAAATTGAACAGGCTGCCTCTAGTGTTGTGTGTGTGCACGGCTCTCACAGGGTTAAAAAGGTCAGCAAGATAGGGAGGCGCAGTTCTGTTAACTATTTTATGTGCAATGACCATTTTGGTCTGCACCACCCTCTGTTTAACATTTAAGAAATTTACTCATTTAAAATGTGCGTTTTCCAAATGAGTATGAAGATGTAGTTTTAAAATTACTCTGACTAACTTGTTTTGAGCAGTCGGTCTGAAACTTGTTTTTAAGACTTTGCGCCAAACTACTGTACCAGAAGGTGGCAGCATAGTCAAAGTGACATAAAACCAATGCTCCAGCCAGTGTTTTTAAAGTAAAGCTGTCTAATAAATCGGCTTTTCTGGACAGGAACTTCACTCATTAATCTAGGTGAGTGCTTTGCTGGCCATGCCATCACCTGACAGACTATTATCTAATACACATCCAAGGTCATTAACTGAAAATTTGGCTGAAATGAATGACTGTCCTACCTTTACCACAAAATTGGAAGCACTTTTTAATTTGGGTTTAGTCCCGAAGAGGATGGACTCAGTCTTTCCCTATTTTCCCCAAACTTTCCCTATTATCAGAGAGCCACCTCGCTATTTTTTTCAATTTCTACACTTAGAAACTCTTCCACACGTATTTGATCCTTGTGGGACACCAGCAATGCAGCATCGTCCGCAAATAAAAATAAATTACATGAACATGCTGAAATTAAATCATTAATATATATTGTATATATAATATACTTGACCATGAACGGAGATGTTTGCCACGTCCAGCGATGCATTCAAGCGTTCAGCTTTTAGTCGTGGGTTCTTCTCTACATTCTTTTTGCGTCCTTTGAAGGCATTTTGGCCAGACACCCACTTCTAAGAAGAGCAACAACACAACTAATCTGTCTGCGCGTATGGACCGATGGATGCCTAAACACTTAGAGATGCTCTTTTCAATCACGTGCGGACTAACTAGTCTTGTAGGTCTTATAATATCTGCTTTTTACAGGGCAGGATTTACATCAGCAGATATTTCTTATGAACAGCAAGCATACAATGTTTTAGGGTCTTTTATCAGTTAAAGTAGCTCTAAACCACACCTTCAGAGTAGTTTCATTGACTGGCCTCCAGGTGTGCAAACTGCTGACTCCAATCAGCTTTCATTGAAGCTAACTTTCCTTTTCCTAAAGCACTGTGAATGTTTAACATTCACTTGTTGACAAAATGATCAGTAGATCAGTACTAAAACAAATATTTAGCTTGGATCAAAGGTATAGAAAACTCTTACCTGCGGTTCAGTGGAGCAAGTGGACAGTAATGCGCTGTTGCTGTCTTCCTCACCTGAACACTGTGTGGTTCATAGACAGAGTCTGATAATATGCAAACATTTCCTGGCATCACTGGGCAACATAATGTTTGCACCTGCTTCGTCTGATCAGGAACACGTTGCCATACCAGCAGGGTACCCGATTACTGCGTCGAAGGCCCAGACTTTGTTCTTCCCATGCAGCTGGCTCTCCAGGACCAGCTTTAGCCTTAATTGCCATTTGCCTGCTGGTTCCCAATGTATTTGTAGCTGTTCTGAACATTTGATATGATGCCCTCAACCGTTGTTCAACCCCCCTTCCGTTGTGATCATTTTGTCCCTCTTTGATTCCATTTATCCAGCCCATATAAAATTCCTATATCCTTACTGTTTATCCTGATGAGATCAGTACTCGAGTTGTAAAAAAAAATCAGGGGGGATGGTGGATTTTATCATATGGGGACAGATAATTTGTGCTGATTACAAATAATATAATATATTACAAATAATAGCACTGACCAAAACACCTGCAGAAATACTGCAGGAATGACATAGCAGCAGTTAAATGCAGCCTTCTGTAAGCTTTAAATATCCACTGGGCTTACATCAAATACATCAGAACTCAACAATTAAAAACAGTTTTCTGAACTTGTTTGTGGTGTCCCACAGGGGTCAGTATTGGGCCCCAAATTGTTTATCCTGTATATTAATGACATTTGTAAAGTATCTAGGTGGTTAAAATTGGTCAATTTCGCAGATGACACCAATATTTTTTATTCGGGTGAAAACATTAAACAAGTGGAAACAGTTATAAACAAGGAAATGAAAAAACTAAAAATATGGTTTGACTGGAATAAATTATCATTAAATGTAAGTAAGACCAAGTTTATGTTATTTGGCAAATGCACAGTAAACACAAAGGTGCAAATAGAAATAGATGGGATTGAAATTGAAAAGGTGCACGAAAACAAATTTCTTGGGGTTACAGTAGATGACAGACTGAGTTGGAAACCACACATCAAACATGTACAGTCCAAAGTTTCAAAAAGCATTGCAGTCATACACAAAGCAAAACAACTACTGGATCACAATTCACTTCGCACACTTTACTGTTCACTGGTCTTGCCATATTTACATTACTGTGCTGAGATTTGGGGAAATAATTACAAAACTTCATTACAGTCACTCACCATCCTACAGAAAAGAGCAATAAGGACTATTCATAAGGTCAAATACTTGGAACACACAAATCCACTTTTTATACAATCAAAATTACTGAAATTCACTGACATCATATCTTACCAAACAGCAATCATCATGTATAAAGCAAAAAACAGACAATTACCAGAAAATATCCAAAATGTATTTAGGAATTGGGAGGGAGGGTATCAGTTAAGAGGGAAACATAACTTCAAAATCTTAAACATACGAACAACCTTGAAAGGTTTCTGTATATCTATTACCGGTGTCAAGCTATGGAACAACCTAGGTGAGGAACTCAAACAAAGTCCAAACATCCAACAGTTCAAGAAAATGTACAAAAATATGTTGTTTAAAGGGTACGAAGGATAAAGTTCATCCATGATTATTCTTTATTATCATTCATTTGATATGGCATGGCGATGAGAGGCAGAGAAGCCTTTGTGTGTGTGTGTATGTGTGGGTATATATATGTGTATATGTATATGTGTGCATGTATGTGTAGGTATGTTTAGGTATGTGTGTATGTGTATATATGGATACAGTATCTAGACTATGTATGTGTATATGTATGTGTGTATGTATATACAGTGTATATGTGTATGTATATATATATATATAATATATATATATTTTTTTATTTTAGACAAAGGGGTGAGAGCTAATAAGCTATGCTTCTTCTCACTCCTTTTCGAATATGTCATTTATTTTCGGGTTTTCTATGCTTTATTATTTTGCTTCCTGGCATATTCGGAATAAACAGTACAAACAAACAAAGTACAAACAAACTTATCAATATGACTCTGTCCTTCACAGGATAAGTAAAACGGATCACTGCAAAAACTCAAACTCTTAACAAGAATATGTGTCTTCTTTCTAGTTAAAATGTCTCATTTTAGTAAAAAAATCTCATTACACTTAAAACAAGACTCATCACTGGAAAAAACAACAATTTTCACCTGTTTCAAGTAGATTTTCAATTAAAATAAGTAGAAAAATCTACCAGTGGAACAAGATTTGTTTGCTTGTAATATAAATCTTGTCCCACTGGCAGATTTTCCTACTTATTTCAAGTGAAAATTTACTTGAAACAGGTGAAAATTGTCAAATAAGTTATTTTTCTGGTGTTATTTTTCTGGTGATGACTCTAAATGTTGAAATAGCAGTAAAACCACATTCATTGATGAAATGACATAAGGGATGGAAAGGGGGGATGGCAGTTTTACAGGGGGGATGATTTTGACCGTTTTTATTTCAGGGGGGATGCCATCCCCCCTCATCCCCCCTAAACTCGAGTACTGGATGAGATGGACCAGTGGGTCCTTGGTGTACAGCTTCATCCATGTAGAGGAGATGTCTGATAATTGGTCTACTTCAGAATGACTACCCATGGCCCCTCTTTGTGCTGCATGAGAGGGTTCAGGCCTTTGCAGAGCAGCAGTGGGGAGTAAACATCTCCCTGGTATATGTGGCGTTTGATGGTAACTTGTGACATTGGCTTTGAGTCTCTAGAGTAGTTTTCAGCTACTCATCTGTCACCTCCAGTATACCTCTAGTAGTCTAGACCAGGGATCGGCAACCCGTGGCTCTAGAGCCGCATGCGGCTCTTTAGCGCCGCCCTGGTGGCTCCTGGAGCTTTTTCAAAAATGTTTCACCTTTTTTTTTTCTTCTTTTTTCTTTTTTTCCTATTTGTCTTCTTTTCTTTTTTTCTTCTCTTTTTCTTTTTTCCATTTTTTCTCTTTTTTTCTTTCCCTTTTTTTTCTTTTTTTCTTTTTTTTCTTTTTTATCTTCTTTTTCCTTTTTTATTTTTCTTCTTTTTTTCCTTTTTTCTCTTTTTTTCTTCCTGTTTCCTTTCCTTTTTAATCTTACATTTCAACTTTTTTTCTCAACATTTCAACTTTTTTCTCAACATTTTGACTATTTTCTCAAGAAGGTACTTCAATATTAATCTTGACATTTCGACTTTTTCTCAAAATTTTGACTTTTTTCTCGACATTTCGACTTTTTTCTCAAAGTGCATAATGAAAAAAAAATCTTCCCCCCAGTCATAACTAATATAGAAACATGCAGCATGTGTTGTCTTCATTCCATTCCTTCAAGGCTTATACAAGACTTAGTTAGGCATATTAGTTTTTTGTGTTTTTGGTCCAATACGGCTCTTTCAACATTTTGGGTTGCCGACCCCTGGTCTAGACTGTCCCTTTCTGGAGGTGTGTCATGATGAGGATGATGCAGCCTTGTTGAACGGCCTTGGTTTAATATGATTCTATGACTGATGTCAGTCATAGATATCATTAAGGTTTAAACCTGTGAGCAAGTTGTTCCTGTGTCACACCAAACACAGGCTTTGTGCGCTGGATGGTTTACATATACAAAGTAGAAAAGCGCACTAAAGATAAAAGCCCTGCTCTCTATGCTGCTTTCCATCACTTCCCCTCAACACAATGAGGCCGTGGCTGCTTTTGGTGTCTCTGCTTATATCTGAGCTGAGTTCCCTTGACGATGCTGACTGGATTACGGATTACAAACCGCTGCTCTGTAGCCAGAGGATTCATGATAACCGGCAGGAGACCTTTCTGAGCCTCACTGGCTTCCAGCGAGCTTGTGAGTGCATTGCTGTGCAAGATGAACAGAGGAACCCCGTAATTTACTGGGCACACCAAGTCGATTATGACCACAGGGACACTCGCCAGGACACGACAGGAACAATCCACAATAATCGGTTCCTGGGACTGGTATGCAAGCTCGACTCACTGCCAAAGTAAGTCTAATGTGGTTCTTTATCAAAGCGATGAGTTTTAAAAACTTTTGCTGCTAGGATCTGTCCTCCGTGAGCTGCTGTCCATCTGCATGTCAGTAATTTCTATGTTGTGTTATCCTCTGGGTTTTGCTGCTCTCTAGCTGCAGAATGCGTGAATCCTCAGCACTCCATGTGGGAAAAACCTTTGAGTGTCCTCGTATTAAACCAAACTTTTTTTAATCTTATCCTCGCAAAATATCTGAAACGTTCAATTACTAGAGGACTTACAACCTCAGAATACACCAACAAATCAATTTAATAATGAAAACACTAAAAATATATATATAAAAATGAAAACAACTATAAGAAACCAATACCTGTTATCATGTTCAAATAGTTTTATGTAAATATCTTGTTGAGTTTGCTAAAAATAAAGCAATTTAAACAGTTAAAACAATCGTAGGTCTGTGTTTGGAGCTTCTGACAAGACTCAAAAATATCATTCCACTTAAGAGATGTAGGATTACAGATCAAACTTATTTTAATTCTGCATATGTACCAAAGGGATCTTCTTACAGCTGCCCCCACCTCGTCACAAATTGAAACTTCATGGTTTTTGCTTCACAGAACTAAATCAGTAGATATTTCAACAAAATAAGCAAGTGTTAGAAATTGAGGTCTTGACCTGTCCTCCTTTTGCATTCATGCTAAATGTAGTGGACTTGTATGAACTTATAAAAAGGAGATGCTTGTACAAAAGATTATTTTTATAAACTTTGTTAAATGTAAATATTACCTTGGTTTATCTGTACGGACCCTACCCACGCTATCACTGGAGTGGGTTAACAGAGAATTTAAAATAGCTATTTACTTTGACGTAGGAGATTTATCAAAATTAACTGCAGCTTTGGTCAAACTGCATCGTTTATTACCAGACTTTCTCGGTTTTTTCCAGTGGCCTTAATTCAACGTTTAGACAGGAAGGGGATAGAGAGAAAGAGAATGGAGAGGACATGCAGCAAAGGGCCACAGGCCGGGACTTGAACCTGCAACCACTGCAGGAACATGGGCCGCTCGCTTTAACCCCGTTTCCACCCAGTTGCCCACCAGACTTTTCTTTTAACCTGAACCTTCGGATTGGGTCAGATTCACACTGGCTCCCAAAAACCTTTTATTTCTGTTACAGGAACAAAGTCAGGCAGGGGCGTCAATTGGGTATGGCAAGGTATGGCAGCCGCCACACCTTGGCTTCAAGAGAAAATGTAAATGTTTGTTTTTTAAATACATTTATGGAATTACTCTGTGTCTATTTGTATTGATTATTCTATAACTTAATACATATAGAATAACTACAAATGCAAATCAGAACAACATGATCGATTTCACTAGTTATTATACACTGCAAAAACTCAAAATCTTAACAAGAATATTTGTCTTATTTCTAGTTAAAATGTCTAATTTTTAGTAAAAAAAAATCTCATTACATATAAGACAAGACTCAAAAACAACCATTTTCACCTGTTTCAAGTAGATTTTCACTTGAAATAAGTAGAAAAATCTGCCAGTGATTTTTTTGCTTGTAATGAGGAGATAAATCTTGTCCCACTGGCAGATTTTTCTACTTATTTCAAGTGAAAATTTACTTGAAACAGGTGAAAATGGTCAAATAACAAGTTATTTTTCTGGTGATGACTCCTGTTTTAAGTGCAATGAGATTTTTTGACTAAAAATGAGACATTTTAACTAGAAATAAGACAAATATTCCTGGTAAGATTTTGAGTTTTTGCAGGGAGCGAGACTGCATTTGAAAAAATTCCAATTTTCTTGACCACACAGATAAGCTACATAGCAGACTTCTGTGATGAGTATTTGCTGGACGTGTTGATTGATACTCTAGTTAAGTTCTGTGACTCGTAACCTTGCCATACCTTAGCTTCCACTGAATTGACGCCACTGAAGTCAGGGTTACTGAACCATTTAGGTATGCAGATCTGACCTTTTGTTTTTCTTCCATTATTCCATGTTATTTCTATCTATATGAAAGCTAATATTTAACTAAACTATAAAGCTGTAGATGTTTCCTTCACAAGATGGCGCACACATCCCAAACGTGCAACCCAGTGTTCTGCAGTTTCATATTCACAATAATAAAACTCAATGCTGCACTCAAATGTGTTGTCTTGTTCAGAAACACTTGTTCAGAAACACTTGTTCAGAAAACAGGCAATAAAATAAACTAGTGCGACAAATAATATCAACGGAGGTCTTAAAGACATCCCAACAATGGTGGCCCTGGCTGTTTGGCCATATGGACCCCGTACCATCTGCCTGGATTTTAGGTGGGCTCCAACCGGTTAATTTTCTAATCTTCGCCCATTTCAAGCCCAAACTCAGTCTCTACCCACAAATTATATTCAAAAATACCTACACATACAAAAATATCCATCAGTTTTCGAACAAATATGTAGACATTTTAACATAAATGCAGTAAGTATTAAACCTACTGTTTATATAAAGCACTTCTTTATCAATCAATCAATCAATCAATCAAATTTTATTTATATAGCACCTTTCGTCCAGGTACATGAAATACAAGGTGCTTTGACATTTTGATTGAAAAATAAGCATAATAAACAAATAAAAACTGGGAGACCAAAAAAAATAAAAACTGGGAGACCAATGCACCCTGACATACAATATAAAATATATAACATTTATAAAAAGATAAAAGTTCAAGGATTAAGGCTAAAAAAAAAAAAAATCAGTCCACAACAATAAAAATAATAAAAACATTATAAGAGATAGATAAATAAATAAAACAGATACCTTTAAAAAAATTTTAAACGGAATAAAACTAAAACTATAAAATGTGATGCTACATAAAAGCCAGACCAAAGAGATGAGTTTTTAGTCTACGTTTAAAAATGTCCACATTTCCAGCTCTATAGTAGTCTTTATAGTAATGATAGTAGTTTTTCTACATGTAGATCTTAATCAGGGCAGGAGAGAACTTTTCGTTTCGTTTACTTAAAGTAAACGAACTGTAAAAATTGATCCTCATCTACTGTCGTTTTGATGGCTGTCGTGGCGTCATTTTGATATTTCCACCAGTAGATGGCCCCGTTGGCCGCCGCCTGCACCACGTGCTGCATAAGGAGAACCATAACTGGCAGGAGCTCATATAGTGAGGTAGACTGGAAATACGTTACTGTAAGACACAGCTGCAGCAGCTGGAAAGTCAACCTCATCAGCCTCTCAGGCATTTCAGAAAAGGCAATTATTTTGGAAGAAGAAACCTGAGTATGAGGGGGAAAAAAAGTCAGAAGGATGGGAAGCAACATCATAGAAGCTGCAGAAGGGAACTCTCGGGACTTACAGCAGATGGCTGATGGGGGCTTCCATCCAGACGGATGAGAATACAAAATGCAGAATTAGTGATATTTAAATAACGATGTCAGTGGGTGAGGAGAATACAGGCTAATGCTGTAGCTGCCTGGAGGAAGACAGAGACACTTTGCTCTAAGATGAGATAAATAACATTAAACATTAAAATGGGGGGAAATATGGAACAGAGTCAAAATATGAGCAAAGCTTAGCTTCATGTAAAAACAATAAAGTATTGGAAAACTCTAATGATGGAAGCAAAATAAAGTAGGTGTTTGATTTGATTTGATTTGATCTTTATTCATCTTGAACAAAACAATAAAAAAAACACACCATGCATCAACAACAATAATAAAGCACAACCAGTTTTGTTCAACAAGGGACAGGAAGAAGCAAATGCTTATCTAGTCCGGCCCCTTCTTGCAATATAAGAATATCCGATAGATAAAAGAATAATAGCAATAACTAAATACTAATAACAACAATAATACGTATATACAGTATATACCCTTCTTCTTAACATATAAAAGTATATCAATATAAAAGTAATTAAAAGACAAGTGAGTCAATAATAAAAGTAGCTAAAACGAAAGGCATCAAGCACAGTAGAGAAGAAAAAAAAGTCAATGAAAAAAAAACAAAAAAACAATCACCATAATAAAAGTAGCTAAAAAGAAAGAAAAGCATCATGCACAGAAGAAAAAAAGACAATGAAAAAAAATAAAATAAAAAATCATGGTCATTATAACATCAAATGTTGGTAGTTCAGTATGAGAATCTGCTTATAGCAGTGTTTGAATAGCCTGATGTTCTTGCAGACCTTCACACTTTCATCAAGGTTGTTCCAGAGTGTTATACCATACACTGAAATACACATCTTTTTCAATGTAGTATGAGCCATTGTCTGTTTAAAAGTGTGTTTATTCCGTAAATCATGAATACCATCTCTTTTCCTAAATAACGTTTGGATGTTTCCAGGTAAACTATTATTCCAAGCTTTAAACATGGTCTGTGCCGTGTATAGGTGTTACTGCAATATCATGACTGACGGCATTAACTCAAAGTGAGTGTGGTTGCACATTTTCTGCCAAACATGGTCCGACTCTCCATTTTCTTTGGGCCCTTGGGCCACGTGTGGCCCTCAAAACACTTGCCGTATTCCAAAACTAGCTTATAAAATTTGAGCCTCCCACAACAGATGTCAAAACCAAAGTTTTGCCCCAGTTCATGAACTTTGGGATGCGTCTTGCCCACGTGGCGCCTGCCAGCGGGCTGTAAAAGCAGCCCAGATTAGGCCCAAATGTGTCTGCTCTGTGGGACTCATCTACTGAGCTTGAGATGGCTGTTTTTGTTGCTCATGGTTCACGCATTTGTCTGCTCGCTGTTTTGTGTCTAATTGCATCACTTAAGGCTGTGTCTCCTTCTTATAGAGGGGAGGAACATGTTCCAGCCTTTCTGGTGAAGTCAAGCACCGCACCAGCCCTGCATATTATTAGTGAAACAAGTCACATTACTATGGATGTAGATAAGAATAGACCTGATTCTAATTCTGTGTGGTTGCATCATCGCTCCACCGCCTCAGGTCGCAATCTTCCAACTTTTTTGCTGGAGAAATCCAAGACAGTCGATGCTCAACTGAAGAATATGCTGACAAGCCTGAACTACACTGCAAAGCCTGGGATTGTTTCCTGCTGCCTGGAAGATATTGACGTAAAATCTAAATCAAAACAAGAGATCACGCAACCAGCAATGGACATCAGGAATCCCAGACAGTATGGCGGACGATTGTGTCCAATCAGTCAACTTGACATAATCAAAAGTGCTTCAATGAAAACCTCAGACACATCCCGTACAGAAGATGGTGTTGAGAAGAAAAATAAACACTTGAATTTGAGAGAAAGCCCTGCTCTGAGAAATGCTGTCCAAGAACAGCTTCCTTTAAATGCTGCTTCGGGTGAAGATGTAGATGGATCTCCCGTTCAGAAGCGACTCTCGTTGGGGTCCAGAGAGAACAAAAGATCCATAAATAGGCCATGGTTTGAGGTGCAGCTTGCTCGGGATCCTAATAACGAATATTTTAGCGGTAAAGTAATCACAAAAGAATGTGAGTTGACATGCCTGGAGGGAGAAAGCGAAAAAGGAGAATCCCACAGAAGTGGTGATGAAAATGAAGACCAGAAGAGTTCGGCACACACGCTGCAAACACAGCGCACATATCAAACAGATAATGTCAGTTTAAAACCTGTGGTATGTGACGTGGGGCAAGACACTTCAATTGTTCTTTTCCTTCTAGAAGCAGGGAAACAAACAAAACCAACAAATGTGAAGTGGAAATCAGTAAAGATCCGGAAAGAGCTGAACGAGCCTCCACACATCACCAAAACTGCAAAGGGATGTAAATTCAAAGGCCAGTGTTTGTTAGAAATGTATACAATAGACAGAAGAAAGACAATAAAGATAAAACCAGTTAAGAACAGGTACAAAACCATTACGCCTGAAGCGACTACAGTGTCTCATACAACAACAGAGCAGACAAAGACTAATAATATACCTGAGAAAAATGTGAGTACCAATAAGGAAAATATGCCATCAAAGGAGTCATTCGCACCTTTGCCGGTCACACCGGCAATGATGCACACTGAAATGACAACAGAAGGATCTCTAGCTGAAACAACCATTGCAACCACGGAGGCACAGGGACCAAGTGCTGGAGTCTCTGACCAAGTCATTCCAGGTGGAGTTGAAGGACCTACAATCACAATGAACCCAGAACCTTTAAACAACTACGCGTCAGAAATCAGAGAATACATCACAGAGATGAGAGAAACTACAACTAAAACCTCGCTCTCAGGCCTGAGGATGAAAGAAGTCGTCCAAGACATCATGGACAAACTTCACAAAGAAAAAGAGAAGGAGATAACTTCAGTAAGCTGGATGGAAAAGGGAAGGGAAGCAGATCGCAGTAACCCTAGACGGGTACTTTCAAAACCTCTAGAAGCTGTTCACAAAGGAGCCACAGATGTTTATCAGAAGGTAAGGGCTGCTGGACACTTGGATTTACATCACAATTATGGTGAAAATTGATGCAATAGAGAAACTGGTGTTACTTTTCGGTATCAGGACATGAAGTGATCATCTGTCACCTGTTATAAAAACAGGTGACTCCATGCCGCAAGAGATGGTAGAATGAGTCATCGCCTTAGCAGTAATAATAATTAATTAAAGCTGCAAGCAGCGATCAAAGTTTTTTCTGTCTGGACCAATCAGATGAAGGGTGGGCGGCGTGCTTTTTGGTGTCTAGCGTCGCCACAGTAACGCTTTTGACTGAGAAAAGTAATGCACGTTGTCGCAAGATGGAGACGCACATTTTGATGTATAACACACCTGGGTGCACGTTACGGTTCAGGCTCTGAAGCGGCTGAAGCAATGGCATAAATTTCGCCAAAATGACACGATTAATTCAAAATGGCCGACTTCCTGTTTGGCCATGGCGCCAAGAAACTTTTCTTTAAGTTGCGACATGATACAGGTGTGTGCCGATTTTGGTGCATGTACGTCAAACCGTATTGTGGGGCTTGAGGCACAAAGTTTTCCGGGGGGCGCTGTTGAGCCATTAGGCCACGCCCATTAATGCAAACCATTAAATATGCAATTTTTCGCCAGGCCTGGCTTGCGTGCAAAATTTGGTGACTTTTGGGGCACGTTTAGGGGGGGGAAAAAGGCCCTCCTTTCGTCAGAAGGATAATGAATAAAGAAAACATACAGATACAATAGGGCCTTCGCACTGTAAGTGCTCGGGCCCTAATAAATGAAAATAAAGCAGCAGAAAGATGAAATGACTGTTTCTGTATAATTCTTTCAGAATTTTGGCCCGTTTTCCCCCTCAGTTTACTGAAGTTTACTGCTAGGTATTCTGGTGCTTTGGCTGCAAAACAAACCCAAATTATCCCCCTTCCATCACCGTGCTTGACAGTTAATAAAGCATGGTGCTGCTGATGTTGATGATGATGCGTCGTGTTAATGCACATCTCAATGCTCCACCAAAACCTCTGTATTATAGAGGTCTGCACTTCTGGTGATCAGTTAATGATGTGCATTTGAGCAACGTGACTTTCTGCTTTGCCTCTTTGTTCCACTGAGAACCCCCTCCCCCAAGTTGTCAAGTCATGTGACCGAAATCACTTTTCTTCTGCTTTAAAGTTGGATATTGTAACATAGGAGTCAATGGAGATCGATTCACTGTTAGAGCCAACTGGTGGCCAGTTGAGCAACTGCAACTTTGCTTTCTACTTCTGCATTGGCTTCAGTCTGTTTGTTAGACTGTTGGTCAGTCCCCGGCATCAGTGCTCCTCTAGTGGGACAAATTGGCATCACATGATGTACCGGACCGCCCCCACTCATAACCACAGTATCGCGACCGGATCTTTTGTCAAAATACGAGAGCTATATTCTGCTGTTTGGTCAGAAGTGGCACTGCCACATACCGTGTCATGGATGTGGACTAAACTGTTATTTTATTTTATCACGTCACTTCAATTCAGTTGTTACGACGGAGTATTAGGGCCAAACAAAAAAAGGAAATTACGAGAATAAAGTCATAATGTAATGAGAATAAAGTCGTAAAATTACGAGAATAAAGTCGTAAAATTACGAGAATAAAGTCGTAAAATTACGAGAATAAAGTCGTAATATTACGAGAATAAAGTTGTAATATATTATACATATATAAATATAACTTCACAAGATGCTCAATATTCTTCATTTTAAGACAGGCGGAAGACTGCTCTTCCTGTTAGAGTTCTCATAAATTACCACTTTATTTTCATAATATTATGACTTTATTCTCATAAATTACCACTTTATTCATTACGACTTTATTCTCGTAATGTCACAACTTTATTCTCGGAATTTTACGACTTTATTCTCGTAATATTACGACTTTATTCTCATAATATTACGACTTTATTCTCATAATATTACGACTTTATTCTCGCAACATTACGACTTTATTCTCGAAATGTTACGACTTTATTCTCGTAATTTTACGACTTTATTCTCGTAATATTACAACTTTATTCTCATAATATTACGACTTTATTCTATTACGACTTTATTCTCACAACATTACGACTTTATTCTCGTAATTTTACGACTTTATTCTCATTATATTATGACTTTATTCTCATAAATTACCACTTTATTCATTACGACTTTATTCTCGTAATGTCACAACTTTATTCTCGGAATTTTACGACTTTATTCTCGTAATATTACGACTTTATTCTCATAATATTACGACTTTATTCTCATAATATTACGACTTTATTCTCGCAACATTACGACTTTATTCTCGAAATGTTACGACTTTATTCTCGTAATTTTACGACTTTATTCTCGTAATATTACAACTTTATTCTCATAATATTACGACTTTATTCTATTACGACTTTATTCTCACAACATTACGACTTTATTCTCGTAATTTTACGACTTTATTCTCATTATATTATGACTTTATTCTCGTAATTTCCAAAATTTTTTGTCTTAGTTTGGCCCTAATACTCCGTCGTAAATAGTAACTCAGTTGTAACAGATTAAAAAAAACATCTTTTCATTAGAATATTGTATAGTAAATTAAATCAAATTAAAAAATGAACACAACAGTTAGTGTCTTCAACCGTTTTCTCCACAGATGACAGGTGAACTGGTGCCACTCTGCGGAGGTTTGATCCAGCGCACTGAAGCTGGGTGGAAACACTGCATGGAGAGGTTTAGACAACCAGCATCCATGACGTTCCCCTTCAGGGCGGCTCCAGGTGCAGGAAAGCTGGAGAAAGAACCTGCCAGAAACAGTCCTCCCTCCACTGACGACGAGAATGATCACTTCTATTTCTTCAACGGAGTTTTAAAAAGGGTCCAGAATAATTTCTATCCCGATGACAAGAGGCACAGACGAAGGAGCTTTGATAACAGGGAGGAAGGAGTTACGAGAGAAAGAGAAAAAGGAGACACCGGTGGGAACTTTCTCAGCTATATCCAGAGCCTTAATGAGAGGAATAAGGTCAAACATCTGAAATGATGGGATGCCGATGATGACGTGCAGACAAACCTTTGTGGGTCTGGAAGTAAATTAGATTTAGTGAATGACTAAAAGACCTGAACCTTTGATCTTGAAAATAAAATGCAGAGTATAGCTTGAAGGGATAAAGAGATAAAACAGTGGCACTAATGTGTCCGTGGCACAACCGAGCCTCCCGCAGGTGGTGGATCTGCAGGGGGGTGGTCCATGTGGCTCATTTGTGCCCAGCTGGACCACCAAGCTCTCCCCCACCAGCGTCTCTCCGAGGCCTGGCTCCACGGTGAAGCCTCCACATCACTTATCCAATTGGCGCTGCTGGGAATTCGGGGGCCGTGTGAAAACATATCCCACCGGGCTCCTCCAGCACAAGTAAACCTGGTACAAGTATTACTGTTACCCAGTACTCGAGTTGAGGGGGGATGAGGGGGGATGGCATCCCCCCCTGAAATAAAAACGGTCAAAATCATCCCCCCTGTAAAACTGCCATCCCCCCTTTCCATCCCTTGTCATTTCATCAATGAATGTGGTTTTACTGCTATTTCAACATTTAGAGTCATCACCAGAAAAATAACACCAGAAAAATAACTTATTTGACAATTTTCACCTGTTTCAAGTAAATTTTCACTTGAAATAAGTAGAAAAATCTGCTAGTGGGACAAGATTTATCTTCTCATTACAAGCAAAAAAATATTGTTCCACTGGCAGATTTTTCTACTTATTTTAAGTGAAAATCTACTTGAAACAGGTGAAAATTGTTGTTTTTTCCAGTGATGAGTCTTGTTTTAAGTGTAATGAGATTTGTTTTACTAAAATGAGACATTTTAACTAGAAAT
The DNA here is from genome assembly GCF_033807715.1 of Cololabis saira. Lineage (NCBI taxonomy): Eukaryota > Metazoa > Chordata > Actinopteri > Beloniformes > Belonidae > Cololabis > Cololabis saira. Next base: position 20,518,728 of record NC_084597.1, read on the forward strand.
AAGACAAATATTCTTGTTAAGATTTTGAGTTTTTGCCGTGATCCATTTTACTTATCCTGTGAAGGACAGAGGCATATTGATAAGTTCAGAAAACTGTTTTTTATTGTTGTGTTTTGATGTATTTGATGTAAGCCCAGTGGATATTTAAAGCTTACAGAAGGCTGCATTTAACTGCTGCTATGTCATTCCTGCAGTATTTCTGCAGGTGTTTTGGTCAGTGCTATTATTTGTGATATATTATATTATTTGTAATCAGCACAAATTATCTGTCCCCATATGATAAAATCCACCATTCCCCCTGATTTTTTTTTACAACTCGAGTACTGCTGTTACCACACCTGCATCACTCTAATGAAGCGTTGAAATGTCTTTGTATTACGCCCCTGAAAATCAAAATGATGAGTATAATAAAGACTATTTCCCTATCCCGCGTCCTCTGACAAATACTCCACTAAACTACCCTCACTTCCGTCTTTCCTCCGTCCCCTCTTCCTCCCTCTCTGCTCTTTCATGTCCACCCCTCTCTCCACCATCACCCTTCATTACATCTTCCTCTGCAACATGCTCAGACCTCTCGACAAACACAAAGTTTTAACTTGAATTCTCCCTGAAGTCAGAAGTCCAACCCAGAAAGTCTGAGAAACATCATCGAAATCAAAGAAGCAAAGTACACTTCGGTTTACTCGGTTGTAATATTATTTTCTGTACCACTGCACAGTTACCTTTATGGTGGTATACTACGCCTTAGAGACAATCGCTGGACCTAAAACGGCACATGCACTATGTGCAACATCGTATGAGGCAGACTAAACAATTTAAAACTAAACCGCATGGATGAAGTGGCCTCAGAAAGAGAGAGAGAATCAGAACACTTCCCAGACCGAAAATATTGAATTTTCTATGAAATTATTTAACAGTTTTTATTTATATAAAGAAATACAGTGTTGTATGATTCTTTTTTTTTAGACCAATGCTCCCCTTCCTTCCTTTTAGGTCCAAGTTTGACTTCTCCCCACGACTGCAATGCTCCGGTCTGATCCCTGTGACATTTATAGGTTCTCCAGTGAATATGTCATCATGAATGTTTCTGAATCACGTTCTGTCCTGTGCTTCACCCAGAACCAATCTGCTTTGGGAAACCCTGCTGCAGGGAAGCAGCCCCATCCCACACAGCTCCTAGGGGTCACTGGGGCACTCAAAGCCCCCCACCAGTATAAGGTGGCCATTCATGGGACAGAACAACTCACTATTGTTTTTTTTGTTCCCTTTTGTGCTTACATGTTTTTCCTCTGGATCAAATAAAATGTATGTAAATGTCTGCAGACCTTAAGAAAGCGTAGGACGGTGCTGATATAGGAGCTGTGGTCCTGTGTGGAGACTTCTGGAGGAGCAGAGGTGGTGCAGGACATGTAAGGGAGCTGTGACATCCCATACGTGCTGTGACAAAAGGGGGAGGTGGGACTGCATCAAGGATCGGCTCCGAGGCCCCTTCTTGCTTGCTACGGTCATGGACAGCCTGACGGATGAGGTTAGACAGGAATCTACATGAACTATGATGTGTCTAGATCAGGGGTCGGCAACCCGCGGCTCTAGAGCCGCATGCGGCTCTTTAGCGCCGCCCTAGTGGCTCCTGGAGCTTTTTCAAAAATGTTTGACCTTTTTTTTTCCTTTTTTTCTTCTTTTTTTCCTTTTTCTCTTTTTCTTCTTTCTTCTTTTTTTTCTTCTTTTTTTCCTTTTTTTCTTCCTTATTCCTTTCCTTTTTAATCTCGACATTTCTACTTTTTTCTAGAAATTTTGACTTTTTTCTCCACATTTCGACTTTTTCCTCGACATTTCGAATTTTTTCTCAACATTTCGAAATTTTTCTCAACATTTCGACTTCTTTTTCAAGATTGTACTTCATTATTAATCCCGACATTTCAACTTTGTTCTCAAAATTTTGCCTTTTTTCTCCACATTTCGACTTTTTTCTCAACATTTCGACATTTTTCTCAACATTTCGACTTCTTTCTCAAGATTGTACTTCATTATTAATCCCGACATTTCGACTTTGTTCTCAAAATTTTGACTTTTTTCTCAACATTTCGACTTTTTTCTTGACATTTCGACTATTTTCTCGTCATTTCGACTTTTTTTCTCAAGATTGTACTTCAACATTAATCTTGACATTTCAACTTTTTTCTTGAAATTTTGACTTTTTTCTCTAAGTGCACAATGAAAAAAAAAATCTTCCCCCAGTTATACCTAATATAATACTATAACGAACTAACTAACTATAACTAACTATAACTAATAGCTACATGCAGCATGTGTTGCCTTCATTCTAAGGCTTATACAAGACTTTTCATTTTTTGCGGCTCCAGACATATTTGTTTTTTTTGTATTTTTGATCCAATACGGCTCTTTTAACATTTTGGGTTGCCGACCCCTGGTCTACATGTACCATTGTGATCTGCAGAGGAGGGAGCGGGCGGAGGGCACTCTAGAGAGGTGGGGGTATGCCCTAAAAGGAGAGGAATGAAGGTTAGCCGCAAGACAACACGTGTGTGAATGAGGAACCCCAGTGGAGTGGTGAGGCTACAGAGAGTAAGGCACAAAGAAGGTGGAGCATTTTTTTTCTCTTTATCCCTTTTAGTTGGTTGAAAAAAATATTATTGTGATTTAAAGAAAAGGATCACCATGTTTTTTTGTTGTTGAATGTACATAGAATTAAATGATTTTAATGATCCGTGACGGTGTCGTACAATAGGAGGACGTTCCCACTACAGGAATGTAGTTATCAACAGTACACCTGCATGTTTTCTTGTAACATGTCAAGACATCTGCTGTGACGGAGCACTATTGTGCCTTAAAAAAAGACTGTAACCTGTGACGTTCCTGCCACACCTGCTGCAGGTGGTGCTGAATCATTCTGAAAGTAGTCTTAGGAATGGAGGTTCCTCCGGTTCTGCATGTTGCATGGATGCGTGGGATATCCTCCCCCTGCTCTCGGCGGACTCAGGCGACAGGTTAGTTTGACCTTGTTCAGAGCTGCTATCTGCACCCAGATGTAACTCTGGGAAACGTTTGACTTCCTTGGAAGAGAAAGCTACAAGGATTCTCACAGGCGTGAATCCAAACAAATCCTGGCTACCTGCTTTTCCTTTGCTGACACAGTCGGAAGGATGGAGCCTGTTTGGCTCTGCGCTGATAGACCGACCCAAATAAACAAGCTCGTGTTGGAATAAACAAAACTGATCCTAACAGAAAGAGAAAGAGAAAGAGGTCAGAAATTGTTGCTCATTTGGAAGTGATGGGAAACGTCGACCGGCGGATTTTAACTTGTAGCAATACATTTTTACAGATTCACATTCATGTGCAAAGATTCTAACTTAACTTTCTTTTTTCTTTTAAAAGGCTTTATTTTGTGTGAAAGCAGGAAAAAACAGATGAACAACATCCTTTTCTCTTATCTATCTCTATAGAACAGGAACTCCATATTGTTTGGAGAAAGGTTAATGACCTTTTTCAGTTGGCTGTGAATGAATAAGTGCTTCTCTAAGACCATTGCTTACGTCTTTCCCTCTTGGCACGGTGTTAACAGACATCTGAATATTCCAGAGCAGCAACCTGCAAACAGAGGTCTTTTTAAAGTAAAAGTCTGCACACCTGCCGCTCATCAGGGACTGATGTTCAGCCGCACCTGCTGCAGCTAAATCCTACGGAAGCAGTGAGGGGGTACTTGGTGTTGCAAACATGGTTTAATTTTAAGCTTTATTTTGGTAATATAAAAAGTTATATGGTTTATCTGAGATCGCATTTAATAAATATCAAGATCCACTATGATAGGATGATATTTTTTAAATTATCTTCTTAAACAAAACAAAGATTTAAGGAAAGTGTAGCTACTTTAAATGTGATTGTATGTTGCACAATGGAAAAAGCTTTATAGCAGAGATTTACAAAAAAATATAAATCCCACTTATTTGCTTATACTTTTTAAATCTAAAACAAAAACAAAAAAAACATTGCTTGTTTCAAAACATTTCAAACAAGGATTTCTGTACAAAACATTTATTGAAAATGGACGTAAAAACAGCCTTGATGTATTTCCATCATACATATATGAAATCCATCACGAGCCAACAACAACTACAGGACAAACGGCTTAATGGTAAACAGGAAGTAGTTACACATGTGGAAGGAAATTAATTAAACAGCTTAGACTTGCAATGAAAAACAGACACATTAAAACAAACAGAAACGTGCACTGAAGCCCGTTTCACCGCCAGACTGACTTCAGGTCACAAAGACGTTTCAGTTGAGGCGTGGATGAGTGAGAAAATAAAAGAGGGTAGAAAAACCGATGCAGGCTGTGTTCTCATCGTGTCAATAGATGGCAGTGCCAGCACTGTAGCATCACTCCTCAACAATATATAACTCTGTCCTTTATACAAGCGAGTGCAGGAAAACGGGCAAAAGCAGTCAAGTCATTTTTCTTTTTCTTTTCTTTTTTATTTGCACCCGACTGCAATATTCATTTTATTTTCTAAATAGATGTGCATATATACACGCAGTGAGGCCTTTACGCTCTGAGAACAAGTTTGCGTGTGCATACAATATTGACATCAGGGGAAATAAATTTGAACTTTATTAAAAAAAAAACAAAAAAAAAAAACCCTAAAAAAAGACGATAAAATCCAGAAAAAGGTTTCCTTCATCCTTACTGTGCCGAAGCAAGACAAAAACATCCGTACCTGCACCCATGTCGCCGCTGACATGCGTAGAAGGACGACGTGGAGATCCGACTTCACTTCAACGCCAATTTAATAAAAATGATACATTCTGCATTCGGCATGGCAAAATAGTTGCGGACGTCCTGATTGAGGGCTAACGAGGGAAACTTGAAGAAAGACCACACAAACACCACCGGTGCAGGAACAGAGTGAAACACGACAAGTTTCTACTGCAACTTGAACTCAGTCATTTTTGTTTCTTTTTTTTTTCTGGCCCTGCAGCCAAACATCATCATAGCACAGTGTCTGTGTGTCTTCCAGGGTCGTTCGGTCGTGGCATAAATATTCAGATAATTATCATTCATTTCAATAAATATGTCAATAAATAAAATGACCTCTGAAGTTCACCAGGTTCTGAGGAAACGTTACGACTCAACTGTTAACAGTTTTCTGACAAAAAAAAAAAAGCAAACAAAAAAAACGGCTGGTGAAATTCCTTCGACGACATCGCACGATTGATAACACTGAACAGATTTAAAAAATAAAAATACAGCTGACGGACTAAAACATCAACTTCGAGGGACATTAAAGTTGGAGGAAAACATTAAATGCTAGTGAGTGTCACACAAAGGATGAGGGTGTGATTAGTAGGGGTTTGTGTTAATATTCATCAATATTTTCCGATCGTTAGTCAGAAAAAAAAGGTTCATGGACTGAAATAGAGTATAATGTGGTATGTAAGAAGTCTAAATCTACAAAAAAACATGTGCCAGAGGTCAGTGCATCACAGAGGCACGGTATTAGTGACACAGCTAATGCCACTCCTACAAACCAGTGTACGTCGTCGTCTCCCGCTGGCGTCTCCCGGAGATCCGGGTGAGCGCCGTGCCGCCGGAGACTTCTGGGCTTTCAGTGTTTGGCTGCACGCAGCTCCTCAAGCGTTTAAGACGTGCATCCTTTACTGCCACGCAGAAGCTGGCGCTTCTTTTCTTTTTGCATTCTTGTGGTTGTTTAAAGTAGTAAAGTTGCAAAACTTCTGCGTTGCTTTCATGGACAAACTTCAGCATTTGGCAAGTAGTCAACATCTTCGGACTGCCGACCGATCCAGCTCGACTTTCCCCTTTTTTGCATTTTTCTTTTCTCTTTTTTTTAATTAAAAAAAAAAAACAAAAAAAACAAAAACTACTGGCTTTTGGATGCGTGGCGGCTCGGCCACAGCGAGGTAAGCCTGTTCATGAGACATGCCGACCGCCGGCGGTGTCAGTGTGCTTTTTGTTTCTTTCGAAATTTAGCTGATCGCGTGATGAGTACTTGGTGTTCGAGTCGCTCTTGAGTCCGTGGCGCCTCAGCCTTCACAGCGCATGTTTGTAGTAGCCCTTCCTGAGTGCGGCAGTGGCGATCAACTCCGCCGAACGCCGCTGATCCAGGCCTAGCAAAGCATGCAGCAGGTCGTTGATGTCAGCTTTCAGTCCCTGCCTCTGCCTCCAGTTCTTCAGCAGCTCATAGACTTTGTCGCTGGCGGCGCCGTTCTCCGCGATCCGAATCTGGTTGTCGCTGACGCCGATCGTTCGGAAGAACTTGTTGTGGATTCGCACGTCCAAGTGCTCGTCGAACAAGTCGAAGCTCTTCCTCAAGGACTTTTCTGACCCTGGAAAGAAGGAAAAAAAACCCAGAGTCAAGGAAATATCGTGTAATTGCTGACATTATTAAATCAGGACAACTCTTTATCTTGTTGTATTCTGTGAGGGATCACTGGCACCGGTTACGGTATCACTACAACATCGCCATTGTTCCTTTACGAGCACTTCAACAATCTGCACATTGAACTTAAAACATCTAGAAGAAGATCCAACGGATCTGTGGAGCCTTGTCCTGTTAAACTCTCCATGAGAAACAAACGACAAGAGCGACGGCGCACTGCAGCACCCCCGCAGACCCCCGCAGGCTCGCATCCGGCCTGACTATCATGAGGTTAATCATCTAGGCACCGAATGCGAGATGTCCGGGAGGTTTTTTTTTTTTTGTGCCTCCCTGCGGTCTGTTTCTAAATTGTGGTGTTCTGTTTACGACTCTCTGCCTTCCAGAGGAAAAAAAAAAGAAGAAAACTCAAGTCTCTGACAAGAAGGGGAGGGGGCGGGGGGGCAGGAAACGTACCTTGTAGAGGCACCAGTCGATGTCGTAGAGGGTCGTCCTGAAACACGAGAATAACGTAAACGTGAGGTATGCAGAGAAAATGAGGATTTCACAGTAAAAATGAACTCAAGCTGATCATCTGGTCCAAGCGGACTGGAAGAAACTCATGCTTGAATCGTTTCACTTTGGACATTAACTTCAGACAGCGTTTGATCAAGAGGACAGGAATTTAACTCGCTACTGACCTGTAATAAAAAAAAACTGTTAAATTACAGGTCAACTACACTTGACCAACAACTGAAGCCTTGTGTATATAATTTTAGCTTTTCATCTTACAACACGTGAACGTTTTAATTTCAATCATTTTCCAACACTTGCATCATAAACGCAGCATCTCAAAAAGAATAGGATCCAAGGAAATAGGATTCCTCACCACGTCTGGAGTTAGTACTCTGAAGGATGTGGGGCTCTGGTGTGGGGTGTTTCCTGGGGATGTGGCCGTGGGAAGGGCTGACAGACTTGTCTGAGATGAACTGGTGGTGTTGGGCAAGCTGTCCCCGAGTCCCCGGTCGTCGTCTTCGATGGGAGAGGAGGCCTTGGTCATCCCGGGCTGGGTCTCCTGCAGCAGCGGCCGTGACTCCTGCCGATTCTCCACGCCCTCCAGACCGGCGTTTTGATTGTTCTGCCTCTCCTCGGCCGTGCTGCCGCTCTCGTCCTAGCCGAAATACAGGCGAGAAGGAAATCTGGTGACACAATTCTGGCAGATGCGATCTGGACTTACTTAATAATTGTAATTCTAACTTACGATGGGAATCTTCACGATTTCACTGGAGTCACAGTGGCTGTTTGACCCTGATGAAAGCAGGAAAACTGCATCAGGAAAACATTTAATGAGTGAAACATCCCTGCAAAACTGCAGTAAATGATGTCAACTCACATGGCATTTCACAGGAATGTGTCTTGAATCCGAACCACCACACGGCGAGCCCGATACAACAGATGATGATAATGATGACGATGACTACCGGAATGGCTGGAAGTAAAGAAACACACAGGTGAGAAACGCGCGACCAAATCCAAGCTGTGACAACTTTTAATTTCGAGCAACAGCATGCGTGAAAATTACCTATACTCGTCGGAGAAGCTGCAGTAGGCGAAGGTTGTTTCGGAGCAACTTCATCAGGAAACGGATCCCGTTTTCGGCACACAGTATTAGAAAAAGGAGTGCATTTCTTTACCTCCTCCTCACTTGGCTTACACCTGAAATTTAAGCTGTTCAGTAATCTACAGCATCAACTAGACGTGGGAAACGGAAGCTGCACCATTTAAAACCACTCACTTGGCGCAGCGTTTGCAGACTTCACAGGCCTGATCTGGAACGCAGAAGGTACCTGGTTTGCACTGGCACGTGGTGTCTGTAGTTATGGTGCAGGATGCAGTTTCAGTCTCATCTGTGGATGATTAAGAAAAAATATTAGAAAACTGAATAACAGCAGGACGGCCAATTGTAGATCTGCTGATGCAGCAATACCACTTCTGACTCTACTATGCTAATGTCCTGTAATACCACTTTTCTCCACTACAGGTGCCGCTTGTTATACACCACGATCTGACACATGACCTTTCTCGTGATACGCTGCACTCTTGTGGTCAGAAGTGGCATTGCTACATAGAGTGGCTTTAAAAGGAGAAAAAAAATTGTGATTGAGATCATTCATTTAGTCGTCTGGATTAAGTACCAAAAAAGACTACAGAAAATCAACAATTATCCAGCCTCTGCATCTTTACCTGCATCCATCATCTCGCAACTTTAAACTCATGGTGCGTTCGATGTCGCTCAGAAATGGTAAACCAGAACTCTCTTGCTCTTACTTTATAGTTTGCTAAACTCTCATTTCTTTACGATTATTAAAAAATAATCTAATAATCATTTAGCAGTACTTTTACGTTTTATATTCCAACAATGAAATCCAACTTGCTTGTCGTATTTATACATTTCATTTTTACCAGAGGAGAAACCTCCGAGTTTCCATTTGCTTCTGAATGCACCATCAGCTGAGCATCAGTGGTTTGGCCATTGCCAAAGAATAAAACTGTTATTTGGTCCATAGGATCACAACTTTTTAATGTCTAACTCTAGTAATAGAAAGGCGTAAGATTTTGCTAACCATGTCTAATTTTTTTTAGGGTTCCTCTTATGTTAGTTTATTTTAATTTTTATTTATTTATCTTATTTTGTTTTTTTAATTTATTTTTATTTTTTAATTTTTTTTGTTGCTGCTGTTTTGCGTGTCCTGTATTTTAGTTTATTACTTTATTTTTCCTATTATTATTGTCTTCAGTCAGAGTTTGATTGGTAATCGGTACTTACTTTGGGACCTGTTTATAACTACGTATTTTGAAGTGTGTGTGTTTTGGGGTGTTTGTTATGTTAAGTTTTGTGTCCTTATTTATTTTATTTTGTTTTTTTTTAATTTTATTTAGTTATTTATTTATTATTTTTTTTTTTTTAGTGTGTAGGGTAAAATATAAAACGGGGTATTCTATCGAACCCTTTAAAAGAAATGTTTATTGTGTAATATAATTTACATGGATTACCCAATAAAGAAACATGTTAAAAAAAAAAAAGAAAGGCGTAAGATGCCGGCTGCCTGTTAGTTGCTTCAGTCTTCCCATCTGTAGAAGCTGTGATGTTTTCCAAACTAACTTTTGTTATTTGTAGCTCATTGGGTCCCCCTGTAGGTTCGGAACTGAAGTAACTTTCCTCTGTTCGGCCTCTAACTTTGTCCATCTTCCGTTTTCATGTATCTCTTAAACGTCATTCAGAGTTCTCTGGAGCAACTACACATGTCGCCTACGGCCAGGACTTCCTTCACCCAGCTCGGTCATAGCAACAGAGCAAATTTATTGAGACAAGGTTATTTTTTACCTACAATGCAGCAATCTATCTTTCTTGAAAAAGAAGTAAAAGTAGCCGCAGCTACGTAGAAGGCAATATGCTGCTACCTTGTGTATAAATCGCATCAGTTACGGTCTGCATCAATGGCCCCACCATGATTATGCCTCAAGGTATCAACAACCAGGCTTGTGGTGTGCACGTATGTGGATATTGTGGCTTGGTAAGCTAGCTGCATTTCATAATTTTAAGTTTGAGATTTCTACAGATTCTAGAGACCGCCAGAGCTAAATGACACTTCCTAAAATTAATCAAATATTCCTTGAAATGAATCTCAAACTGATATTTTGAGATGAAAAACAAACAAACCATATGTTATATTGGCTCTAAGTTATGCCCCTAAAACTCTAACTGGGTGCTTTGAACAGAGACATGAAGTCATAGTCGCATGAGAGCCATCGTTCTTGATCTCTGTTGTCACCGTTTGACTCAAGCATGCCACAGACGTTCATTAAGTCCTCAGGAAACTATCGAGTTGTGAAAAAGGGAAGCGTACATCTCCTTTGTGTCGAGTTCACAGCTAAATGCATCTAATTTTGTGAGGCGTGTGACCCTGAGCGTGCATTTAATCATAGCCAACAATTTTGAGCCTTCCTGCTCAATCTGGCTCTCAGGGACATTTAAACGGGTTAATGAAGGATGGGATCGTTCATCTACTTCAGTGAAGCCTTGGAGGACAGCAGCTCTGGCCGTTAAGATCAGAATCAGAATCAGAAAAAGGTTTATTGCCAAGTTTGTTAAACCCACACAAGGAATTTGTTGTGGTGATTGGTGCAATACAATACAAGAGCAAATAAATAAGAGAGAAAAAGTACAAGCAAAAAAATGTGTGATGTGAAGATGTGGTTAAAAATTAAGAGCAACACCCATACCAGTGACAGGAAAACTGCTTTGTTTAAGTTTGTGAAACATGGACTCATTTAAACTCACTCACTAATTTTAAATCAATTTTATTTAGGACAATTAAACTCTTAATCTTTTTAAAGTCGTAAAGATATCTCTGGGAAATCCTTTTGTTGAAAGTAAAAAAAAAAAGCAAAGACAATCAGAAATTTTCACCACAACAATGGCTATACCTCTCATAATAAAATTTATTCAAAGACATGTATTGATTAACGGAACAATACTCAAACAACAGAAGAGCGGTCACGGTTTGACTTTTACCGAGCTTGTAACTATGGTTTGTGTAACCCGCGCACAACGAGGTAAACCAGAGCAGCAGTTTAACAAAGCTGAAAATCCAAAGCTGAACCAATTTGGTGCAGTTTATGACATTTGTTTGCCATGTAGTTAATGATATCAAGCTACAGCGCTAATGATGTTGTTGTTGCGTGATATTCTGCCCTTTGCATTGTCAACGGAGACCTTTTACTGCACTTTTGCACTCTTGATGACAACATGGGTATTTTCACTGTGGTTCACCACAGAGGTTGATGTCGATGTCAGGAATGAGTCGTGTAGGGTGCAGATTCAGAGTAGCGACGCAGCCGCCGAAAACAGCGGCTGAACTTTAAAGGAGATTCAGAAATTGACTGCAATTTCTTGATTATTCTATTACAGCCAAGTTTGACTCTGTGTGAGTCATGGGATCAGCTTGAAGCATCGGATCAACTTTTCTCTAAACTTTCACTCATGTTGAATTTGCCCTAAATGAATAATGTGTTCACTGTTTAAATAACAGAAAACAGAGAGGAGAGTTATTGCAGAGCAAAAACAACCCTCGCTCTACCCGTCGATGGTGAGCTGTTGTCATGGACCAAGAAGGAGGAGGTGAATCAGCGTCGGTACTTGTGCTACGTCAGACAAAATTAGGAGTTTTAGCCTCTGACAAAATATAAAATGTTTGCTGAACATCTGCACAAGAAGACGTTGCACGAATAGAGGGGAGTTCAGTTCACGGCCTCCTATTTTGTTAGAAATGCAAGTACTGATCCTCTTCCATGAGTTAAGTAATTACTTAATTAACTAATCAGAGTTAATTAATCTTCAAAATTAACTAAGAAATTAACTAAGTTGTTGAGCTGAACACAACATTAAAAAGGCCTTGGTGTTTTGTAGGAAACCCCGCGACTCTGCAGAGGATTAAGCGGGTGTAGAAGATGGATGGGGGAAACATATTCTGTTGTAACTCAAAACTGGTTTAATTCACAGATTTTGTCCAAAACAAAAGTTTACCCTTCCTGCCATCAAATAACAGATGTGGTTCAAATCTGAAACCCTTCCTCTGAGATCTGGGTTGCTTTCTGAGGCTTCATTTTTGGTTTCTTTAAAGTGCTCTTTTTAATTCTCTCGTGGTTTTAAAAGAGATACAAACCTAGGGATGATAAAACAGCTTTGTATTTAAAAAAAAAAGAAAAAAAGAGAGTACAAAACAAGTCCTATGTAACAGTAGTCTCTTTTCTGTGGCTCCTGCCTTTCATCGGACACAAAGACACCCAGTATGGGAGGACAATGACACGGCAACCACACCCAGTTCAGCCAGGTAAGACAGACACACCAGCGAGTTCTCTCGAGACGACGGACACGCTCACATTCGCTCCGTGGAACAAAAACAACAAAGACACGCCCTGCTGCTCCGTGTAACATCATAAGATCACATTTTCACGAGTGGATGTGAAAGGCGGGGGCACGCACACAAAGAGGTATTAACTTCCCAAACACAATAAATCTGTGACAGGCTCAATTTTGTCTTCGCTGTTGTCAGATTTTAAAAAAGGTAAAGCATTAAATACTTTCTTTACTTCTCTTTTCTTCTTTTCATAAAAAAATCTAAGAGAAAATGAACCAATGCCATATGAGAAAATAAAACTTTGGAACTCTTATAATAAAATCTGAAAAACTAATGGACGAAGAAAACAAGCAGTTACAATGGCGTTAATACGGATATAAGCGTTGACTGTGCAAGAAGAACTGGACAAATCCTTCTCCTACACCCACACAGCAACAAAGATGCTGACTCCGCCCAACCCCATTTAATGACAAAAATGGGCAAATGGGTGGTACCAAGAAGCCTAGCTGTTAGTTGGAACATGCACACGTTAGCTTAGCTATCTTAGCTTCGCCTGAGTCATGCTAACCTATGATGCTAACTGACGTTATCTTATGTTTACGCTCTTAAGTCAGTGTCAGATCTGTACATTAACTACCAAATTGTATCTGTAGCGTGAACTGCTGGATCTCCAGCTGAGCTCCACTGGACTGGACTGGAAGGGTCTGGAAGCAAAGGTGGCCTGCAGACGGGAGCGAAAGTGCATGGTGCTCCAGCCGAGCTTGTGGCTTGTGAACGGAAGCTCGTGCTAGCCTTCAGGTGGCTCAGGCAGAGCAGCTAGCTGCAGCTAGTAGCCCCAAGCAGGTCCTAGCCTTCAGCTCTGACTGACTCAGCTTCACCCTTGAACCCTTCCAGGCCCATCCAGAGTAGGGATGTTAACAATTACTCGATTTTCGATTAATTGCCGTTATGAAATTACCCGATTAAAATTAACGATTACAATTAATCTATTTATTTATTTATTTTTTTCGTTTAATTTCACCAGCTGGTATTACGCCCGGACCACATTTAATGCGACACAACTCACTGCGCCGCGCACATAAAGTTAGAAGAAAGACGGCGGATATGTTTGGTTTTAGTAACATCATGCTCAGGCAATGAGTCTGCAATGGCCCAGACGGGAGACACATGTAGCTCAGTGCTTAACTTTTATTTTTAATCCACTCTATATTCTTCTGGTTGTTCTCCGATATGTTCCCATAAAGCCTGATGGTTCCGCCTTAAATCGACACAGAGCCGCCGCCGTAGCCTACGGCGTAGGCTCTGCGTCGTTGTAACGCGGAACCATAAATCAGCCTTCACCCGGTACATACATAGGTTTCTCTAAACATCTGTCCCCGCTACAGTTTTAACTAAAAGAAAATGTGCTCCAATACAGCAGGTCTCATAATTTTATTTTGAACACTGCCAAAAATCGAACTTAAAACGTAACTAGAACTTAAAATTTGCTTGACACAAATGACACTATTATGGCTGCTGCTACTACTAATAGCCTTGAAGTGCACTTTATATTATATTCCTTGTGGTACAAAAATGTCTTTTTGTTACTTTTGTATCAAATAAATATTTGATTAAGGAATACATTAAAATGTCCTTTGTATTTTATATAAGCAAAAAAAATTATGTTTGTATCTCAGATGGGGGAAAAACGCCGCTTATCAACTAATCGATGATCGATCGATAAGGTTATCAACTGTCAATTAATGAAATAATCGATAATTTGCATCCCTAATCCAGAGCCGATTAAAGGCAGTCTGTCGGCACAGTAAAACTGGACAGTTTAACCACAGTATTAATGAGATCAATTTGCCTTCGAAGACGGACCCTAGTCATTTGATAATCTGCAACTTTTCCAACTTCCACAATGGCTTCATCCTCGCAGAGCCAAATGTTACCCTCTTGGTTATAATGTCTGAAGTAAATCCTGTTAACCACTTTGAATGATAAAAGGAATATTAACATTCTTTCCACCGCTTGACATGATCTAATGATGCGCTGGTAAATCTCGTTACCTGGGCGACAGTGGGTGCAGGGCAAACAGCGGTACATCCCGTTGGAGTGCTCTGTGTAGGTCTGTCCATGCTCGCAGGTCTGACATGTCCCTTGTTCTTGGTCTTTTTCACAGGGTTTCTGCACGAAAGTTCCTGCAAATTAAAGATGACAATAATCAAACAACTCAAATGAGAAACACACAGTCAACTAATCCAGCTCTCTCTCGTCACTTCCTGCTGAAGCAGGACCCCAGCGTGGAGGCGTTGCCCCGTGTTTACAGCCGATGAGAATCTTTTCATGCTCAGTTTACTGTACACATTTTTCCCAGAAAGCCACATTTCTGAAGGACCAGAAGGAGGACAGATTCTCTGAAGAACACAGTGTTTTGGCCTTGTTGGCCGCTCTACTGTCACGCTTATCTCTGCGATCAGTTCACGCATGCCACAAATAAAACCACTTGATTCTCATGTGTTTTCGGGGTTTATGGGAATTGCAGCACAGGGCAAGACATCTCCGTCTGCAGTCGGTAAACAAAGCGCTGCTTCTGTGGTTGATTCAGAGGACAAGTAACACCGGCTTTTTCACAGGTCATTGCTACTGGGTAAAAGCTCACACTGACAAGAAGATTAAACGGTGGATTTTAAATATTGGTAACAACTGGAAAAACTGAAGCTCAGAAGCAGGATTTTATCAGTTAATGTCACTTAATCAAGAACTCGTAAAACGGTCGTAAATAGTGCACATTTTTGATAAACCGAACATTGGTTGATTAAGTATACCATACAATGTGTAACCAAAGAGTCTATCATGCATAAAATTTTTTAAAAAAAAGTAGACTTGATGAAATATAAAAAGGAATTTCTAAGAATTCAAATGCCAAATGAAATAACTCAATAATCCATCACCAGAATGCAGTAATTGCATCTCAGCTAAATATATCCCGGGCTTCAAATAAAGTTTACAGCCTTTTCACATTCTGTACATAATGAATTAAAGTGTTTGGTGCTTTTGATGACTTTGGTACTAAAAATAACCTCAGTGTCATTTGATTTTTTTTTTCTTCTTTTTTTCCTGCGTGCCACTGTTGAGACGGCGCCACTTGTTTTCTGCCCCTGAGCATCACGTATGCTTTCTAATTTGGGCAGGGAAAACATGTAGAATGTGTGCGATGCAGGTCATGTAATTACTATTTTTAGATTTTATTTATCAGTTTACAGACAAATTTGCAGCCTTTAAAGCTCCAAATTTCGACATTATTGGACTTCATCCGGCAGAAAACTGATGATTGATGCGTGACGACGCAACAAAGTTGTGTGTCGCCTCTCTCTTTCTGACTCGTTTTTCCTGCTTAATTTGCCCTCATCCGCTCAACAGCGCACACACACAAATGTATATAAAAAGGGGCAAAAGCAGCTTCTTTTATTATGAAGACTGTCACAAAGAAGAGGATACAATTGGAACTTGCGACTATTGCAACAGAAATCGATGAATCATCTGAACAGCTTCACAATCGGAGGTTGTTTTGGCACGACCAGCTTCTGCTCGCTGTAGTTAGTGTGAGTGTGTGCGTGCGTTGCCGAGCGACTATTGTGTTGTCACGCCACCGATCTTTCTCAGTATTTATGTAATTCAGAATTAGTGTGATTTGATGAGTGAAAACTGGAGAGGTGACGGACTGTAACTTGAGACCAGTCACATGCAAATGACAAATTTATGCAGGAAAACCAACATAAGTAGGCTATGGTATCACTTTAACATCTTTGACATTACAAACTCAAATTACACTGAATGGTTTTCAGTTGTTCATACAAGGTCCACATAAAGACCAACGAATGTTATTCTTTTACTATCCATGAAGTAATTTACTCTGATGTGGTCGCTGGATCGATTCCCAGTCACGTCACGTGCCCAAGTGTCCCCGGGCAAGCCCTTGAACCCCAGATTGCCCACATTGATCCAATGGTGGTACCAAGCCTGGATAAATAGTAAGGATTGTGTCACACGTTCGTTTTGCAGTTTCTGCAGATAGTTGGGCGTGCAACAACCCCGAGAAGCAGACAATGCTTCCTGAACCTAATCAAATATTCCTTTTAATGAATTTAAACTGGCATTTAAAGATATAAACAACTACTTTCCCTATTTCAAATGTGCCTTCATGTCAAAAATAGGCACCACCCTGAAACTGTAGCTGGCCTCAACTGCAGCAGCTGGTGCGGACGCTCTTATCTATTATATTAAGAACCCAAATGTGTGGACCGGGCACAGTCGTATATTACCTCTCTTCAAGCACATAAACAGTGAAAAACTAGTTTGCTGCTATTAAAAACAATAGATGCACACTTGGGATAAATCTGAAGCATCAAACAGAAGTGAGCTGATTTGTTAAGTCCCACATTAAACTGCAGAGGCTTTCCTGCATGTTTCACTGCTTCGGTGTATCCCACTTATTTACTCTACTAGCACAGCTTTCTTTAGTCATCATGAACCGGAAGGCACAAAAAGGTGCTTTGTACATAGACAAGGCATGCAAAAATTTACTAAATTGCCCTGCTAAGATATTGCAGTCATGCCTCTCACATGAAGGCCATCAACAAATAAAGCACAGCGATGTTATGTTCAAGAACACTCCTCGAATTAAACCGTAATTGGTTTCAAGAGTCACCAGGTGTGTATTTATTTATGCTTAATTTCAAAACTTTACCACTAAAAAAAAAAGCTGGAGCAAAAAAACCAAACTCTGCTGTGTCAGACTTAGAAGTTTAGCAAATGATAAAAACATCATGCAAGGGACTGTTTATGCAAAATCCCTGGAGGTGAAACCATGCAAATCTTTAGCATGTTCAGATCATGTCTACATAGATTTTTTACAGCGTGAACAATCAAAAAGAAAATAAACAAACGTAAAAGAAAGTCCGTATGAGGTTTTAATCCAAAGCTCACACATAGGTGGTATCAAATATGTGCCAAATCTGAATTCTCTGGAAGCTTAAACAGAGTTTTCAGGTAGTGTTATGCGTCATTCGCAATACAAATACGCTAGCCAGCCTCTGTTGGTTACCTGTTCAGGCTAGCGTGCCTGGACCGGGGCCCCCATCACACCGGAGGAGACAACCGTTATGAATAAAATGGCACTCAGAAGCGCCCTCCTCCTCCGGTGTAACTTTCTTGCGACTTGTAGAAAATTTGCACCATGCCTTCATACAACCATTTGTGACAACAGCAAAGCCAGTTCTCAAACCTCTACTTTGGTTTGTTGACGTCTGCTCATTGATGGTGTACGTCAGTGGTCCCCGACCTTTTCTGAACCGCGGACTGGTTTAATGTCTGACAATAGTTTCACAATCTAAAGGTGTAGCTGATAAAAACGAAATAAAATGACAAGATCGGCATTAAAAACTGTGGTATTTTCTCTATAGTCGTAGTAGTAATAATAATAATAATAATAATAATAATAATAATAATAATAATAATAAAACATCATTTTTGAAAAAATAAAATAAAATAATGGAAATTGTAAATTACCTTAAATATGAGTATTTCTATAAATGTGTTTTTATGTTTGTTTTCTCATTAACGTTATTTTAGGGCCAGGCTTTTATTTTATTTGTTATATATTAAGGAGACCGATATTTAGTGCTTTTATTTTGAAAGCGTCTCGCCGAGACCTCGTAAACATCCGGCGCTTCGGACTTTAACGGTAAAAGTTTAACGGCAGTAGAAAGTGTGTCTGAAAGACTAAAGTAGTGTCTTGAATGCTAAAGTGGTGCCTAACTGAAACAAAAAGCACCTGCTGATAAGAATTTGTTTTCTTTGCAAATTTTATGCCGCATTTATGTCCAGCTTGAGTTTGGTTGCCATGGTTACTCGTGTATTGCGGTGAACGATAGCTGTTAATACCGAGCGAGCAGCTGCGTTGGTCTGTATTTAAGTTAAATGAAACTTATATGAATGTAGAAAGACTAACTCTATTTTATTTTATTTTATTCCTTTATAGCTCTTACGGTGTGTTTGCAGTGTATTTACATCCAAGGAATAAAAACCTTGTGAACCATCAGTTTGAGAGTCAACCATCATCAGTCAGGGATTCTACAGACATTTTTTCTTCTTTCTGTGCGGCCCGGTACTGAATGACCCACGGCCCGGTACCGGTACACTGGTGTACGTCACCTTAGCAACCACGTGGCTGAGGGTTAGGCCAGCAAGGACGTACAAACTGGATTCAAAGCGGGAGGAAACAATGCCATTGTTCACTTGGTCAATATCTTTATTGGTGCTTTATACATTATTGTTACAACTGTAGTAGTCCCCCATTCCATCACGGGACACAGTATGTGAGGTAGTCCAGTCACCTGGATACTGAAGATTTTTCTTTTTTCTTAACTCTTTACCTACCAGCCTGTTCTCAGGCCCTGTACAGGGCGCTCCAGTAATCGACAGGTTGAGCTTCACCGTCTTTGTAACTTTAGCATACTGCAAACTGTGCAGATGTTTTACATTGTAGCAAAGTTAGCATGTACTAGCACTAGTGTACATTAGTTATTTCTCTCACCTGCGTGGCAGTTGAGGCAGCAAAGCCCCTGGTGAAGGTACTGCTTGTTTTCCACGCAGCTCCTGGCCCGTCCAACGCTGACGTTTCTGTACTCGTCACTGGACCACTGCGCTGCCGGGGGTTCTGCTGCGTGACAACCGAGCCCAATGAATAGCACCGCCACCGACACCTGCGTCCAAAAAGATCAGGGATTCAACAAAGGAGAAAACGAATGGTAGGAGATGGAAGACAACAAAAAAGAAAGAGACATGAACTTTGCTTCATTTCAGTGTACCCACGTTATACCCTCATTCGCTCAAGCTCAGTAGATGAAAGACTGTAAGCAGGAGAGCATTTTCTTCATAGGAAACCTTGTGTGAGGAATCAATGCCTTAATTTGAACCATCTGATCTAAACATCTGCTGTGAGAAAGCAATTAAGGAAGCAGATGGCTACAACTAGAGGCAACGCAATCTTACGCGTACAACCATGCAACCAAACTTGATTACCACTTGATCTGGTTATCTTCCTGTGAGAGGCACCAAAAAAATAAATAAAATAAAATAAAATAAAATAAAGAGAGCCTCCTCCATCTATTGCAGGTGGAACACATTGATAAGGTATCTGGTCCAGCAGTGGTTGGTGGCGTATCACCTGACTCCAGGGGTCCATTCATGTGTTAGATAATAACAGACCTGTATAGGTGGGGTACAGAGAAGAATACAACTGAACACTTTAGCGTGGCCCCCAGGCGCTGGTGTTTATTCACACGCTTTTCACCACGTCAATGTGAGACGGCTCCATTCACTGGCAAACAACGCGCTTTAGTGCCTCTACTTCAAATGACCCACATTCTTAAACCCGGGCTCTTTGAATGCCCTGACATGAGACACCTC
Organism: Cololabis saira; assembly: GCF_033807715.1. Lineage (NCBI taxonomy): Eukaryota > Metazoa > Chordata > Actinopteri > Beloniformes > Belonidae > Cololabis > Cololabis saira. The sequence goes on from NC_084597.1 coordinate 20,538,496, forward strand.
GGCGAGGCACCTAAAACGAAACGCGACACCTCCCCGGGTAAATGAGAGCCCTAGATTTTGGAGGTTTTGTCTCCTCTTTGCAACCACCGACGACCTCCACAAGGCCAGGAAAGAAAGGGGGGCCAGGGTGCGAGAAATTGTAGGAGCTGAAGATGGGATGTTCAAAAGCGATGTGGCTAATGGAGGGACAGATTGGTAGATTGGAGATTCCTGCCGCTAGACTTGGACTCTTCTGGAGGGCTGCCATGCCTTGTTGTTGAAGAGAACATTCCCTCTTTTCTTTCCCTCTCTCGTTCACTGCCTTTTCCCTTCTTCCTCTCCCTCTGCTCACGTCAGACTTTCCAAAGGCGCTGAGAGGCAGAAGCGGAGAGGCAGACGACCGGCAGAGCAGTCACAATCACACCATTTAGATCTATCCAAACAACCCGGCAAGAGAGGTGGGGGAGGCAGAAGAGAAAAATGAAAAGGGAGGTGGGGGTTTTGCACCAAACAGGGTGAGTCTTTAGGCCTGGATATATACAACCATAAACCCACCAAGTCTGCAGTGTAATGGATTTAGAGAGCTGTGGAAATAAGGGAAAGTAAAAGGCCACATGAAAACTTTGTGTCTAAGCACATGTGCACGGCAAAGCAGTGGAAAAAAAAAAAGAAAAGATGCCTGGGAAAGAGTGAGCTGCACTACAGTTTATCTTCTTCCGCATGCGCAGATGCAGAAGGTGAAATGGGAGTGAAAATCCAGAAATAAGAGAATCCACAAAGGTAAAACTGCAGCGTCTGTGACAGTGAAGATTCCCAGACGTTTGTGAGATTACATAATCTCAGAGTTTGGCTCCCTTCAAGGTCTGCGAACGCTCCCACGAGCTGTCACCTTCGGCAGCAAACCTGTTAGCTCAGTTAACCCATTACAACCTTAAACCCCTCTGAAAACCTAGAGGGGTTTTCTGGAAAACCTAAACTAAAACCTTTCACTGCCCAGCCTTTGAAGTGGCCAGAAACATCAAATGAAAGTCATGAGCGGTGCGGAGCTTTCAATGGAAACGACCTGGCAAATATGCAAATATCGATGCAACGTGTGCGTGGAAGCGGGACTCTCAGTTAAAGCTGCATCGGGTCATAAAGGTTTAAAGATTGCAGCAAACAACATTCATAGTTTTATGAAGAGATATATGGGAGCTGCTGTCTTTTTATTTTTCTACAATTGATCATATAAAAAAAACAACAGGATTACATCTTCATGTGTCTTGTTCTATATTTTCCAAGCATTATTTCATACCTATGATTTTCCAAAGGAAAAAGAATAGGTCTTTACAACATCTCTGCAGCATTCGCTGAAAATCCAAACTTCTGAATAATTAGTTCTTATTTCAGATAATTGGTTGAAATTTGCAGCAAAAACCCAGAGCGTCCTTCAGCATGACAATATATGAAAAGACGGCAAATCTGCAAACAGTTCTTCTTAACCTTGTTACAGGTCGGTCAACATATCAAAAATGTACCAATATGTGGAATATCAGTATCGTAAAAACACCTGTTGATTTTTTTTTGTGTACACATAGAGACCAAATGTCCTCCACATAGGACATGCTGCAGCTGTGGATGGTTTAAGGACGTCACCAAGTGCCAAACAAAACTAAAAAGCTCTAAAAATAAAGACGCCATCCTTCAAGGTTTTGCAAAAATCAGGAACAAGACACTCCCAGTGGTATTTGATATCACAACTCAGACAAACTCGTGCTTAATGTTGTTGCAATAAATCCCAAAGGGAAAGCCGGAACAGGTGCCGTGACAAGCTCTGCGTGCCTGCCCGGAAATGTACCCCACATTTGTGGGAAATGCGCGCGGCTAATGGGACGCCATTATACTAGATGACTTTAAAAAAAACTTTAGACAGCATTTTAGGACTAACATACAACACCCTCACATCTAAAGACCATAAAGACTGAGTTTGAAGTCGCAGACTAAAGATCAGCGATCTTCACGATTTACACTTCTCCAAACCAGATTCCTTTATGAATGAAAGGACGACGATGCTCCCAATTTATTGCTGGCTCAAACTGGGAAAGAATAGTGGGTTTCCTCCCGCCCTCTTCTCGCTCACACACACACACACACACACACACCCCACACACACCCCACACACACCACACATATGTATGTGTATATATATATATATATATGTATGTGTATGCGTATGTATATTTCTATATATATTAAATAGAGTAACAATGCACATATATATGCCTTAGGTTTTTACCAGCATGGTATTAACCATTAATATGTGTGCAGACAAGGTAAAAAAAAAATAAAGTTGAAAAATCTCAACCTTATGCAAATGAGCAGCGGTGACGCACAGGCAGCGTCCAATCACAGACCGGGATTCCCAAAGCAAGAAGCCTCAATGCAGATTGTACTTTCGTGTACACACAAACGTACACTCATTCACATGCACACATGAGCAGAGCTGTGCACTAACAAACTTCTTTTATCAGAAATTAATATATTTCATCCAGCAAACTGACATTTTTGCTGATTTGACTGACGTTTTTACCTGAACTGATCACGTGAAACACGCAACTGATGGTTGAGGGGCTGTATGGTCCGAACGATTTTATTTGCTAAATCAAACCAACGCAAAATAATTAAAAACCGTGCTCATTAATCACAAAACACAGTTTAAACATTATGACCAAATCCGCTCCGACCCGGTGTGTCAGTGTTCACCGCAGACAGACTGCAGATTCACCGGGACCAACGACTCTGATGGTTGCTGTTGATCCGCGGACCAAACTTGTTAAGGAGCATCAAACTCACTCTTATTTATGTGGAAATAATGCTAAAATATAAAGAAAGCTTCACAAAGTGTGATCCATGGTGAAATAGGAAACTGAAGATGTGCACGCTACATAGAGATATGAGTAGGCTATTTACACTTTGTTCCCTCCAGTTCTGCAGCGCAGCTTGAAAGCCCCGCCCACTGCAGGCGTCGACGTCTGCAGAGTGAATCTACCAAGCAGCGCGATGCAGGAGTCAGGCGATTTTTGACGCTTTCAGTGTGAATCCAGCATTACACCTTACACCCAACGACTGAGAACTGAACCGTAGACTGTATGAAAGCGAGACACGAGTCACTCATAAGTTTGGTTATCCCAAAAGAAGAGCTAATGAGAGGAAAGGATATAAACGATAACTGGTTGGGAAATGCCCACCGAAACTCAGTCGCTGCAGACTCATGCAAGCCAATGATGACAATTAACATTACATTTCTGCATCTATCCTCACTTCTGATGTCACTACAGAAACATTTTACATAAGTACCGAGCTCCATCGGGACCTTCAACTACCTACCACTCATCTAACTGGGGTTCTCCCTTTGCCCAGACATCCATCAGGACTGTAGTCTAGAAATCTAGATGAACCACTAGAAAATTTGAATCCCTTTACAGGTATGTCTCACTACCATCCGTTGGAGCATTAAGTACACCCAAAAGTCTCGTAAAGCCAGCCAAGTCAGTCTATCCATGCAGAAAGGGGGGTTAACGTGATGACGACAAAGTGGTGACGTTGGGATCTGGATGTTAACAGTGTGGATGGCTGCAGTTAAGAATTCATTTTCGTTTGAGTCAGCTTTGGCACCGAGAGTGAAAGTTTCTGACACTTTCATTTATAATTGAACAAAAGACGGTACTCAAATCATTTGTTTGCAGAGTAGATGTATTTGCTCACAGGCTGCGGCAAAAAAAATCTTTCTTTATTCTTCTATACAACCCACTCTCTCGTTAACTCGCTTCCGTCGTCCTGAATATGTCACCCTGTTCATTGCTCTGAGTGGTTGCAGCACTGACCAACTTCAGGAACAGCTTGATGAGCAACTGTTGGTGCCGCCCTTTGGATGCGGAGGCCCTATGGGTCATTTTCAGAGCCGAAATCTTTTCATCAGGCTTTCATCAGAGTTCTGACAGAGCTCCCTGCAAAGATAGCCAGGGGACCAGTGGCCAGTATTCCCGCTACTCGATCTGGATGGTGACTGTACTGAAGGAGCTGGATATTTGGGCTGATCTTGAGGCCATCCTCTCGGCTGGCCTAGCCGCAGACGTCGGCCGTGGCGGATGGCTGCTGCAAGGCTTTGTTCTTGGTCTCTTTCAGGCCAGTCCAAAGCTGTTTTGCAGCCGTCCATTTATATTATTAAACAGCACAATAAGAAATAAAATGATTGGGTCTTTATTCACAGCTCAGATGTCTAATTCACTGAAAATGATGACAACTTGCCATAAACACCAACTTGAGATGTGAGGGACATGTTAGTTACCGTCCAACTCTTAATCTGAACTAGGGATGTTAACAATTGATCGATTTTCGATTAATTGCCGTTATAAAATTACCCGATTAAAATTAACGATTACAATTAATCTATTTAGTTATTTATTTTTTTCGTTTAATTTCACCAGCTGGTATTACGCCCGGACCACATTTAATGCGACACAACGCGCCGCGGCGCGCACATGAAGAAAGAGACGGCGGATATGTTTGGTTTTAGTAACATCATGCTCAGGCAATGAGTCTGCAATGGCCCAGACGGGAAACACATGTAGCTCAGTGCTTAACTTTTATTTTTAATCCACTCTATATTCTTCTGGTTGTTCTCCGATATGCTCCCCTAAAGCCTGAATTATGGTTCCGCTTTAAATCGACGCAGAGCCGCCGCCGTAGCCTACGGCGTAGGCTCTGCGTTGGTGTAACGCGCCGCTTATCAACTAATCGATGATCGATCGATAAGGTTATCAACTGTCAATTAATGAAATAATCGATAATTTGCATCCCTAATCTGAACATTGTCTTGTTTAGAGTAAAGTCCATTATTAGATTATGGTTCTCCTTGTTAACGTAGGCAGTGAGGAAGCGGCAACTAATCATCTAATCTCGTAATTATTTCAACTCGAAGGAGAAGAAAAGCAAACAGATTTTGGCTCAAAGGTGGATTGTTTTTGGAGGCTGGCAGAGTCACAAGTCCACAATAACTTTTACATGCACTAATGAAATCAATTAAGGGGGGGGGGGAGGAAAATTTAAGATTCTCCTTGTGTGCAGTTTTAAGTTTGAATCAGAGTGTACGCTGTGCTTTAACCACGTGTCCACAATAATATCCTAAAGCTAGTGAACACCATCAAATGTGAAATGGCACAAATGCGCTGTGTACATAAACATTATGGTCTGCCACAATGTGGCTTAGTTTTACCTCTTTAGCGGAGTGAGGAGGAAGACCAGCGTGACCATAACCTCAGAGCAGAAACCTCTCCAAACCCACAACTCCCTGGAACCGCTCCAACATGGGCTGGAGTGGCTCCGTCCACTTCATAGCCTCCTCTATCCTCTCTACAATGACTGAGCTCGAGTGGGAGATTATTCATCGCAACAGTGTCCCATTGTCATGCGGGCCGTCTCTGCGATGAGTTGGTACTGTGCTTTTGTGGATGCAAGTTAAACTAATAAAAGTCACAATAAAATAACGAGGGACTTTCTGAGCATCTGACAACAGCGGCACTCGTCCGCTTCCTCTAAAAACACCCTGGGTGCTTCCGAATAGTCTTGGCACAATCTTAACGCATGCCATGTACACTGAGGACGTATTTGTGACCAAATGACAGGACCTCCTTTCAGTTGACCCAGGTTATCAATGGGCCATTTACAGAGCCGTGATCGTTCCACGTCCAGAAATTACAGTGGAGGAAAAAGAAAAAGCAGCAGGGAAACTAAAGACAATGCACACAAAACAACGACGGGAGATTCTTCGTTTCATATCGGACAGATGATTTCAATCATCGTCCCCCGATAAACAGTGACATGATGCACCTCATTACGCTTCTGTTATGGAGGAGGACCTGACTCTCCCTAATCATGCTGTTGCTATTAGCAAATATGTTTCATACAAACTTCGAGGACCTTCCTCAACTTGGTGAGGAAAGCAGGATTAAAATGCCACTGTTGTCACTCTTTATTTTATGCAAATCAAGCTGGAGCCGGTTCGTACAGCAATTACCCGATCAAACAGCGGCGTAATCAGTTTATCAGACTGCAAAAGCCGGTGGAAGGTCTGAGTAAACAACTGAACCAAGTGATCATCAAACATTCCTCCTGTATTTCACATGTTGCGTTGAGGAATTCAGCTTTTCTTTTCCCTTTTAGCTGGGAGGCAATAAAGCGCTCCGGCACATGATAGAGGGGAGGGAGGGCAGAAAAACTCATTCTGCTGCAACTGCTGATTTATAAAACTTCAGAAATGACTTGAATATGTAAGGTTTATCTGAGGTCAGAAACGTACGCCTCAACTTGACCTTACTGGAGCTCAGTATTTATCACAGCTTCCTCCGACAACCACAGGAAAGAGCGTGTAGATAACAGCTGCTGTTACCTACAGGCCGACTCTTCCTGTCATGTACGAAACAAATCTCCTACCATCACCCAAGCTTGTCTGTTGCATTCAGTTCCCCTCATACAAATCCCTAAACTGTCCAGGCAAACTCTGTGTTTGTCATCCTCCACAGGGGTCAGGTGATGCAGCGTAACATCTAATTAATCATCTGCCGCCTGATGATGCTTTCAAACACAAAACCTGCTTATTGAGCAGTTTCCAACATGGTGGGAAAGGAAATGTGGCCATTCAGACAATTAGTTAGAAATAATATAAAAATTCACACATTTTGGAAGGAAATTGATTAATTAGGAACTTGAAAGTTCCTAATTAATAATAATAATTAATAAGTTGAAAGTAGACAAAAGTTGGCCGACTCAAACAATCAATCGGTGCATTTCTGCTATTAGCTTCAGAAAATAAACATTAAAAAACCAAACATGATGGAAATTTGCAAAGAAAATATTTGAAAATCCACAAAAAAAAAATAAAAAAATTACAGGTTTTTCAGCATTTATGACATTTATCATTAAATACATACTGGTACCTATTGAGACAACAGTGTCAAACCTTACAATACTGAGAAATCCACTAAGCTCAGCATTTGTCTGGGAATCATGTTGAAGATGTTTTTCTTAAAAAAAACAGCCAAGAAAGTAATTTGTGCAAGCTTCAAGGTTACAATAACTTGATTTTACACTTCTACGTATTATCTAGCCTACGTTCATGAACGACATTGTAGATGTAATTACACCACCACACCCAAGGTGGCAGCGCAGGCTCTTTAGTGCAGCACCTTCCAGCGCTAAACGTCCCTTTCTTCCCTGCTTCATCTACCTCCAGACATGGAAACAGACGGAGCAAATCCAGCTTTTTTTCCCCCCGTAAATGTGAAGGAACAGTAACTTTTACTGACACACTACATTACTGAGTCTCTCTCTCTCTCTCTCTCTACCCAGCGGAAAGTAGAAAAAGAGAAGCAAGAAACACAGCTATGTTCAGCCACGTAGCATAAATCATTTATAATCCTCAACATTCACTGCATGATTCTGAGCCGTCACTGGGAAAGATGGCCATTACAACAATAATTTTGACAATGTCCTTCTGTATTGCTCCAGATCAGCAGTCTTACATTGTACGATTGTATGATGTAGCGGTTCAACAACGACAATCTCACGACTTTAACTACTGGCTAACCAATTAAAATGCAGCCTCTGCTATCTTTCATTGTTTAATATGTCAATGTACGCAACTAAAAACTCCCCAACCTTTCTTCTGGCAGGTTGGACCTTTGAGAAAGTCGGAATTGACAAAGAAAATTGCAACTATCTCCAGAAAAGATGCTAAAAATAAAGCAAACAAACCACACAGCCTACAGCCTCTGCTATCCTCCTCTGCTTGATGACATTCCTGTTAACAGCTGATTATAACTCTCAGAAAAATTGCAAGATTAGACCTTTAAGAAAACTGGAATCAGAAGATTTCCCAACACATGTTTAGACAACGGAAACAAGAAAGGTCTTGTGTTTATCTGGGAAGAACAGTCGTAGAAAACTTGTTGTGGATCAACATACCCCAACTTAGCTTTTAGAACAACAACAAGGGCGCTCAGCCCTGATTAGTAGACTATAGTCAAACATGTTTGTATGCTACTGTAACTCTATGAGGCAGCTGGATCGCTCTGAAACAGTCGATTGTACAGTTCAAATCCCTCATGGCTGACCCCAGCAGGAGGGTGAATGCTCTCTACTTCACTGATAAATCCTGACATTCCCTGGAGACGAGGGGGGGGGGTGACCATGCAAGACTTTTCTCGTGTGATAAATTACTCTGACATTTTGTGGGAGATGATGAAGACAAGTACAGCACAGCTGCCGTGGAGAGAAATGCGTCTTCCTACATCACTTAAAATAAAGTTCAGCCAAGCTCAGACGCATTCATCACTATAAAACTGAAACGATGTAAAATGAGGAGAATGACTCCCATGTCGAAACTACAGCACTAACAGTTTGAAAACCGCATTGTTGCGCCCCAAACTCACACACACACACACTGACGTGCACATACAGCACACAGACTAACATACAGTGTATGTGTGGGAGCGTGTGAAAAGCAGCTGCCCCCTCCTCTCAGGGAGCACAGGAAGCCCGAGACAATACAGAGGCTTCATGCAGAGTTCAACTCTGAGCCGTTCTCTCAGAGCAGAACCAGCACCCGATCAGAGCCGCGGCATATCCGCCAGGCTGAATATTTATAACTCGGGGAAGCAGCAGCTCCGAGGCGCAAGCGCTCCGGTTTCCTCTGGAGGTGCGCTGCACTGATTAGATGAGTCCGTCACAGGCAGGTTAGGCTGCAGAAACCTGCCTTACCCAGACCGCAGAATAAGCTGCGATGATGACAGCGGCACATGTTTCCTGAAAGCTATCTCACCAAACCGCAGAACCAAACCGTGAAGTGACGAAACAGGTGGTTGTAATGATCAAAACGGGCCGTGATGCTGAAAGTTCACCAGTTGCAACGTAGGTGCGACATGACACAGATTCACAAGCCCCTTGTGTCGTCGGGTTGGATGTGGCCTCTGCTGTTTCTAGGGAGTCGGCGTGCATGAACATGCACGCAACACCGCTGTGAGTCATAATACATCTCACTTGGGGCTAAGCAAGGACGTCGAGTTTGAAAATTGAATTCAATTTGTGTGCAGGAGGGCTATTAATTTAGCCTTTTAAAATTCTGATTAAGCCTGCCCACAGAGACGCCGAGTGTCGACTCACAAGACGACTCCAACAAGGGGGGAGGGAGTGCAAAAAGCGAGAGAAGGGATGACTAAGATTAAAGTACGAGAAGGAATTTATCCCCTCACCCTGACGACAATCACACTGGCTCCACTTGAGCTCGTCTTTGTGTCAAAGGTAAAGCGCCGACAGTTTACAGGCCTCTATAAACAACCTGCAGGAAAAATGTAGAATGTGTGTCTGCTGGAGTGGGTCAAGAAGGACCAAAGTGGCCATCAAAAGCTGGAATTTCAGCCAGATTTATGTCTTTGTAAACAGAAGTAGTCCCAGAGTCTGCGGTTGAACTCAAGACTTTTATCAGAATCTGTTCAAGGAAAGCAGCCGAGAGGATATGACACTGATGTAGACCTCATGCCACAATGGTTTCAGGTTACGTCACGTCTCAAAAGGTATCTTTACGTCTGTGCTGCACACCTGGGCCACGTGTGAAGCTGTGACTTCCTGTCTCTACAGTACCCAAAGCTCTCCAAAGGCCGTAAACGGGAAACTATTTTGAACATCGATTAGTCATCTAAAACAACTGTGCCAACTGGATCATCATGATTAGAGATACTTACAGCCCAGTTTTTATCATATATATACATGAAGAATTAACAAAAAAAAAAAAAAACTTAGTTCAAATATTCTGAAATGTTTTTTATTCCACATCTAGAAATGATTTTGAAAAACGAGATTTACGTCTCCCAGTTCATTCTGTTTGACTACAAGACATGAAGAGAAAACGGGGATAAACAATAACTATCCCTGAAAAGGTGAAGCACTTACACATATCATTTACTGATCTGTACTTGGGTTCATCTGCTGCATCAGATCAGACATAACCGTCAATGAAAGACAAAATCTTTATGTCCAGTTACACCTGAGTTAGGGCTGTGCGATTCATCGATTTTAAGTCTAAATCGGATTTATTAATCACAATCGATGTTAAAAAAAGGAAAATCGGAAAATGGATTTTCCTTTTTTGCAGCTGGCTGCATTACAGACAGAGCTCGTCTAGTCATCTTTGTTTGGTCAAGAAAATTGTAAATGTTGTGACTTTACTAAACTCAAGGAGGATTTACAGTATCTTTCAATTGCACTTCATTCCCAATAGGGAAATTTGTTTGCTATTTTTCTTCAAAAATAAAGATAAAATATTTGAAACAATTTATTCAATTGTCTTTTGTAGTTTTACCAAAAAAATCAAAATCGAAAATCGGGTTTTCAGAGAAAAAAAAAAAAAAATCGGGATTTTATTTTTGTCCAAAATCGCCCAGCCCTAACCTGAGTGTATGACTTAACATAGGTTTTACATCGGACACGCTCCATAATGAGACCATCCAGGGTTGGGACTGGCGTAGATGGCTTTGACCAGGGTGGGGGTCGATCCGGCGACCTTTGTTGACCAATGGGAGCCCAGAAGCAAATGTCTATTTCTGCAGTTTTGTAGACACATTCATGGGACACCACTGGAATATAATCAAACTGGACTGAAATTAACTTGTTTTGCTTTCTGCATAAAGTGCCTCCAGATGAGTTTACTGGTGAGCTGAATTGAATTAATCCTGGATGTTTAAACAGAATAGCATGGCCGACCATACCTACTCACTTCATGAATATTCCCTCCAGTGAAATGGGTGTATTACCCTTCTCATTAATAGCTTTTTTTCTGTCTGTACAGAATGTACCGGGCCAACTGCAACAGGACAAGGATGATGTTTATACGAAGCCTCATATGGGATCTCCAAAGAACCGCAAAGAAAAACAAGCCAGGCGGCTACAGAAATGCTCAACAACTTGTCTGCTGGTACTGCTGATTAGAAACCAAAGTCTAATCAACAAATACCAGACCAATTCTTTTTATCAAAAAGGTAAAGAAATAAGATGACTAAACAGAAGGTATACAGACTCATTTTTCTTGGGTCTTTAAGATGTCTTTAACTCTCGTACACCTGACTTTTCAGAACGGAAGACTGAAGAGGTGAAACGTTTTTAAGTAGCGAGTAAAGAGCCCTTTATTTAAACACATACTGTAAGATAACCAAGACTTAAGGTCTACACTAGGAATGGGTGATATTTTACCGTTCACGATAAAAAAAAATTCCCCACGGTAAGAATTTATCATCTCGCGGTAAAAACGATAAATTCCCGTTGATGACGTTTTTGTGTAAAGCGAAGACAGCGTTAAATCGACGCACAACGTACGTGAAGGAAGGAAGGAAGAAAGAAATGAGCCAGAAAGAAAGAAAGAAAGAAATTAGCCAGAAAGAAAGAAAGAAAGAAATTAGCCAGAAAGAAAGAAAGAAATGAGCCAGAAAGAAAGAAAGAAAGAAAGAAAGAAAGAAAGAAAGAAAGAAAGAAAGAAAGAAAGAAAGAAAGAAAGAAAGAAAGAAAGGAGCCAGAAAGAAAGAAAGAAAGAAATGAGCAAGAAAGAAAGAAAGAAAGAAAAATCCCTGTTGATATGTGTTTGTGTAACAAACATGGCGGATCTGAGTCATTACAGTTTTGCAGTACAGGTGTAACTCATTTAATTGTTTTTTAATAATTCAATTTAATTGGTGTAGTTTAGTAGCATTTAGTATCTTTTAGAGCAGTGTTTTGGGGGCTCCAAAGACTGAATGTGGTGATAGATTTATAGTTACAAAGGTGGAGTTGAATTGGTATTTTTTTTATCGTCATTTTTATCGTTATCGGGATAAATGCCAGAAATTATCATGATACATTTTTTAGTCCATATCGCCCATTCCTAGTCTACACAGACGTCTTTTCAACGCAATCTACAAAGTAACTCGTTTAACAGATATAAAATTAAGAGCAAACAATTTTCTCTCCGGAGTATCTGGGTCAAGAAATAAAAGCTACGCTTTGACAAAACAGTTGATAATTAAACTTGCAACATGCTAAATTAAATCCCAACGTGCACTTTGGGGGCAATGTAGGACTTAACAATGAGTTCTTATATGAAAAATATTGGCTTTAAGAATAAAGTCCACCCCTAGATTATCTCAACACTGGGTGAAATAAAGCTTCCCTGGAGGCAACTTTCTTGTCCACAAGAGTAAATCAAAACACTTCACACACAATCTGGACAATCATGGCCTCTAGTAAGCACTGCACTTTCTCAGATTAAGACCCAGGGTCCTCAAAGGGAACAGTATACCTCTGAGTCATGTGACTTCACCCGTCAGATGACTTCAGTAAAGATTGTTGAGAGTCCCACGGGACCGTGCACCTCAAAGGCGCTTGTAAACTCAAGAGAACACTGCGTGTGATCTGGAATGAAGAGTTATTTGGGCCAGAAAAACATGTCAGAGTGAGGTCAATCTATTTATCTTGTTTGGCTCATGGAAAATGCTGCCGCTCAGATCCCTGCTAAACCATTCATCTGAGCGATGATGTGCAGGCGCTGGTATGCATTATGTGCAGTGGCAGCACCTGAACAGGTGGCACGCCCTACGTGAGTCAGGAGGCTTCTTTTGATATCTGTGCTGTGATTCACCACAACAACAGGTCCTTTATGGACGTATCTATCTGCTACCAATAAAAGCTCCCAGAGTCTGCTGCGACATGCACGTGCAGAGCCACCTGGCCCATGGCGGGGCGTGGATTGCGCGGCATTGCATCAGTCGGTGTAGCTTCTCTAAGGCCACAGGCACGGCTGCTGCTTTTCACATGGACGCCAAGCAAAAGCAGCGGCTGCAGCGTTTAGGAGCGCTGCGTTGACCGCTGCTCTGTCCCCAGTGCGGCAGCTTGGCCTCGGCATATCCCAGATGTCAGTCCTGCCCTCGTCTGTGTTGTCCACAGAGACAGAGGGGGACCATTTCCTGTGTGAACCAACACCCAGACGCAGTAAGCAATCACAGATAACAATCTGGTGTACATTTGCATGGGCATGACAATCCTAAGAAGTAAATTGATGCCACTAATATCGGCCTATCTGTGTATTCTGGACAGGAAGTTTACTGGACGGCCAAGCACGTAGGCTTCGGCAATTTGAAGGGGTGTTTTGCAGCGGAGGGGTGGTGGGGCGGTGGGGTATTAGAGAGGAGGGGAAGGGGACGGGGAGGGGTTGAAGTTTCCTCACAGTCCCTCAGCAACAAGGCCTGCTGGCAAGGCCTCGAGAATGTACTGTGGTTTGCAAAACAGATAAACATTGACTTTGCCACCCGAAGAAGCAAATCTGATGTCGGTAACGGGACATTACATGACTTAAAACACAGTTGAAACGGCGCGGAAAGAAAATGACGCCCTCCGAGCCTAGCGACAGATGCTCCGTCTACTGAAACGGCTACATTTACAGAGACCCCAGGCATCTGTGATGAACCTTAATGGCCGGCACCGCCGCCCTGATCAACAAGCAAGGGTTTAATTTGCTGCTTCTTATTGCATCCTGGGAAAAATGTTTTCTTTGTGTGTGCAGGAGAGAAGCAGAACCATCCGAGTGTCCCAAATAGGATTCAGATTCGTGCCTTTTGCTTCCAGCACTTACAACGTCGGGCTCTGGCGCTGCAGAGTTGGAAAAGTCAACAGAGGAATGAAAAGACGTCTCTGTGAGGGTCAGGGAGGAATAAACTCTACTGGAAAGAACTGTTAAGACACTTCCTGGCTATAATTGACTAACTGGCGAGGTGAATTACTGGCTTTTATTTTGTTCATTTAGCCCCAAAAACATGCTTCTCACAATTAAATTTAAAGCCAGCATGAATCCAGCTGCTCCACAGCAACATTTATGTATTAATAGGGACTAAAGAGGGAGCTACATCCGCTGTGACAGACCTAGAGCCATCATAATGCTGCATGTCTGCACAATCTGACCACATGATGTCCAAGACAGATGGTGGCTATACTGTAGGGGGGGTTGTAGCAGCGGGGAGGGCTGGGGGGTGGGAATGATACTGCACATGTACTGTACACACAGAACCGGACCCCTGAAACAAGAGCCAAGGAGGTTAAACGAGTAAACATTCACAGAAATAAACATTTTAATCAACAGCTGAAGCATTGTTGCTTCCTGTGCGCCAGACAATGTGAGCGCTTGTTCACACACACACACACACACGCACACACACACAGGGGCGAAAATCCCGGGGGGGACAGGGGGGACAAGTCCCCCCAATTAGTAAAGCTGTCCCCCCCTAGAATAATTTGAGACAGAATTAATAATTTTGGAACAATGCAGTAGTATTTAGTAGTGATGCACCAAAATGAAAATTTGTGGCCGAAACCGAAATCGAAAATAATAATAAACAGTAAAATCTCATTACACTTAAAACAAGAGTCATCACCAGAAAAATAACTTGTTATTTGACAATTTTCACCTGTTTCAAGTAAATTTTCAGTTGAAATAAGTAGAAAAATCTGCCAGTGCGACAAGATTTATCTTATAAGCAAAACAATCTTGTTCCACTGGCAGATTTTTCTACTTATTTTAAGTGAAAATCTACTTGAAACAAGTGAAAATTGTTGTTTTTTTTTTCCAGTGATTAGTCTTGTTTTAAGTGTAATTAGATTTTTTTTAACTAAAAATGACACATTTTAACTAGAAATAAGACAAATATTCTTGTTAAGATTTTGGGTTTTTGCAGTGTATTATGTCAGATGTGCTGTATTATTGCCACCTTCCACCCAATACCATTGTTTTGTATTACTCTAAGAAAGGTCTTCTGCCTGTTTGCGAGATAGAGTTGAAAATGTCAAAATGCTGTATTAAAAGGAAGGCTAAAACTTTTATTCCTTGTCCCCCCCTGGATTTATTCTCTAAAATGTTACAGTTTATTGTCCCCCCCAACTATGAAACACACACACACACACACACACACACACACACACACACACACACACACACACACACACACACACACACACACACACACACACACACACACACACACAGGCCTGGCTGTGATTTCTGTTCCTGGGACTGAGAGAGGACGCGTGTGACCGCTGGACGGCTCAGTTTTATACGCCAACACTCTCCCGACTTTGGACTAATGGAAAAAGTTCATAACATTCCAGCGAGAGTTTTGTTGTGTCTACTTACGTAAAGTTTGTCGACCACCGGACCGAAGTTCATCTTGGAACCTCGAAAGGAGAGTCGATCCCGGGAAAGCCGCGTTGCAACCCGCCGGTCTGATGCAGTATGACACAAAACAAGCTCACAGTATGAGAAGAAAGGAAAAGAAAAGGTAACAACTCCTGCGGGCGATCCGTCTCCACGCTGTTTTCATGAGTTCAGTCCTTCTGACGGCAGATTTTCCTGAGAGATGGACGGACACACTGCGGTCCCAGACCGACTGAAGTTTTTTTTTTTTTTTTCTGCTTCCCTAGAACTGTACGTGACGTCACATGTCGCCCAAGAACCAATCAGAACTCTCCAACTTGGAACAATAATTAAGCCGCTGTGGTACATTTTCTCAGCGCAACGTTGTTTTTTCCCGCGACTTTAAAGCAAATGTATTACTTAATGCGTTATAAACATAAACATACATATTGAAAATAAAAGTGTATAATGTATAAGTAAGATCAATATCGTGTGTGTGTGTGTGTGTGTGTGTGTGTGTGTGTGTGTATTATATATATATATGTATATATATATATGTATTTATATATATGTATATATATATATAAATGTATAAATATATATATATAAATACATACATATATATATATAAATACATACATACATACACACACACACACACACACACACACACACACACACACACACACACACACACACACACACACACACGATGTATATATATATATAAATGTATAAATATATATATATAAATACATACATATATATATATATATAAATACATACATACATATATATATATATATATATATATACATATATATATATATATATATATATATATATATATATATATATATATATATATATATATATATATATATATATATATTTATGTACAGTTTAAGATTAAGATTCCCAGAATATTCTATTTTTTTGAGATAGGATATTTGAGTTTTCTTAAGCTGTAAGGCATGATCAGCAATATTAAAATAATAAAAGGCTTGCAATATTTCAGTGGATTTTTAATGAATCCATAATGTATGACATTTTTGCATTACAGAAAATAAAGGACTTTATCACTATTATCAATATTCTAATTTTCTGAGACAGTCTTGTATATTTATGGTTATATTTATTTTTGTTGTTATGTTTTATTTTCTGTTGCTAGATTGTCTGATGGGTGAGGTAGCCCAGACTAAATGTAGCATTTTCTTTGTTCTGCAGCAATATTGCTGCAAGAAAGCATTTGAAATACACTTTAAATATTCTTGTTTTGCTATTATCATTCCGCTTGAAATTATAGGAAAATGCATAATTTAGTGTTGAATAACGTGCCAGGCATGTGCACCCCCTCTGATCTGAGATGCACCCCTAGTCATCATTTTCTAGAACCAGCCCTGGTTCACCCTGGACTGGAGGGTCGCCAGTCCATCACAGTATATCTATATCTATATCTATATCTATATCTATATCTATATCTATATCTACTGCGGCGAGATCAAAGCGTTTCACAACTCTCTCTCTCTCAAGGGTTCTGCAACCAACGTGCATTAATGTTACAGTGAAGGGCGGCCGTCGTCATAACACAAGCTAAATTGTTACCACACACATTAAAAATGAAGTCGCAGACGAAAAGGGTCTCGTTGGTCCCGTGGATGGGAAATTTTGTTTTAAAAAACGGATGGATGGAAGCGTGCTCTGTTTTCTAATGTGTTTCCATGTTCTGGAATGTACATGAAACAGTTGAAAGTATTTTGTTATATTTAAGTGTTGTTTACAGAAGGTCCTTGACTTGGCTACCTGTCTCATTCAATGTGCATACTGCATATATTTAATTTACTGCACTTTATAGCAAATTGCACTGATTTGTTCTTCGTGAAGCACCACCTTGATAAAAATAAACTGTTTCATAAATTGAACATATGTTTTCACTAGTCAATCATTTACTCGTATACAAAAATCAATTTGAAACAAACAAAAAATGGAAATCTCATTGTTCTCAGGTCTAAAATTGATATGCGATATATATATATATATATATATATATATATATATATATATATATATACATATACATATATATACATATATATGCATGCATGTATGCATACACTATCACATTATTTGAACACCCTTAGCAAAAGTTTACTCTACTTATCGTCTAATAATAGAGCTACAATTGTTTCAGCTCCTGAATTTTAAACCAAATTCCTCATTTGTGCAAATTTGGTAAATAAAGCAGATCAGGTCTGATTCCGTGGTATATAATGATCCTGGCTTAAAGCTAAAGTGTCATGCTTGGGTCAGTGCTCACTCACACGTTGCAAACCCCAGCATCACTAACCGGTCTGTATAATGTGTAACCTGCCAGCAATAACCAGCTAATGTACAACAGAAGTGAAGGATCCCATACTTTGGTAAACATGCACTTTTCAAGAATGTAGAGACACTATATAAGACAATCCTTTGCATATACAGAGGAAATTTTGTATTTCTTTTTCCTGGAATGTTTACTTCAGTTAGGAAAGAAATAACATTTCTCTGCACTCCCAGAGCTCTGCTGTATACACAGCAAGTCAACTACAACTTAATGACACTATTTATGCAAAACAACATCAAATAAACATCCTGCCAAATCTGGTTCCTGCTGACAAAATCTTATCTGCAGCGGACCTGAGCTCTAAATCCTGCGTATCTCGGGAGGGAGAACCGGAAGGCGTTTGGGTAAACCTATTTAAAAGCGAGCCAGGACAGTTTGCAAAACAAACAAACAGATAAATAAACAAAGAATAGTATCTAAATAAATCACAACCTTGAGACTCGGGCAGACAGAGTGACGAAAAAAAAAAGGATTGTGCAATTTCTTGACATATTTGAAAGCTGTCTGCTGTGCGTTCCACTTCTCATTCATTGGTCTGGAAGAACCCACCAATGATGAAACGTTCCAACGATTAGTAAGATATCTTGTGACCAAAAGCATGACGGTGACATAAAACCCAGGCAACGTTACCGTAATCATTGCTTTAACTGGTATGGCAAAAGGCCTTTGGTGAACTAGATGTTGCTGACAGTTCTCGGATGCCTGTGATGTTTTCTCACTGTGAAGTGGAGGTAGGGTGACTTTGAGCTTCAAAGGAAACAAAACAACCAACACTTCTGTCTGTGTGTGGTTTGTAAAGCTAGAAAAAGAAAAAAAAGAAGCAAATATAGAAGAGATGATGGAGTTTAAACATGATAAGACCTTCAGATGCTGCTGCAAAAGCAACAAATCATCCAGTTGCACAACAGATGCAACTTATCGGACCTCGCCAAACATGTGTTTCAATTAAAACCGTCTAGGAAACCTTTATCTGTATCTTCCACTTGGAGCACATCCTGTGCTCCTCCTTCTGAGGTCGCAGACTACGTGCTCAAAAACAGGAAGTGTGTGACTGTGTTGTTTGCAAGCTTATCCTGAGCAAGTTGGTATTTTTGGCAACACGGGTTGATTTGTTCACAGAGATACACGAAGCAGCGACAAATATCTCAACAAATGTTCCAATACATCATGTGTCCTCACAGGAGGAATGTTTAACTCTGCAAAAGGAGGAAGTGTGAGGCTGGAGAGAGTGTAACTCAGGGAGAAATTTGCATATCCTGTGTGGGAGATGTGTGATGTCCCGTGTGTTTGTATATTTAGGTTTTTTGCTTCTGCAGAAGATGATGGAAATTCTTTCTTTTCTTGTTGTTCCTAACCAGAGGTGACCTGCAGAGGGAAAGACAGGGAAAAAAATACAAGGAAGGGAAACCTTCCTGAGCGTCAGGGACTTATCTTGTGACGCCTGCTGGGCATTGTTTCACTTGCTGTTGAGGAAGGTTGACTGAAGAGACAAAAAGAAAAGTAATGACAAGGAACTGATAAAATAAATAGAAGAAGTGAGTCTTTCAAAGATTTTCCTGTTGGGAGTCATGTGAACCCAAACAGCATGGGCTTTGCATACTTTTTGTCATAGATCTTGTCATTTGATTTAGCTCCAAACTTAAAAGTAAAAACAAAAATAAACAAACAAACAAAAAAAAGCTCTGTTTGTACCAGTGAACAGGACAGAAAACTCAATTAAATTGGATCCACATTCTCTGAGCAGTGGAGGAATGCGATCATCAGAATTAGTTCAATTATTTGATCTTGGTGTTTATGCTCCTAACGTCAGTCATATTAAACAAATTAGGATCATTATTAATGTTTGCAAAGCTTTTCCTGAGAGCTTTCATGGAGAACAGTCGCTTCGGGGGTTGGAGTATCTGAGTCCTACATTTCGGCATAAGTTTGAAATGTCTCCGTCACGTGGTCATAAAGTTATTGAAAAAACCCTACAAAAAAAAGACTCCTTAATTAAGTACAAAAAATATGTTTTACTTGCACTATTGGGATTTTAAAGTAAAGAAGGCCCACAGCATGATGGAACCTCCGCCATGCTTTAATGTTGAGTTTTCTTTTCTTTACGGAGATCATATAAAGTTATTAAATAAAAAAGTTATTTGGTTATTTGTATGAAACCATTTTTCTTTTATATTTTGAATGGGGGGGATCTCATATGCATCAATTATGATAAATCAGGCATCAAGGGGTTGAGCTGTTTTGTACTGTTAGGATTTCCTGTTTTTTTATTTTATCTTTCAGGGTAAATTGTAAATGTACATAATTAGCCAATTGTTTTTTTTTGCAGGAACATTCAATGGGGTCATTCAGGTAAAACGAACTATTTTGTTTAAGGAATTCATATATATTTGATTAATAAAGTCAGAGACTTTGCAGCTGGATGGAGTTCATAAAAACCAGAGGAAGACAATGCACATGCCAACCCAGCACACATGTGAACATGCATTCACCACATATGGGATCTAAGAGCATCTTACTTCCTTTGCCCATAATTGGAGAAAAGGAAAAAAAATCAGTATTTGCAAGGTTAATACCAGAGGATAGGAATGTACTTTAAGGAGACTAAAGCCTCTTTCACAGTCAGATTGTGCTTTTTCTGCTGCTAACAGAGGCCTCATTATTCTGCTTTTTCTCATTCACACTGAGTGAAACAAAGCTGGCCCGGCATCGCCTCCGTCTGTGTTTACAGACGGCATGCTGATGTTCTGGAGTCACAGACTTACCACCTCTTCACGTGAAGAGCGCTGCAAAACCTCACAGTGATACAGGTCGGCACACAAGAGAAAAAAACAACAAAAACAGCTAAATTATTTGGGAACTGCGACGTGAAGTGAATTTAACCAGCTGCACCCTTCTTACTTTCAAGAAAAAGAAAAACACACTTTTATTTAATCTTTCCTAAAAAAGAGAAATATATTTTCAAAATTCCTGGAAGTAGACTTTTACATTTCAAATGGATCAGCTGCCAAAAGGGTTGCAACAGTGTATCATTTACATTACTCCCCTTTTTCTTAAGGTTAACACCGTTTTGTTAGGTAATTGTAAAGACTCTTGTACATGTTTTGGTCAAAGCACCACAAGCAGAGAGTATAAAATCCCTCTTTTCAATAATATCCTTACATTTCTGCTTGAAACAGACATTATTCTTTGGGGGGGTGGAGTCAGTTACTGTCCTGCTCACCTCTAATCAGGGAGTGATCCTCTTTAAAAACCACTGTCACAGCTTTGGGCTATCTTGTTCTGAGTTACAGCAAGATTTGAAGTTGCAATTACTTTAGACCGGTGTTTCCAAACTCTGTTTCTCGGGTCAGGCATCTTTTAGACATTTCGACGCTTCAATGCACCCTGATACAAATTGCTGTATCATTAACAGAGTTGTGAAGACCTTGATCACAGACTGATGATGACCATTCATTTGAAACGGGTGTGTCGATACAAGGAGACATCTGAATAATGCAGGACAGTGTGGCCCGAGGACCAGGGTTGGAGAACAACATATGCACAGTATGCTGTCAAGCACAGAAAATACATTACATAATGAGTCATTTTTGATAGTCTGAGACAATGAGACAAGAGTCTATAGTTGGAATTTCATCCCCAAAGCTGCCATGAAGATGGATAGATTGACAGATGAGGTCATGGAGGAGTCGGATTGAACTACAATATATGCAGCGTCATGACACGTAGTGACAGAAGGAAGCAGGTGGAAGAAATCTGGAGAGGTGGAGATTTGCACCAGAGAGAGGAGGAATAAGGGTCAGTGGAAACAAGGCAGAATATGTACGTAAAATGAAAGCAGAAGGGTAGAAGGTGCAGAAGTTCAAATACTTGGACTCAACATTTCAGAGGAATACGAGGTGTCAAAAAGAACTGAAGAAGAGGGAGCAGGCAGTATGGCGGATGGATACGAGCCAGGGCTTGATGTTCTGGAGACAAAGCAAGAGTGGCCCAATTGAGATGGGTTAGACGCATAAAGGGAGGGATGATGGATACACTGAGAGAGGGATGATTTCTGGATGAAAGAGGATAGAAGGATGACAGGATGTGAACAGGTGACCTCTTGGTGCGACCCCTGAAAAGAAGAAGATGATTTTGATGTTGAACATTAGAAAACCTTGATGGAAGAGTTTAAATCCGAAGAAAGGAATGTAAAAGTGTTACCAAGCATCAGCTGGCTTTGGCATTTTGTGACCAAGAGTCGGTGCACGTTAGGTGGACGGATGGAAAGGCTTCACAGATCCGTTCTGAATGCAGTGAACGTGCATTCACATGACTGATCACATGCACCGTCTGCTTTTTCTGCCTTCTGTGAATAAACTAAAACCTGATGACATGAAAATACTCCCAGCGTAGCCAGTTTGAAAGAATTCCAGGATAACTGGTCAGTTTAGTCTGATATGAGTCCTGAGTGGCCAGCCTCGCTTGTTCCTTCGTGCTCTGAGTTCTGTTCCTGGTCAATGACCCTGATTGTTTGTTGCATCCACGCCGGTCTTAACATACACCTCTGACCCGTGCAGAGAGGTTTATTCTCTTTGAAGAACATAATCACATGAAAATCCCCCAACAATATTGCACTTGGCAGTTGAATGAAAAAAGTTTGTGTAACTTTTGAAAGAAAGGCCAGTTGTTTCAAAATTGAGTCTGAAGTCAACCAAAAAGTGATTTTTTTTTTCTCTTCAACTTCAGCTACACCTCCTATCACTTCTTTTGGTTTCTTGCAACTAATGAGGGTTTTTTTTGCAACAGGTCAGTAACATGACTCAGAATGAAAACATTTTAGAAAGGTAGAGTCTCCCAGAAGTACAGATTATGAAACAAGATCAAAAGGTGTTAAATGTTTTATCATCACCAGTGCATCATGGATTCTGAGAATCTGGAGAAATCCCTTTGCACCAGGGACGGGGCCAATAATCGTTGATCATTATGTCCTCATGCAGGGTTACTTTGAGAAAAGGCATGATTCTGTAACGCCTGTTCCTGCGTGGACTCAGGGACGCTTCAGAAATAAATAAGAACGAGCATCACAGAGTCATCTCTAAATGCAGGTTAAATTTCTGTCACACAAAGAAGAAGTCCAATGTGGACATAGTCCAGCGATGCTGATGTCTTCTACCACGAGACAGAGGTGGAAAACTGCCCCTTGGTTAGAAAAATCTGAAGTTGTGTGTATTGGCTTACCATAGCTGTCTGTTGGTTGACAGCTAACTTGTATGGACCTGCTGCCCTGACACACCTGCAGATACACCTGCCTTAAATGAAACTCTGCACAGGACCCTCCTCCGTCTCTGCCGCTTTCGTGTAACTTCAGGTTCATCAGGTTCATTTAGTCTTCTACGACACAATATGAACCCCTGGTTTTGTTTTCATCGAAGGTCCAGAGAGACGTTCCATACCTGCGACAGCCTCGGTTGTGAACTTGTGGCAGCATCATGGTTTGGGCCTGCTTTTCTTCAGCAGGGACAGGGAAGATGGTTAAAATTGATGGGAAGATGGATGGAGCCAAATACCGGACCATTCTGGAAGAAAACCTGATGGAGTCTGCAAAAGACCTGAGACTGGGACGGAGATTTGTCTTCCAACAAGACAATGATCCAAAACATAAAGCAAAATCTACAATGGAATGGTTCACAAAAAAACATATCCAGGTGTTAGAATGGCCAAGTCAAAGTCCAGACCTGAATCCAATGGAGAATTTGTGGAAAGAACTGAAAACTGCTGTTCACAAAAGCTCTCCATCCAACCAAAAATTTCAGTCTCTCGATGTGCAAAACTGATAGAGACAAACCCCAAGCGACTTACAGCTGTAATCGCAGCAAAAGGTGGCGCTACAAAGTATTAACTTAAGGGGGTTTAAAATTTTTGCACGCCCAATTTTTCAGTTTTTTATTTGTTAAAAAAGTTTGAAATATCCAATAAATTTCGTTCCACTTCATGATTCTTCACAAAAAATTACAGTTTTATATCTTTATGTTTGAAGCCTGAAATGTGGCAAAAGGTCACAAAGTTCAAGGGGGCCAAATACTTTCGCAAGGCACTGTATATGCTACGAATTGGAAACGGCCAGACAGTGTGATCGCAGTCTCTTGGACGTCTCCAAATGAAACGTAAATCCTGACAGGAATTTACAGGTTTCAGAGTGATATATGCTACCATCCAGGCGCCTTTCACAGGAAAATTGTGGTGTCTCGAAGTAGAAGAGTCAGGGTGCTGAACCGGCCGGCCTGCAGCCCAGACCCTTTATAAACTTAAGACATTGAAAAGCTTGAATCCTATACCCGACAATGACAGGGACAACTTTCCTCTCCAAAGACTCCAGCAACTGGTCTCCTCAGTTCAGTAAGCTTCAAACTTACTGTTTCTTAAAGGCATTCTATGTAGCAATACCACTTCTGGCCATATGGGGGCATCATATCTGAAGAACCTAAAGTGGCTTCACAGAATGAGCACAACCATCTCTTTTCACTAGAAGAGTTTTGTCGGTGCCCCTTTTGTATACACAGCAGATGTATACATTCCCTTGTGGCCAGATGTTGTATTGCTACGTAGTCGCTCTAAGATGCCAGTGTTCGTATTTGATTTTTGAATCAGTGGGTTCTGTTTTTATTTGTGTTTCAACCGGTTTCCTGATTGGGTTTTGGAGCCGGGTTTGTATTTTTCCTGCGTTCTTGTTGCGTTAACATGCACATCTAAATCAAGCTATTGGCAACAATCTAGGATTAGCCTGGAGTTTCAGAGAAATCTGAGTATATATGTGCGAGAAGGCAATAGAGGGTATGCATTGACGTCACTGGACCACGCTCCCTTACTCACACTGAGTGGCAAAAATGGCTGCAACTAGTGGAGAAAACAGGATAACAGCCGATTATCGGCTTAAATTAAAGGCAGTTGGACTTGACAGCGACCCGTAGAGTTACCAGAAGAACCTGTGGTCCATGGACATTAATATTTGGCCACGAATCGAGTTTCCTGATATTTATATGTACTTAATTTCTTCACCGGGGAAATACACGAAGCAAAGCTTGAAGGCATACAAAAGTCAAAAATCCAACAGTACCTGATACAAAATGGGAACCGCAAATCCACGTTTCGGTGCCTGAAAACCAGTTGTTTCTGCGAATTGCAGCAATCCATTTGTCTCTCTTAAAGGGGACCTATTATGACATCTAATACCTATTTTAAACAGGCCTTGAATGTCTTAAAAACAAGCTTTTGATTGTTTTTGCTAAATAAATTAGAAATTCAGCCTCTGAGCCATGTCTTTATCTTCCCATTCTCTAACCTCATTATCTATGTGGGATTCTGAGTGGGCGGGGCGGCTCTGATAATGAGTCTGTGCTGATTGGCTGCCTGACGCGATGACGCGAATGACGCGATACACCGCTATGAAAAAATGGCGGAAGCTCCGGCCGGCGGAGTTAGTTGTGGGCGTGGTTTCACGCATTGCTCCTGTTGTGACGTCACGACAGGAGCAGAATCTGAACGGCTCGTAGAAGCCACATCACACTGGACGGCTCATCCGGGCGGCTGTACAGACACTGCAGAATTTGGTTGCTTTCCTCCTTCTCTGAGTTGGCAGGCTGAGGAGAGACCACTTTATATATGTTAAAGCAAGAAAAAACGTGTTTTTCACAATAGGTCCCCTTTAAGCTTATTTTTCGGCAGTCTGTAAAACGATAACTCTGATTTCTTGCTAAATCTACAGTCGATCGCACAACAGCTCTTTCTCATTTCAGATGTTTTCGAGTGCTCAAACTGAAAGTCTACGCTGCCACTCAGTCTTTCTGCCACTCAGTGGGCGTAACCCGCTATGAAGTCGCATCTGTGACGTCATGCGCATTCCCTCTATTGACTTATTGAGTAAGGAGCGTTCTACTCCACATGCATTCTTCCGGTACAGTAAGTAAACAAGCGTGAAGGAGGACAACAACATCCATCATACCATCATCCATCCAACATACATGCTAGCGATGCAGCAGCTCTATAAATTTCATACATACAAAGCCTGATCATGTTGCAGGTAAGATGTATGCAAGGTCTCCCTCTTCTTCTTCTGTTACTGTGTTGTTGTGATCCCGTGACTGTTGTTATTCCCGCGGCTCGTCACTTCTGGAAGGGGGAGTCCCGGGGCAGTCAGTAGCTCGGATTAATAATAACTCAAATTGGGACCGCATTATCTGGTACTAAAAGCTCGCTCTCGGCTAAGGTATACATGGCTTTTAAAAATTCGATACTGGATTAAGGCAAATTCAGTCGGAGTAAGGCAACAATTCGACTTTCTGTTAGTACATGAAAACAAACTGACTTTGCAGTGCCTTGTGAGTATGACTTCAGCTATACGAATAAACTTGTTTCACCTAACTGCAGATGTCAGCACGCTAACAGGCTTGTAAGACATCACGTGGGCAACTGTCGCTTAGCCTGAAGTCTCCACTCATATACACTAGGAAATATTCTGCAGCCAGGATTGAAAGCTGTAATATCACTTAATTCTAGTATGATGAAAAATTACTTCAAAAAACAACAACAACAAAAAAGGACCAGATGTACAAACATGAAAATATTAAACAATTACAGGAAATCCTTAAATCTTAGGCCTTGGTTATAAAGGAGAGGGGCCACTTGAGTATCTTTGAAGTCAAGTATCAGTGGGAAAAATCATCTAATGCCAAGTTCTTATTATTTAACAAAAGCAGAAGACAAGTGATGTGGGAGTTCCTGACAAAATAGGCTGGAAATACACTGTCAAGTGTCGTATTGTAAGACCCAGTTAACACTTCCTGAGACATTTGGAGAGGAAGGGGTTTGCTGGTGAGGTGGCTGCAGGAGGACGAGGTGCGGGAGAAAAGGGCCTCCTGACCGGTTCTGTCTAGTTCAAGAGTGGCTGTCGTATTAACCTTTGGATTACGACCAACTGAGGAATGCTCCTCTTCTGTGGAAACCTTTGTGGTGATGTCATCAGTGCTTTCCCTGGCAGCACCTGGGTGCAACTTACAGCTGAGCGCCGGGCAGTTCTAAAGCGGCGATCGCTGAGCTGAAATGTGGCCTGATGAGTCACCTGACTGGATTTCTTTTCTTTCTAAAAAGGAGCTTTTTAGACAGAAGACGGGCTTCAGTCAGCAGGGCCAAAAAGATTAACTGGCTTAAACACACTGTGTGTGCGCGTGTGTAAGTAAGTGTGTGTGTGTGTGTGCGTGTGTGTGTGTGCGTGCTGCCTACAGGAATGTGTGTGGGTGTCAGCAGCTGTATGCTGGTGTATACACTGTCTTAATTAGGAAAGAAAGTGTCATGAATAAGTAATGACACCTTATAGTGAGTGACTGTGATTAAAAATAGAGACATGGCCTATGTGTGTGTGTGTGTGTGTGTGTAAGGAAAAGAAAGGAGGTGGAGGGTTGTTAATTCCAGCAGATGAAAAAGAAAAGAAGGCCTGTTGGAAGAAGAGAATGAGGGGGAATTAGAGGAGGGCTACTGGCAGAACCTGCATTGCTGTCTGATCCACTCGGAGACAGTTGGCAGCAGACTGTCTCCTGACCGCAAATGTACAGTAATTCAAAGCATGCGACGTGACGCCGTTCTGTGAGAGAGGGCTGTCACCCACCCACTCACCCAGTCACTCACTCACACAAACAGGAGCAGCATGTGCCATAAAAGAAACAAATGCACAGAGTTCTCTGTCCCACGTGATGCAGTTATTCACAGATACACGCCAAAATTTGTTTCTCTCTCGTCCCATCTCATCTTCGTGGTTTTTTTTGTTTTTTTTTGCAAACACCAAATCTTCCAAATATTCAGCAGGAATTCGGCCGACTTTGTGTCGGCGGCTTTGGTCTTACCAGATTCCATAGAGATCAGCATGGAACAATTACGGCACGACTAACTTTAAAGGAGAACTGTGCAAATACAACTTACTGCTTAAATCAAATCAGTGTCGGGGCAGGGGGGGGGGGGCATAACTACACAACATTAACTCCACTTTGTTGGACATTTTTCTTTTAAATTAATAATAATAATAAAAATAGATGTAAGGTGAAAAATGTGGAGACGGAGCAGCAGGCACCAGAGAGAGCAGAGAAGAGCCGCTGGAAGAAAAACAAGATTGCATCTTTTGTAGGTTAGTTCTCATGAGCTTCACATGACTTGCATTTAGTCCTTCTTGTACACCCCTCCTCCCCTCCCCTCCCCTTTCCTCCCTCCCTCCCTCCTCCCCTGCCTCAACCCCGCCGCCCCCCCTCCTTCTCCTCTAAGCAGCACACATAGACTTCCTGTGTGTCCTGGCCTGAATGGTATGCGCTTGGAGTGGGTGTCTGGGAGGCCTTTCATCCGGCATGGAAAAAAGAGGAATCGAGAGAGAGAGAGAGAGAGAGAGAGAGAGAGAGAGAGAGAGAGAGAGAGAGAGAGAGAGAGAGAGAGAGAGGGAGAGAGGGAGAGAGAGAGAGAGAGAGAGGGAGAGTCATCTTTAATCCGTTTGAGTCAGAGCAGTTGTCCAGAGGCGAGAGGGGAGGGGCTTATTAGAGAAAGGGGTGAGAGGGCTCTGGTTGTGCCAGGGGTGTGTGTGTATGTGTGTGTGTGTGTGTGTGTGTGTGTGTGTGTGTGTAGTGTCTGCAGGGGAAGACAGAGGCCTGCTGGGAAAGCCTGCAGCCTGCCTGTTTGCCTTCCTGGGTCTGGTGACATCCGGCTGGGACACGCTTACATGGCTGAGTGGAGACACCGAACTAGAACGGATAGAAAATTAACTTTTCATACTCCGCTGTGAGAAATCAAGTACAATATCGCACACATCCGGGAGACGCAAAACGACTCGTGTGCATCCTGCATCCCAGGAGGACTGAGAAGCTTGCAGAACTTGCGGCCCGCTGGGTTTGTGATTGTAAGACAGGGCGTAGCTGCCCGCCTCGGGTCGGTCCTAGCTTGAGCCCACACTGCCAGAGGTTGTGAGGCTGCCTCCTGTCATGGAAACAGGCTACGAGCGTGCAAGCGTGTGCGCGACTGCGTGCACACAGGAAATGTCAAGCCATGTCCTGACGAGTTGACCTTTTTGAAGAGGAGAGCGTATGGCTCCATCTGCTGTTTGGGTTGAGTTGTGCAGCCTGCTGGAAGGTGCAAAGAACGTAAATAAAAAACGAAAACAATGATGTGCACATCTCATGAGCTCGTATTTCATTCACAGTAGAACAACAGACATTTTACCATTTCCTAAAAATAATTTTTATTTGATGGCAGCAGGACGCCTAAAAAAAATCTTAGTCCGGGACAGCAAGAAACAGTTGTAACATTCACACATTATGAAAATTTTGAGAAATCTGGAGCAATTTGAGTATATCATTATGGTCATTACACCATCAGAGCACAAATGCAGGTTAAAGCTCCGTTGTGAACTGTGAATATGACCGCTGTCCTCTCTAGGCCAAAGGTAATTGAAAATGGACCGAAGCAAATTGGAAACAGTTATCAGTGCTTAGTTTAAATGTTTGTATCTTCAGTGATAGAGGGGTGCATAAGTGCAGATAGACACCTAGCACCTCTGGCGAGGAAACATCAGCGTTGTAAGGTAGAGGCAGGTTGTAGAGTCACATGTGCTCCCAGACATCTTTTTCTGGAAAGACCTTGCATCTTTCAGCAAGGCGATGCTAACCCACCTACTGCCGCCAGTGCACAAGCTCAGCTCACAGCGACAGACGAGGCCCAGGGCTGCGGTCCAGACCTCCATCCCGCCATACATTTTTCTATACCCATTTAATCCTGCGCAGTCCAGACCTTTCCTGGTATGTTCAGCTCCCAGACACGAGGACTGTTCCTGAGAGACGACAATAAACATTGCCCGATTCCAACCTTTTCTTAGATGTGTTACTGACATGCTGCTTGCTTAGCCATGTCTACACCGTGTGTCTGCGTGTGTGTCTGTGTGTGGAACTTGGGTGAATTGTAGTGTGCTTGTGTCTGTCTGTGTGTGTGCGGGGAGGGGGGGAGGGGGCAGGGCATTAATACGTTTTATGTTTATTTCTTTTATGTAAAGCACTTTGTGTTGTATTTTATGTATGAAAGGTGCTTTATAAATAAAATTTGATTTGATTTGATTAAATTCAAATGTACTTTTGTGTTTTTTGATGGTAAACTTCCTCACGTCCAACTGTTGATATTTAAATTGTCTATATTCTGTTGTGAATAAAATGTGGTTTCAGAGGCCTGGCATGTCTATCCTCATGAATTTCTGCAGAACTGCAGTTGTACTTTGAGCATATTTTCAGATGAGTTACATTAAAGACTTCACGAATTCTGGTTGCATACATTTTGGAACATGAGACATGGCAATACACGCTTTGTTTATATTTCAGGTTGACTTCATTAAATCAAATTCAGACAAATGTAAGTGCAAATGGTGGATAAAATGAATAGTTTTAGCTCAGCCCGTGTTTATGGAGCTATAAATAACACGTTACACAGAGCTCAGCTTCACATCTGACGGTACGTTCATTACCTCCTGGTTTTGATCCAATTCAGACGCTGCAGTGCTTCCCGCAGCAATCAAGGCTTCGCACAAGTAGCAAATTAATTTGCTTATTACGAAGTGGAAATTACTGTGGCTACAACTGCTGCATTTCATCCTCATGCATTTATTATTTTATGAAAGTAAAATACAGTAAGGAACACACAGTTCATTATCAGCTCCAAGATGCTTAACAGAAAGCACACTTGGTTTTACATAATTAGCCGGCTGCATTAGATTAATGGCACAGAAGGCTAATTAGGTAAAGTTATTTTTCATGTTCAGACTGTGGAGTTTTATAGATTCAAACAGAGTTATAATTGTGATATAAATGTCATGGGAGGATGAGGCATGATGTAATTAAGTTAAACTTTTAGATTTATAAACCATGCACGATCTCAATTGAATCTGCTCAACACTTTGAAATGGCTACTGCAGCTCTCAGCACCAAATTTTACACAGTATCTGTTACTGTATTTCTTTTGTCTAAAACATAAACAAAAACATAAGAAAATAAATTATGATCTATTTTGTTTTAATAATACTGCTTGATACTTTATTATCCCATCAGGCCTGATGTGTAAATAAAATATCTTGTCGCAAAGAAATGTGAAATGTAACAAATAAATGAAATAATAAATAATAATAAAAATGTAATTAAACAAAAGCTTCCTATAGTTAATAAAAAAAGTTATTTAAAGGCACTGTATTTAGCAAGAGATTGCAGACATTGCTGCACTGCTGAATGGGGATGTAGTACCGCTCTCTACCAGTAGAGGAGCACTTCATTGCGTCTTGGGCATCAACTTTCCTGTCTGGGATATGCTGCCCCCAGGTGGTCAGGAGTGAAATTGCCACAGAGAGTTCAATCTGTTTTCATTACCTGTTTCAACTTGTTTATGTGATGAGAAGCTGGGGGGGCATGTTTTAGAAAAAAAATATTTCCATATTGACTCTTTTGTGAAAGGCATCTTGTTGAAGTTTTTCTGACCACATCTTAAGATGAGCTACATATAAAATAACATATTAGTGTGTTATCAAGATGTTGAGCCTCCATTGATCTCTGAGGGGAAATGAATGACAGCATAGAAATAAAATAATATAGAATATAAACTACAATTATATAAAAATAAATTAAAGCAGCACAACGTAACTTTCAGCTTTTCTGAGTTCGGCGGCATCTTTTGGACAAAAGCGGTAGTGCTTTACCAGAAAGAACACTACGTTTCCCATGAGCACCAGCGCATACTGCCGGAAAACTCCTGTCCCGTCGCTGCATTTGTTTTGAGAGAAGACGGGACGATTTTCTGTTTCACCAAGTGAACAGACGGAACGCAAAAAAAAAAGATGTTAAACTGCTGGAAAGGAACTGGAATTTACCGGGATACCTTAAACAAGGAAGCCAGGGAGCGGTATATGGAGAAAATAATGATTATTAACGGTCTGGATCCATATGAAATCCCTACTAAAGAATGGAGCTCCTCGTCGGAGCTCCACTCTTTAGAAGGATTTACTGCCGCAGTTCTGCACAACCCACGTCTGACTACCTTGTTTAGGAGTGTTTGGCAGCTGCTTTGGTAAATGTTTGACTCGCCATGGGTTTCAATAAATTAGTATAATAGTACAACATACAGTACATGTTTTGTATTACTCTTACTTTTCTTTTCTTTTTTTTTGACTGCTTTGAAGAGGCTCCGAGGTGTGAGCAATATTTTTTTTTCCTCGTGAGATTATTTTTTTTCTCTGCAGCTACAAATCAAATAGTTAATATTTTTTCCTCAACAAAATTAATCGCACCGCAGAGAGCTGGCCAACAACTGCGTTTAGCTGGAGAAGTGGGGAATAAAACCCGTTTGAATGATCCGACCCCGGGCTGTGAGTGTTTGTTTGTGGTTTAATAAACCTGTGTTTTTATCCGACGCCCGTCTGTGTTCGTGTTAGTTTGTTTACTGAGGAACGTTATGTTTGGTCGGACTCGTTACAGCCGCGATCCAACCGAGCCGACGACTCTTTCACTCTTTTACTTTGTTATATCAGATACTTGGCCTGCGTGGTTCTGCCTCCGAGCAGGAAAGCGGTGAATAGTTAAACCATTAGCGATCTTTTCCCCACGTCTGTTGTGTGGAGCTGCTGCAGCTACAACACAGCAACGGGTTACCAGCTTCTGCTGAGCTCTGCGCTCCACGCCCTGCCCATTTTCGTCTCGACTACGAATCGGGAAGGAGGGGGAAGTGACGTATGCCGTAAAGCAGTCAAAGCTGTAAAGATTTGTAGTTTTTTAGTGCGGCAGCGTTCCTACCATGCTCCTCAAAGTTACATAGTGCCAGTGAAGGTGATACAGACTCCCTCAGACCATGACAGAGGTGTCATTAAACCTGTTGGAAGTTGATGTACCATCACAATGACTCTGGAAATATGATATTAAGGTGGAAAAGTTACGTAGTGTCGCTTTAAACAACAAAGATTAGTAAGGTTAAGTAGTTGAAAGCTGGTCTATACCCTTCAGGTGTGTGTTAACACAATGAGGACGGGGGAAGACATCAGTAATGATCTTAGAGGAGCAACACCAAATCTACCACATATGAAGGTCTATGATTAAAAGAAAACAAGTCTAAACTAGAAAAAAGTCCAGAGGAAGTTTTCATATGTGCACGCCCACTTGCTGCACACTGTTGCGTCTTCTGCTGGTTGGGTTTGGGGTGGTTCTGGGTGTACATGGTAACACTTTTGACAGAGAAAAGGGATACCCATCGTTGCACGATGGACTCTCACGTTTTGGACGTATGCCACACGTTGGGTACATATTACTGTTTGTTTTGCATGCATTACAATAAGTGCTGCCACTGGCACGCACATCATAAAAAAAGTCCCTGCCTCAACCTGACTGAAATGGTGTGATTGGATTTTAAGAGAGCTGTATGAATATAAGAAACCTGCTAAACTTAAAAGCTTTTGGTGATACCTGAACCAGATATTGCTCCTGCATTTTGTCTTAGTTTTTCTAAAATAGGCAGCACGCATCGGTTCGACTCCCAGGCCCAGCAGGGTCTTTCTGTGTGGAGTTTACATGTTCTCCCCGTGCTTGTGTGGGTTTCCTCCGGGTACTCCGGCTTCCTCCCACAGTCCAAAAACATGCGTAGTAGGTTAATTGATGATTCTAAATTGCCCGTAGGTGTGAGTGTGAGTGTGCATGGTTGTCTGTATATGTGGCCCTGCGATGGACTGGAGACCTGTCCAGGGTGAACCCCTGCCTCTCGCCTGAAATTAGCTGGGATAGACTCCAGCAGACCCCCGTGACCCTGCAAGGGATAAAGCGGGTATAGATAATGGATGGATGGATGGATGGATGGATGGATTTTTCTAAAATAAATTACAGATTGTAATATATCATTACTGTTTATCATCTCAGGTTGTATTTAGCTCATTTTAAGACCCGGTAAGGACCACTTTCTTGTTCCCGATGATGTATTTAAAGTTAAAGGCTCTGAAACTGGGGTCGTTTTTGATCAAATTTGGATGTTTTTAAAACACTTTCTTTAGTCCCAAATGCGAGATTTATGAAGGTGCAGGTCATGCTGACATCATCAAATATGAAAGGATTGTGTCTACAGCCAAGCTTATATACTTCAGCTGTTTTTGCAGGGTGGTGCTCGAAATGTTTAAAATAAAGCAACAAAGATGTAACCACAGATAAACAATAAAAACATACTTTTACTCTATATTTATTTCAACACAATACAGTATATATACAAGTGAAAATAAAACCCTTTAAAAAAGGATGAAAGAAGTGGGCTTAAGGGACCAACATCACTGATAAGGAGTATGGCTCTCACACTTTTCATATAATAAAGCACTTAAAGGAGACATATTATACACTTTGTGCCTCAAGTGTTTATGAGATGTCTGTGACCCATCTTGGTTAAATTACTACAGAGATGCAGCACAGAAGTACCTTGTTCAATCACATCTTTACTGCTCTGCTTTTAAGCAGCTGATTTTAGGGGGTGGGGTCAGACATTAACGCCACCCCCTAACCCAAAGGGAACAAGACCCTTTTTAAAATAAGCTGAACAGCGTTGTGTCCAGAAACTCCAAAGAGAAAGCAAATGCAGCATGATAAACAGGCTGGACAAGTCAACTCTGATCTGGCTCTGTGTCACAGTTTCCTGTAAATCTCAATGAAAGATGGTTCGCAGATCAAGGCGATATAAAACAACCCAACATGATTATTTCATGGGAGAGTTCTTGAGTTGCTCACAGGCTAAAATACCCCATTTATATGCTCTAAAGCACAGGAATATGTATTAGTTCATAATATGTCCTCTTTAACTGACATTTTCAGTACATAAACTGCATTCAGATGTTCATTCATCATTCAGATGAACGCACATTGTAAGAAATTATCCACAAAAGCTTTTGGTAACAAAATACTGAATAATTTCAGCATTTTGATACAATAAATATATTGAACAAGATTTCAAAAGGCATTAGTAGAAACACCCAAAAAAGTTACCATATAAAGGACGCAAACTTTCAATTTTTTGATAAAGGTAGGGTAAGCTATTCTTTAAAAACAACAAAACAATAACCTGCATATATATATCCTTACCCTACCTTTAAATTGTTTTTGATTTACTTCCAAAGAAACATAGCTCAAATAGTAGCAGTATTGTTGGCTGGATTTTCCAAAGACGTAGCACAGCTTTTCATATCTTTTAAAAAAAAAATTATAAACAACTTCCTTCACACACACAAGAACACTCTGAGCGTTTACGTTTTTGTAAAAGTTGTTGCGGGACGCGCCCAGCATCACCAGACAGATGGTGAAATCATCTGGAGTCATCTCAGTGTCACTGGAAGTTCCTGGCGTTGTAGACATCAGGTTTAAATGCTTAGATATTGTTAGGAAACATCTGCAGAGTGTACAAAATAAAAGTGAATACGGGTGACGAGCAACACAGCTTTGCATGAAACATCCTTATGAGACTAAACCCACGTGAATAAGAGGCACAGTTTGTTCACAGGTGGCTATAAAACTTAACTTTTTTTTTTTACATGGGTGCATGTAGTGTATGAAGTATATGAAAAAAAAAAAACTTACAGCAAATTCTTCAGTAAATGTAGTAAAGTTCACAGATCATACTGAGTGTACATCATGGGAGCAGAAGTATGTATTTAGTGTGAGATTTGACTCGATGACACCTTGTTGCCCAAACTTTGAACCGAAAAAGACGTGGACAAGTTTCAAATTTTACAGCCAAAGAAAAACGACAAAAACTCTGTGTCCAAAATAATCATCAGCTCCAGCGGTGATCATAAAACCTTTACACCACTTCCAACACGAATCAGACTGTTGTCACTTCCAGTTATTGATCTGCAGACTCCTTCCTCGACTACAGATCTTCACACACTGAGGAATGCAGCGCAGCTCGGATCCAGAGAAAACGACTAAGCCTTTCGTCAAATACTTTCCGCTTCACATGGAAAATGGATGCAGCCTTGTGGCAGCTGGATGCTTGATGTGGTGCCAGTATAAGCGTGCTGCATCCCTCCTTTACAGCTCAATGTCTCATAAATCCAGGAGGAGATTTGGTTGCTCATTAGACCATCAGCATTCATCCGTCTCTACTGCAGCACTCTCTTTGACACCCAGTGGGAGGGTCAATAGGACAAACCTCTCCTTACAGCATTTTATTAGCTTTTTCTGACATCCTTTCAGTCATTTTCTTTTGGGGTTCTGATACATTTCCTGTAATATTTATGCCAAAGTAGCTGTCTGACTGCACTCTCCAGGAAAAACCAAGAAGACTTGTTGGCTTTTTCATTAATTCATGTGCACACAAACATTCTGAGCAACTGTCTCCTTGTTCAAATAGTGTGGTGTATCAAAAAGATATCTGCGTGACCCCGAACCCCAGATGATTACTGAAAAAAAAAAAAGCCATTTGATGTTTGCACGAAGAACTGAAATAACCAGAAATGATGACAGACGAAGAAGTTTCTTTCTGTGGGACATAAACCGCGTTTGAGGACACAGATGCACCTCCAGGTGGCCCCATGGGTTATCATTTATCTATCCACAGATGGAAATATTTTGAGAAAGTCAGAGGCAATTTTTTGTCACTGTTACAGAAACATGGCCGTTAAAAACAGAGGAGCCAGACGTGCAGCTGTTTGACAGTCACCTGCAAAGGTTTGTTCTTGTATTCTGATCCACTGTTTTTGTGTTAAAACAAGACAAAAAGCACATCATAATGTTAGTTTTAGGGAGACACAACCCCAGATGAACAACATACATACATACAGTTTACATATATACATATATACATATACAGTTGAGGACGATTTTATTAGCCCCCTTACAAAATAGTGCTTGTTTTCCAAGTGATATTAACCAGAGCAAAATAAACTGAACACAGCTTTTTGTAGACTTCGTAGTTTTATTTTGGATGCTTACACTATTTTATATTCCACTCAGAAATGAAGATATTGTACAAAACACAAAAACTACCAGGGTCAAAATTATTAGCCCCCCACACCCTAATAGTCAATTGTGTATCCTTTTTGCTGTATTACTGCCTGCAGACGTTTGTTGTAGTTTACAACAAGTCTCTCACACTTCATTTGAGGAATCCTGGCCCATTCTTCTTTGGCAAATCTCTCCAGTTCCTCTAGATTTGATGGGTGCCTGGCATGGACATGTTTCTTTAGGTCACCCCACAGATTTTCTATTGGATTTAAGTCAGGGCTTTGTGCAGGCCATTCAATGACATTCACTTTGGTCGTCTGAAGATAGTTCTTCCCCAAGAGGGAGGTGTGTTTAGGATCCTTGTCATGTTGGAAGATGAAGTGACGTCTCAGACCCAGTTTCACAGCTGACTGCCTAAGGTTCTCTTTCAAAATAGCCAAATATTTTTCTTTATTCATGATTCCATCCACCTTGACAAGATTTCCTGTTCCAGATGCACTGAAGCATCCCCACAGCATAATACTCCCACCACCATGCTTCACTGTGGGGATGGTGTTCTTTGGGTTGAATGCCTGTCCTTTTTTTCTCCAAACGTAAGCAGTGTCCCTGTGGCCAAAGAGCTCTAGTTTAGTCTCGTCAGACCATAAGACACGCTTCCAGTTGTCAGGTAAATCAACCTTTGAACTTGTTTTGTCATTGTGAAACTGTCACATGCTTGGTCAACAGTAGTCACAGCAGCCACTTCCTGATCTACTCAGGTTTTGGACTGTCCTGGTGACAGGTGACCACTGTAATGTCAGGATTCAATCATACGTTATCACTTCCACCCATTGTCCACTACCCAATGTCTACTGTCTACTATGCATTGTCCTTATATGATCATTTCCTGTCAAAGTTTCTTAATAAAAGCATCTTCTAGAGGGAGGATCTTGGGGGAAGCTCAGGAGTTCTCAATGAGGGCTACGTTGCTCTGCACTCCTGTTGCTCTCCCCCCTCCTGCAGGAGTGCGCTAAAAACCCATTCCAAGGTAGTCTTTGTGTCTTCTTTTGGCTACGAACTTGTTTAATGCTGTTTTAAACCTAACACAGTATGAATAATCTTTCTCCAGGTTGTCTCGAGCATACTGAAGTCTGGCTTGAAGGTGCCTCTTCCTCAAAAGTGGGGTTTTTCTTGGTCTGCACCCTCGTAGGTCATTCCTGTGCAGAGCTCTAGTTATGGTCTTCTTCGAGACAATGATTCCTGATGTGGCCAGGTCATTTGCCAGCGCCTTGGAAGTTTATCTGGGGTCTCTAGACACGTCTCTCACCAGTTTCCTCTCCAGTCTCTCTGAAATCTTTCTCTTTCTACCTCTGCCAGGCTTGTTCTGCACTGTGTTGCTGTCTTTGGAGCGTTGAATGATGCCTCTCACTCCAGTCCTTGACACCTGGAAACGGTTGGATATCTTTGTATATCCCTCCCCTGCTTTGTGGGCATCTATAATTCTTATTCTGAGGCCCACACTGATCTCCTTTGTTTTTGGCATGTTGCTTCCTCAACTGCCAGCTCCATAATGAGGCTTTTATACCATGTATTGGCTTGAGTTAATTAACTTAACTGAATTGAGTGCAATCACCTGTTTGACCTGATTACCTTTATGCACATCACCTGTGAAGGTTAAGCACATCACTGCATAAAAGTGGCTTGTGTGATGACTTAATAAATGGTAATTTCTTAAAGGGGGCTAATAATAATGTCCCTGGTCATTTTAGCTTTTTCTTACATAATAATGTTTTGGTGCACAAATATAAATGTTTTGGCCCATATAATGACAAATTGTATGTTCAGGAATGCTCTGTTAGAACCGCCTTGCTCTGCTAAAAAGGATCTTGCCAGAAACTTGAAAAAACTTAAAATTCTTAAAAAAAAATTAAAATAGGGGGGCTAATAATATCGTCCTCAACTGTATATACTGTATATATACACATACATACATATATATATATATATATATATATATATATATATATATATATATATATATATATATATATATATATATATATGCCAAAAATAAAAGAAGGGAAAAAAAGAGTCATGTTGTTAATACTAAGTATCTACCAGCCCTCAATTAGCTGATCATTTACAGGTGTGCAGACATCGATACAAGCAGATGTTTTAGCATGTTTACTGGCCGAGTGTATGCTAACACAATGCCGAGAGGGATACACATAAGCAATGGTCTAAGAGAAGGAACTGTTGCTGCACATCAACTGAGAAAGGGTTACTGAATCCTGTCCAGATAATATGGATTTCAACATTCTACGATGAGAGCAATTATTCACATGCTAAAATAAGTCAAGATAATTTCACTATCCACCCGTGAGCAGACATCCCAGCAGTCAACAGTCCAGTTCTCAAAGAAATAAAAACCCTAAAAGCTCCATCCCAGACTCTGCAGAGACCTAAGTCAATGACAGCACACGTAGAAGAGCAAAGTGCTGTTTGTTTGGAAGGGATGAAGAAGACAGAGAAACCATATGACTTCTGAGACATCGTCCTGTGGACAGATGAGCCCATATTAGTTTTTTTATTTAATGCTCACCCCCGTGTTGGTTTTTCTGCCGAAACACCACTGTCAAACCAATCGTCAAGCATGGTGGGGGTGGGGGGTGATTTGTTTTGTTTGCAACCAGAGGACAGTCATTCAGTGAACCATGATGTCCTCTGTCCCCCAGAGGACAAGGGTGAGTGTGAGACCATCTGTTTGACACGTGACTGGATGTTACAACATCAGTTTACATGCAGTCAATAACCCTTTTCTAACCAGAATATTAGCAATAACCCGGTTTTTCACGGCCATGTAAACACCAATAACCCCTTTGAATAACCAGAATTTGCTCATATTCCGGTTTTTAAAAACCTGAATATGACCCCTGGGTTACTCCTTTTCTAACCCGAATATTTGGTCATGTATAGCCTAACGGGATATCCCCATCAAAATGAACATGAATTTGTTTTCTGCGCATCTTGGTCTTTTGAGTCCAGGAAGCGACATACGGAAATTCTCACGCCAGTCGGCATCGGTGAAGTCCATCATTACTACCCGTTCCCACTAGTCCTGACTGCGCACCTTCATCCAAAGTGTCCGGGGTGCTCTGGTGGAAACGATGGCACAGCTCTAGCTCCATTTGCCATTTCTTCACGTTCTCGCCTTCCATTAATGAAGAAGGCGACGAGGAATAGTGTTAAGTACTGGTGGTGGTGGGTCAGTACCAGCAGCAAAGCGGAATAAAAGGCGACTTCTACTGGGCTGTTCATTATTCGCCGTGCTGCTGTTGTTGTTGTTTTGGATTTGGATATAGGAAGAAGAAATGACAAGAATTGCGTCATGACGTTCTCCGTGCGTCGCTGGTTTGATCCAGATATCCCAATTACCATGTATACAGGGGTAACCAGTACTCGAGTTGTAAAAAAAAATCAGGGGGGATGGTGGATTTTATCATATGGGGACAGATAATTTGTGCTGATTACAAATAATATAATATATTACAAATAATAGCACTGACCAAAACACCTGCAGAAATACTGCAGGAATGACATAGCAGCAGTTAAATGCAGCCTTCTGTAAGCTTTAAATATCCACTGGCCTTACATCAAATACATCAAAACACAAAAATAAAAAACAGTTTTCTGAACTTATCAATATGACTCTGTCCTTCACAGGATAAGTAAAATGGATCACTGCAAAAACTCAAAATCTTAACAAGAATATTTGTCTTATTTCTAGTTAAAATGTCTAATTTTAGTTAAAAAAAAATCTTATTACACTTAAAACAAGA
Source organism: Cololabis saira (assembly GCF_033807715.1). Lineage (NCBI taxonomy): Eukaryota > Metazoa > Chordata > Actinopteri > Beloniformes > Belonidae > Cololabis > Cololabis saira. The sequence continues at coordinate 20,578,906 of NC_084597.1, forward strand.
CTCATCACTGGAAAAAACAACAATTTTCACCTGTTTCAAGTAGATTTTCACTTGAAATAAGTAGAAAAATCTGCCAGTGGAACAAGATGTTTTTGCTTGTAATAAGAAGATAAATCTTGTCCCACTGGCAGATTTTTCTATTTATTTCAAGTGAAAATTTACTTGAAACAGGTGAAAATTGTCAAATGTTATTTTTCTGGTGTTATTTTTCTGGTGATGACTCTAAATGTTGAAATAGCAGTAAAACCACATTCATTGATGAAATGACATAAGGGATGGAAAGGGGGGATGGCAGTTTTACAGGGGGGATGATTTGGACCGTTTTTATTTCAGGGGGGATGCCATCCCCCCTCATCCCCCCTCAACTCGAGTACTGGGGGTAACCCTGTTTGCTCACGCATGTAAACAGATTATTCCGAATGTTTCAGTAACCGGAATATTGACCTTAACCCAAATTGTGACTGCATGTAAACGTAGTCAGTTTAAGTTTGCTTTGACAAATCAATGATTCTCCATCAGAAGCTAGTTTAAAGGAGACGTATTACAACGCCAGCACCTCGGAGCTGCTCCACTACCTCCCCTCTGAGGTTCGCCTCTTTGAAAGTCACCTTTTATGCTGCTGACTTCTTGGGTGACACAACTGCAGTTTGAAGGGACGTTTGGTGAGAATAAAGATGGTAAAGTCCAGTGCTCTGCTCCGGGTCTGTGAAGTTAAAGTACAAACATCTCAGAGGAGGACATGTCCTCAGCCTCAGGTAGCGATCAAGGTTCTTGTCAAAATGACAAAGATTAAATTGCTGAAATATTTTGAGCTGGCAGTCACTTCAAGCATCCAAATGTATACTATGTTCTCAATCACATATCCCACTCCCCCCCGATAGATGAGAATAAGCAAATACAGGGAGTGACAAAGCTTGCTGGGAGACTGCAGGTTCACATAATTTACATTAAGCATTCCTGACTTATTGAAAACAGATTTCAGAAGTTATTGAACGGGATGCTTTCCTCTGTGGTCCAATATCTTAGGATATTTCCATAAATGCTTGGATCAGCAAGAATTTGCCTTCTCAACGTGGACCACATCAATCTCCCCGAGCCTTCTTTGGCAGATTGACTGTTTAAACTGCATGACGACGTCTGAGCGGAGAACAGACCTAGTTGTAATCCTGCATAAAACTGCACACTGACGCTTTTACACATACAGACTTGCATATGTGTAAAAGCATGTGTTAATTAGCGAGCTTTAGAGCTGCAAGTGTGCACATTGTGCCATTTCCAGTCTTTATGCGAATTAAAGTTAATGGGGAGGGCTTTAGTATTGTGTTAGAGAGCCTTTTTATCCAACTCTTTAGAGCCAAGCTCAAGTCATGACGGTTCCTCCACTATTCTTAACCGGTTGGTACACTTTTGGTTTGTCAGACAACCACACGTCTTCCCAGTGCTCCTTGGCAAACTTCAGGAGAGCATGGTGACGTCCTCCGCGTCCACCCTGCCCATTATATAACTTACAGGTGGTTTACTCCTAAACAGAGACGTTTTCCAGTTCCAGTTATATCTTCAGGACTTTAGAGGCCAATGATGGGCTCTTCTTCACTTCCCAGACGGTTCTGTTTGCGGCCTAGCCAAACAGTCTTAGATATATTCCTCTTTTATACAATTAATTAGTCTGCTTCCTCTGGCTTCAACTTTGCAAGGGGGGCAGTACCATTGGCTTCCGAGGAAGCTTCAACAAAAAGACCCATAATGATGTTCAGCGGAGTAGGAGCAGCAGTGAATGAGTAGATCTGAGGGGTTGTTATCAGCAGTACTCGAGTTGTAAAAAGAAATCAGGGGGGATGGTGGATTTTATCATATGGGAGCAGATAATTTGTGCTAATTACAAAGAATATAATATATCACAAATAATAGCAGTGACCAAAACACCTGCAGAAATACTGCAGGAATGACATAGCAGCAGTTAAATGCAGCCTTCTGTAAGCTTTAAATATCCACTGGGCTTACATCAAATACATCAAAACACAACAATAAAAAACACTTTTCTGAACTTATCAATATGCCTCTGTCCTTCACAGGATAAGTAAAATGGATCACTGCAAAAACTCACAATCTTAACAATATTTGTCTTATTTCTAGTTAAAATGTCTCATTTTAGTAAAAAAATCTCATTACACTTAAAACAAGACTCATCACTGGAAAAAACAACAATTTTCACCTGTTTCAAGTAGATTTTCACTTAAAATAAGTAGAAAAATCTGCCAGTGGAACAATATTTTTTTGCTTGTAATGAGAAGATAAATCTTGTCCCAGTGGCAGATTTTTCTAATTATTTCAAGTGAAAATTTACTTGAAACAGGTGAAAATTGTCAAATAAGTTATTTTTCTGGTGTTATTTTTCTGGTGATGACTCTAAATGTTGAAATAGCAGTAAAACCACATTCATTGATGAAATGACATACGGGATGGAAAGGGGGGATGATTTTGACCGTTTTTTATTCCAGGGGGGATGAGGGGGGATGCCATCCCCCCTCAACTCGAGTACTGGTTATCAGTTCTGCAGAAATCCTGTTGTTTTTATTGTAACTTCTGCTCGAGTGATCACATCGACACGGTGCATCATGAACACTGTCATACCATAATAGTGATCTGCCAACCAAACTCCGTCTGGACACTCATCTACAAAAGCTGACTTAACCGGATAGAAAGAGAGCGCCAACACACAGTTCAACACAAAATCACTTTATTAAGTTAAGGGGCAGGTGAAGTGGATTCTGACTCTAATGAGACAAGAGGGAAGGAGTGAGGGCTCACTGAGAGTCCCTTCAAGGACAACGTCCAGGTTTCTGATAGTCCAGTGATCCAAGAAATAGTAACTCCAATTAAACCACACATAAAAGGGTCCAACTTTGAATTTGAAAAAAAAAGAAAAAATAAATTAGTTAACATAAGCCTAAAGTGCTCATTTTTTATGATTCTGTGGCTCTAGTGGCCTTTACTGAAAGTACACAGAGAGGAACATAATGTGAAGAGACTGGGGACAGACAAAGCCAAGGGTTGCAAGTCGCGACTGAAACCTAGTCTGGCTGCTGGAGGGCCGTCCCACCAGCTGAGCTCTGTGGGGACTGAAGCAGCTTCAAAAAATGTACACATCCTCACCAGTGCCGGCAGTTTGCAGGGTTTGTAATGTTGTCCGGGTTTCCATCAGAGACGTTTTTTACCTGCAGCTGCATTTCCAGATGAGGCTTGGGTCAGCTGAAGCTGAACATGTGTTGCCCGTCACAGATTCTAGAAACAACCATCCCCAAACATCTGTATCTTTTCAGCATGTGAACCTAAGGGCCCTTATACACTGATCACTAAGGACACCATTGATTATTGTCTCCGGACTCGCACGGAAAAATCGAATCAGTTTTTTCCATTTCTTTCTCTCTCCCCATTTTCAAATTAAAGTCCAGACCCATTAAACACACAATGCAGAAAAGAAACAGAGAATCAGGAGATCTTGATAATCATGGAAAAAATACTGCAATGACTTCATTACACTCAACATTTTGATTCCCCGGAGGACAGCGCGGCAGTTGGCGCTGTACCAGGGAATCAATCCACAGAAAAGCAGCCTGACTAAAAGTCTGTAAGAAACACACTCCACCTTCCTCGGAGCGTCGTGTTCACGCAGACATTTACAATCTGTAACCAAGGTGACCACATCTGTCTTTGGAGGACATTTCTCAATCAGTGATGGGTGCGTGGCAAACAGTCATGTGAAAATTAAAGCCCAAACTCTTCAAGTTTTTTTTTTTTTTTATATGTACCAGGTCATAAAAAAATCATCTGGGCCTCAGCAGGTCTCGGGTTAGTATAACTTCAGATGCTCCATCAGTACCGGACCAAAGCTACGCCAACATGATTATGTGTCACTCATCATGATTAGATCATCAGAGAGTGGGAGCATGTAGGTTTAAAAAGGAAAAAATAAAGACGTTTCAGGTGCGTGAAACACAACACCAAAGAGGAACATCAGCTGTGATCGTCCAGAAGCAACTGTTCCTGCATATCAACCGGGGAAGCCATTTTCTGATCGGTCATTCTTCAGCAAGAAAAAACATTCACGAGTAGAAAACATTCAAGACAGTTACCAGTTTACTAAGACGATGCAAAGGCCTCTGTTAGCATACCAAAGGCTAAAGTTCATGACAGCACATCTAGAAAAGGACGGAACTTGTGTGGGAGGATTCCCAGGTAAGGGCCGTTTTGAATCATATCATTCATGTGAATCGATCCAGAGAGTCTGTTTCTTTCCTTCTATTTTGAAGTTGCTTAACTGTTTAGTAACTTCTACTCAACATTAGGGTTGCCACCTTTCAGAAATAGAAATAAGGGACGCCCTGATTTCAGCAGCGCAGGAGCCAAAAGAAAAAAGCCCCCAAACTTCTAACTGAATAAAAATGTGTTTATTTAAAAAAAAAAACAAAATGCTTTGATTTCAAGTTTAAAGTGCTTTAATAGCATTGAACTTGCATGACTGTACAGACAGACAACCATACTAACAACTGAAATAGCCTCCTATGCTACTGTATGTCCACATCAGCCAAGATGTATAATATAGCCTACAGGTGAAGAATATGGTGTAAAAGTTAATTTATTTCAATAATCCAACTAGAATATGGTGTAAAAGTTAATTTATTTCAATAATTCAACTAGAATATGGTGTAAAAGTTAATTTATTTCAATAATTCAACTAGAGTATGGTGTAAAGGTTAATTTATTTCAATAATTCAACTAGAATATGGTGTAAAAGTTAATGAAAATACGGTACAAATCGCGTCCCGTATTAGTTCAATACGGGACGCAACATTTTTTTCTCAAATAAAGGACAATTCCGTATTTTACGGGACGGGTGGCAACCCTACTCAACATCAACGTAGCATATTATATCGTTGGAGATTTATATCAAAGCTAACCTAAAGCTAAAGTGTCTGTGGAAGTCTGGTTGATGTAACGTTGATTGAATGAAAAACAGACTACATTCCACCAGATTCTGGGAATGAAGCAATGCCTTCATCTTGATTGTGATTGGCCAAAAGACTTACAGACTTGTGTGTGCAATTGTTGTGTTCCACCAAAGCTTAGTGGGTTGGGCAGGTACCACACACATGCTATCATCCTCGTGCAGGTTTGAATCCCAACCTGTCACGCTTTACCTTTGTGTTTTCTTCCCTTTCTCTAACCATGTCCTGTCTAGCCGCTTTCAAAATAAAGGCCACTAGAGCCTCAAAAATCCAAGAAAAAAAAGATGTGTAAATCCAAAGCTGATACAGAAGGTGGTAAAAATGCAGCCTATGGGAAACTGAATGCAAGAGATGGTTTTTTTGGTTCAAATCTGGGAAATTTGCTAAAAAGTGACTACATTTAACAACCGTAAAGTCGTGAACCTGTTTGCGTTGTTTTGCTTCGTCTACCTTAGTTCATCCTCATTTCCCATTATTATTTTAATCTGTTTGAAGCCTTTTGTCATCTCCCACGTTTTGGATCTTTTTCCTCAATCCAATCATTGATGTGTGTGTAGAGTTCATCTGCTGAAAGGTCGGAAAAAATAAAGATTGGCACAGAAAGGAAGGGTGCTATTCGTCCCACCAGGCATCGGTTTAACCACCGCCTCCTGATGCATTTGATCTTTGCTGGTTGAAATCATGTACTTGTTTATCTGGATATTCAGGGTGGGGGCTGAGATCCAAAGATCCTATCACAAGTTCCCCACCAAGACGAATGACGACACACCTGATAATGCCAGGTGAGAACCGAAGCGTGTCAGTGACTTCCACTGGGGAAACAAAATCCTCTCTTTATTTCTCCAAAGCTCTGAGTTTCACACAGTAAAGCATCTCCTCTTGGATGTCTTCTCTGGTGTCATGCTCCCAAGTTAACATAAATGAATATTAATCAGGGAACTTAATTATGTGGGTGTGTGTGCCGCATCCTTTGCGGTGATTGTTAGTTAAATTAAAGCCATAAAGTAAAATTAGTCTGGGGCTTTCTCTCGGGGGAGAGAGCCGTCATCTGGGAACTGGAAAGTCGGTGGTTTGATTCCTGGTCTGTCAGTCCAGTTAGTCCTTTAGCAAAACACTGAACCCATCCGTTCCTCTGAAGCTTTCATCTCTATGGACTCACAGCTCTGCATGAACCTAGGATTTAAACAGCCAGCAAGACTAGAAAGGTGCTAAAAACAGTACATAGAGTTCACAAAAAAACCCACAGGAACTTCAGGAACATTGTCCTCAGGACAGATAAGACTCAAATGGAGTTGTTTGGCTATAAAACAACACAACAAAACCTTATCCCAGCCATGGATCACAGCGATAGAGGGATGGAGGGGCCATGAACTCGTGAATTATGAGGGAATATGTGCGACAGCTTGAGTCTGGTTGAAACTGCGTCACATAACAGGACAATGATCACCAACCGCACCAGCGGACCTACACCAGAATGGTTCATAAATACATGGACCGGTCTAAGTCCAGACCTCCACTTGACTGAGAAGCTAAGGTTCCTGCGGATAAAGTTGAGAAACATCAACGACCTAAAGGAGTGGACCAAAACTCCTCCACAATGACGCGAACCACAGACACGGTCAAACAGGGAAGGACTTCTGCAAGCTACTGCTGCTAGCGCCGGATCTGCAAGCTACTGGATCCTCATTTTTGTTAAATACAGTCACAATGTTGATCATCTGAGGTTGGAGGTGTCAAATTTAAAACAGCCAGATGATTGTTTGTTATGTCCTTACATGTAAAAACGTAGAGTTTAAGATTATTTAGTCCCCTTTTCACATGACTGTTCGGATTTTACTTTCCAAAAATGCATCATTGCCTCACAAAGCCTCATCTTTTGGTCTTTATTAATATATTTTACTTTATTGTGTCGTCATGGACCATTTGGTTTAGCAGAGGTGTTCCTTGAATAGAGGTCTCCTCCTCCCCACCGGTACGTTGGTACACCGGATCATCAATGTTCATGCAGTACTGGTTCCTCTCGTGTTGATCTGCTGCAGACCAGCCCTACCCAAGTTTCGTAAATTCAGAATCCTCTCTGTTGCAAGTGAGAGCGCCGGTTCCCTTGGGCGACTGGACCTTGCCGATTTCTTCGAGGGCGCTGGCCAGAGAATCCAGGTCTGAAGAATCCTGGTGCTGGGCTTCCCACAGACTCAGAATCACAGAAGATGGGCTTTCCTGACATGCAAAGTAGCACAGGTTCCTGCAAGCCAGAGGGGGAAAAAAAGAGAACATTTTAATAATACAGTACATCGCATGAAGTGGTTCAGTAATGAAGTGGGTGTGCTGCAGTCATTAAAACAGATGAGCCTGAGCACATTTTTCAAAAGGCAATTATATGCGTTAGCATTAAATATGTTACATGTTTAGGGTTTCAAGAGAGGAGAGGTCAATGTCAGACCAAAACAGACTCCAGTCCATAAATACTAGTTAGGTTTCCTTCTGACTTCATATGACTTGCTGTGAAGCAGCTTTTTAATTTAGGTAAATGTCTGGCGCTTGATTTAAAGAGACTTTTAACTGGGGATGAACTGAAGAGTTTGGAGTTCCTTAAGACGAGCCTAATGTCTTGCTGTAGAACTCACCTGTCTGCGGTACAGCAGCTTTTTAATAAATAAATAATAATGAATAATAATCATCTCCACTTTGCCTTGAAAGTTTTTTCATGGCTGAGCGGCGGGCTCGCGGAGCTCCATCATACATGCAAATGCTTTCTGAATCATGATTTACGTCTTTGGATCTTTCTAAATACAGACTTAGGAAAAGTCTTGTCGTTAATCTCCCAACTGACAAATCCACAGTGGTGCCAACATGCAACTTTTCATTTCAAGAGATCAGCAGCAGGACGGGATGAGTCACACTTTCCAGCAGCTTTTCTGGAAGTTTCAGGTCTTCAACTGATTAAATGTTCACTCAAAATCTAAAACAATTTGATTTGTCTCATGGAAAATGTTGCAGTAAAACTAACTGACGGATTATTGTGTAAAAACAACACTAACTCCTATTTTACCTCTCTGTTGCTGTTGCATCATCTGTCCAACAGAGGGCACTGTTTCACTGCAGTCTTGTTTCTCTTGCTCCCCTCTGACCCCCGCCCCCCTTATGATGATGTTTCCACACATTCAGAGAAATAATTACTAAAATCAGCTTAAGTAGGTGGAGACATTCCTATTACATTGGTGTGCTTTGCTGAGCCGAGAAAGCTCTGAAATTCTTCCCCGTTCCTCAGCTACAGCTTCAGACTTGGTTAAAGTGAAATTCCTTAAATAGCATAGTTTCTGGATAACTTTTCTTTTTTTCCCTCCTCCCCTCATGCTTTTCCAGCTGGCAAGAAGGGGAAAGCATCCTCTCCGTCAGATCTTGAGCTGACTGCACAGATCTGAGTCTTGTTGTAGCTGTAAGCACTTGATTATTGACTTCTCGTCTGAAGCACAAATAGAGATCAACCCCGTTCTCCAAATAAATAAAATCCTCCCACACCTACACAAATACTGACCTGGCACAGCCTCCTGACAGTTAAGCAGAGATTGGAGCATATGCAGAAAAGCTGCTAATGAGAAGTGCAAACATGGACGCATTTTCTTGCCAGAAGCTGGACAGTCAGCAGTCAGAGATTTTCCTCTGGATTGTTTTGTTTTATTTTGCAAAATAAGGCAACTTATCTGCAGTTACAGTATTCGGACAGGGCTGAAGTGTTCCCGGTCCTCATCCTCTGTGCATGTGTTTTTAGATCTATAATGAAATCAGCAGCGTGGCATGAAACTGAAGGCTGGCTACTGATGGAAGATAAAGCCTGACACAGTTCCTGAATCCCAGATTGAAAGCATTATTTAAACTGGAGACCATGTGTTTTTTCACAGCGGGGCACGTACGCAAGATTGTCCCTCCGTTTTTTCCAAACAACACACGCCGGCCTGTCCGTTCATAGATGACTCAGCTGTATGTAAATAGCTGCTGAAGACTGAGATTTGGTTGCTGCAACACAGACCTGTCTATGTGGAGCTTTCGAGCCAGGAGCCGCCAGTCCTTCCCGTTGGCATTATCGGCATCAAAGGTGGCGCTGATCCGCTGACGGATGGACGGGGGGATCTTGAAGGCTCTTGACCCTGTCTGCGATGTGATGGTACAGTCTGACTGAGTGAAAAACGGGACCACTGCCTTTTCATTCTTAGAGCGAGAGAGAGAAAGATGTCAGACAATTCATGCTGCAGCCCAAAATGTTTACAGGCTTTGCATAGAAGACATTTAGTTGTGAAGGGCCCCACGACAGGCTCATTAACCAAGCTGTTGAATCACATCAAGACTGCCCATTCCGTACCTCCACGACAGACGTATAGATCTGGAGGATGTGCTCCTCTCCTGTGACCTGCCGGATGCTGATCTTGCAGGAGAGCTGAGACGGGGAGTGGCTGTATCGCTCCAAAGAGAAGGCACACTGCAGGGGACGCTGGTTACCGGCCCACACCTGAGAAAAGGAGAACTCCTGCAGAGGGAGGACAGATGGAGGGCGGACGGGATGAACGTGATGATGAAAGGATTAGGCTACGGAAACTGAAAACCCATTAAATTCCTGCTGAAGACATTTGTTATTTCCATTTTTTCCTTTTTGGAAACCTGCTTTGCAACCCACTTTGCTCTTTTACATGCTTAATTAAGAGTGAATAAATGGCTTCGTTATCCAATCAATGATGCTGCCTAATCAACAACTTTAACTAAGAAGAAAACTGGCAGGTGTTGGAGCCCTCAGGTGCTGTTGTTTACTCTGCAAAGCTTGATGGAGAAAATAACCGATAAAAAACAAGCTTTAGAGGTGAGAGGTCTCAGAAAAGTCATGCATCAAACACGATACAGCTGTAGGATCCAAACCTGCTCGCGGACTAAGGTTAAGGTACCGGACCCCCCACACATAAAAAAGATTCTAAAATACGTGCATTCAATAGATTTTTCTTGTTACAAATGTAAAAGAGTCTTTTTTTCAGAATACGTCTGTTTTTAAAAACCTCTTGCACTTCCCCCTCCTCCAGCTACCTGAACATTTCATGCTTTCCTGATGCCAAAGAAAAGCTCGACACCAAATAATTTCAGTTCCATGTGATTCAGTTGTACCGTCATGTTCAATGTTGTTATTCGTGTAATTATTACCCTCTCTTTATATACTTTTTTTTTGTGGGAAAAAGATAAAAGAATATGTTTATAGTGCATTTTACTATTAGTACAAACTCATGTCACTTTTCAGCGAAATAAGCTGTTTCATGTGTTTATCATGTACTGAAGAGCATCTTCTCAACTGAACATCTTTGGTGGAGCGCAACAATGTTGCTAAACTGTTTAGCAACTACTTAGTAAGCGACATAACGTTAAGTTAAAAGCATATGTCGTTAGAAACAAACTTTAAGACTAATCCTGGCGTCCGTTGAAGTTTGATTCAAGTAATCAAACGCATCATGAAATAATTGCCTCGAGTTCCCCAAATAATGCGAACAAACACCCATGTGTGATCAAAGATCGGCTATTGAGAAAATGCTCTTTGCTACATGATTCACATGATTGAGATTTTGATTTAAAAAAGCCAACGTTACTGAACAAGACAGGTTTAGAGGCATGTTTTAAGCATGCACAAACTCAATATTTTTTCAGAGCGCTATTATCTATTGAACAAAAATGAAGACAAAAATCAAGTGGCCAATACTAAGTACCCTGTGGTTGAATATCTTGTAGTTCTTTATCAGTCTCTCACATCTTTGAGGAGGAATTCTGTCACATTTTTCTTTACAATCTTGAGATTTTTGGACTTGAGCTCATGTACAGATCCTTAAAGGTCCCACCATCACCATAAAGGTGTTCTGTTCCAGGAAGCTTCAGCTTTCAGATAGTTGGCCTCACTTTTGCCTTTATTTTGGTACACGAAAAATGTCACAGGGAAACAGCCATGTATTGTTGTTTGGCTGAGGTTGTTTTTGTCTAATACTAAGACCCGGTTTGATGAGATGTATCTTATGGGCTCAAAAAAGGGAATACAACATTTTTGTACGTGACTGTATGGCACCGATTCAAAATATGGGGCATAAGCATCATCTTTGAAGAAATAATAGTAATAATTAGTAATAATAGAAACAGACGATGCAAAAATCCATCTCTCAAGCTCATTTTACAAAAGACTTACAGTAGATTTATAAACTTATTTTTAACTCTAGATTCCTTCTATGAGGCATATAGTAAAATCTCAATCTTTATTTGAGTTTCTCTAACATCACCGTGGATATAGGACAAATGTTGCATCAATTTTGTGCAGTTTACACTACATTCTCCCCAAATGATGTAGGTGAAAAACGCAAAGTAAATACACGGACCAAATGCAGTCTGAAACATCTTTTTCAGCCTCCATTACCTTTGCTGTGTGACCCAGACAGCGGAGCAGTGAACAGGTCAAAACATTGTTTTACAGATGAATCACCTGCTCTTCAGATCCAGCAGACATGAGCACAGCCACTTATAAAAGCCTGCGTTCAATGAGAGCAGCATCATCATCCTGGTAAGACTGTCTCTCTTTCAGAAATCCTGGTTGGTATTCTGAAGGCACTATAGCGTGCTAATTCTACTAATAGGATGTCGCTGGTGGGATAAACATCACAGGGCAGAGCAGAACAAGTAGCATGCAGACCCTGCAGACCCCTAGGAAGATAACGATGATGTGCGTGTGTGTGTTCAAGCCCGGTAGTCATAATTAGGTTCGTGATGTTGTATGTGTGGATGAGATAGCTTGCTTTAGTGATCTCCTGCTGTGCCCTTGCTGCTGCCCTTTAGCTTTGATGGGGCCAACAAGTAAAAAAAAAAAGAAAGAAAGTTAAACTGATGGAGAGAGACAGCAGGAGGTGTGAGGGGAGAGAAGAAGATGAAGGTGCACGGATTCTCTGTGGGTGCATGACCGTGACAAAGCCGAGTGCGATTGAAATTAGACGGACTTGCAGTGAACGCACTTGCTGCTCTAACCAGCGTTAAACTCGCAAAGGCCTCCTACCTGGCAGGTGGTGAAAGGCTTGATGCTCCAGAGCAACTGTGGGACGTCCTGGATGGACACCTGGAGGCTGAAAGTGTTCCCCCTAAACAGCATCATTTTGGGCTCTTCCAGGAGTCGTCCCCCCCTGCTGCGCTCCCCCACAGCCACCTCCTGAGAAAAAAAAGGGGCTATTAATATATATATATATATATATCATCCTCTTTGTCTCTTAAAACAACTCTCTTTTGGTTCAGATTGTTGATTGGACGAAATAAGAAGTATGAACAAAATTGTGAATAAAATGAATGACGAGCATTCATGAGTGATTACTGAAATCTAAAGTAGCAAACTTTTAGGACACCGGATATGCAGAAAGGTGCGTCGGAGGAGGAAAGCTGCAGACAATTTAAAAAGAAAACTCCCACACACCTTCTTCTCACCAGACTAGTGTTTTATGATTACTGAAATCTAAAAATTAGATTAGAATAATCTAAGGAGCAAAATATGTGTAAGAGTTAGAATGAAAATTCAGCCCAAGCATGGGAATTCATACTTACCTTAAAAAAGTCCAACTGCTCTTACATTTACAGCACACAGCAAGAATGCAACATATTTAACATTTTCTTGACAAATCAATTTAATTTGTTAATATAAAACACAAACCAATCCCTTCCAGTTGTCTATTGTTTTTTTCGTTTTAATCACACTTGCATGCATTATTATGCATTATTATCAAACACATTTGAATATCTGACAAAGGTAACCAAAATAAATACAAAATGCAGTTTTTTAACGATGTTTTCATTAATCATTATCAACCTGACCCTGTGTTAGAAAGAGAAAAGAAGCAGTAAACTTACTCACAATGCCCTGATTTAAAGAAACCCAAGAACTGCTGAGAAACAAAGTCAGTGACGTCTCTAAGTGTGGAAAGGGTGACAAAGTCGCTTCTAAGGCTTTCTAAAGCTTTGGGACTCTGGGGAATCACAGTGAGACTCGTTATCTACAAATGGAGAAAACATTGAGCAATTATCAACTTTCCCAAGAGTGGCCGGCTGACCAAAATGACTCATCAAGGAAGTCACCAAAGAGCCCAGAACAACATCTACAGCCCTGCAGGCCTACCTTGTCTCCGTTAAGGTAAGTATTCGTGATTCAGCAATAAAAAAAGTCTGGGACATGCCCAAGACTTTTGGGAAGATACAAATACAGAGACAAAGGTGGATCGCTTTGGAAGATGTGTGTTCCGAATGGACAGGGAGGGAAACTGATGGGGAACTGTCAGTCGCTCGTTGACACAACTCAAAGATGCTCTGCAACAAGCCATCTCCAACTGCCGACAGGTGGCACATCCCATATTTGGAGCCTCATTTGAGCCAATGAGAGAGCAAGGACTTGGGTAATGTCACGGTGAGGACAAGAGTTCAGCAAAACGAGGATGCGACACTGTAAAACATTCCCAAAACACAACGCACAATACCTCAGCCTGAGTAGGTGTCAACTTCCCTTTAAATCATCATTTAACAAGCAGACCTTTAACAAAAATTGAGGAGGCGTTTAAAAACGTCTGAAAGAGTCCTTCATCATTCCTATACTTTAAGTTTGTTTGATTAGATACCGTATTCTCATCTGGGTTACCAGTCCAGCATCCCCTTTCATTTACAAGCAAACAGCAGAGCGTGAATGAAGATGAATAATTGAATAATAAGAATAAGTAAATCAAAAAGTAGCCCACTGTGCATTAGGGAGCATGGAAAAATAACACTTTACGGCACATTTTCTGCATTTATCTACAATACATTTCATTCTTCTGGAAAGAGTCAATATTTTAGAGAAAATTTATGAAAAAAAAAAAGATTTTTTAAGGCAGCTCATGTTATTTTAAGACGAATGAAACATCCTTACATGTGCACTGTGGTGTTCAGGTTAGCTCTTAGGCTTTTATCTTGTGCGCACAAATTAACTAAAACATATCAACAGAATAATTAAAAAGAACCAAAATATGCACATACCATGTGTGATAAATAATTTAAATGTGCACACCAAGAAACTGCAGATGAACTACAGTTTCTTCCTTCCTTTAGGGACCTCTTACATTTATTTCTTTTTTATACAAATATCTTCTTCACACATTGTTTAGGCTACTTTTCGGCATGAAAGAAAACATGGGAAGCTGTCACAGACGGCTCTTTTTTGGGTTTCAGCTAAAGGAACATTCCAGTTAATACAGCCTTCGGTCTATTAGATGTCTAAACCTCCGTAGGGGATCAAACAAACGATGTAATCTTAGATTTGGACGTTTATGAAAAAAAACCTTTCCATCTGAGACATGTCCACGTAGTTGTTGCATTACCCACAGAGTTCATGGTCTCTGCTTCCAACACGTGAACTATCCTCCTCTCACGGTAGTTTAACACGCAACCTGTCTGGACTTTTGACACGATTGCAAAGTCCCCGACAAGTTTGGACTGTTAACCGTCCAATATGAGACGTAGGGTAGGGTTACTTTTATTATACACTCTGTGCACCGTGACCGCTATGAGTTGTTTATGCTAGTCTCCCCGTACATGAGAGGATGCTGCAGCTATTGATACATCACTTTTAGTGTTTCAGACTGATTTGAGTGTTTTTCAGACGTGTCAAGGTGAATAAAAGGGATGCTCTCTTTCATGCAGTGATGCCATTGTGTGACATTGCAACGACAGCATTTGTGATATAACAACGCAACTAAACTTCCCATTTCTTCTCTTGAAATGTTTTTCCAGGTTTTAAAAGTATCTGCCCTCCGAAGATGTTTGGATGGACTTTTATTTATTTCTTTTTTAAAAGCTCCACAGACCTGGGGGACTCACTTGGCCCGTTTAAACTAACGCTGTTGTTACCACGGTGGTGTTTCAGGTTGGCAACCAGGTTTGCAAAAGTATTTATATAGTGCACTACACTGTTTTAAAATAAAAAAAAAGGAAATCTTTTTTTTGTCAGCAGTTTCCAAACAATCTGACCAAGTGAATCTAAATTTTATGGGAAAAAAAGCATAAAGGTATTAGTGTAATATAGAGTCAGCCGTTCCCCCTCCACCAATTAAATGTGTTTATCTCTGCTGTTAAAGGAGCTTGAGGCTCCTTTTAAGAAATGAGACTCTCTAGCGCCACCATTCACCACGACGGCCGTTGGGGGTACTGCAGCCAACAGTGAAGCCGGCACGGGAGAACGGGGAGAACGCACATGCAGCGTCATGTGACGTCACATCCGCAGCCCAGCACGGGAAATTCGGGACCGAATTGCAGCACATTTTGCAGCACACAGCCTGTTCAAGGCAACGGAGAGATACGCTAGAGCAGTGTTTCTCAATCCTGGCCCTCGAGTACCACTGTCCTGCATGTTTTAGATGCTACCCTGCTTCAGCACACCGTGATACAAGTACCTGTGTCATCAACAGAACTGTGCAGACCTTGGTGACAAGCTAATTAGGACCTTTAATTAGAATCAGGTGTGTTGGTGCAGGGAAACATCTAAAACATGCAGGACAGTGGTACTCGAGGACCAGGATTGAGAAGCACTGCACTAGAGGACTCATTCTTTTGGGTTTGGAACGCTTCATCTGACATTATTACTAGAAAACTTAAAATGTATACGGATTTTTTTCATAAATCTTGCCACAATCCGGCCTCAAGCTCCTTTAAGGTGGACATTTTAACAACTGGGTCCATGGAGGTTGGACTTGCCCCTAGTAGTCATTCGAGGAACTCCACTTCCCAGCTCACTTCAGATAAAACCTGGATGTGCCCCCTTGGGTTTTTGTGTTTTCCATGCACCAGAATGAATAAACAAACAAATTTGGATTTATAAGAGCTGTGACTTATTTTATTCTATTTTTATTTACCAAATAGCATAATTTATAGGATTGTGGCTGATTTAGATATACAACAGTTACAAATAAAACAACAAAAAACATTCAAACTAAACACTGCTGTGAACACACTTTTCTTTTTTTACTTTATTTTTCCAGCGGGATGGAGGGGGGGGTGCTGTGTTGTTGGGTGTGCTTGCACGTGTTAATCTATACTGTACTTGCAAGTTTGTGCTCACGTTTTCTTTATCTCGGATTTGCAGGAAAAGCTGGGGAAACAGGGACAATGCAAACAGCACAGGCCGTCTTGTACCAGATCGATTTTCAGGCTCACATGGGAAATTATTTGTCACATGAAGCACAAAAGGAAAAAAATAAAACAAAGAAAAAAAAGAACAAATGAACAAATAACCATGTCTGACTGATGGAGAGGTGGAGTGAGTTGGCTCTTGGCACCTACATCCAATCTCTCATTGTTCACTTGCAATTCTGCTCTCAAATGAAGCCAAAGCTGAAGCCCGACTCGAGGCTGCAAGAAGCCACCTCTCAGCACTACTTCAGAAAACATGGATGTGAATGTATGTTCAATTTAAATTGAAAAATTACTTTTGTGAAATGAGTTTCCTATGGCCTCAGAGCCTTTCCAACAAACATAACTACTGCTCCCTTTTGGACTGTCTCGTTGTAATAGATGCACAAAACTTGTCACATGGAATGCTACGCAGACAAAAACCAAAAACCAAGAACTTTAATTAACAGAGGGCAAATTAAACGACGGAAAGAAAGGGCAGAGAAGGAACCTCGGAGCATCTGTTGTCTTGATAATTAAAAGTCCCTCTTTTTCTCCCCACCATTGAGCATCTCCCAGTGGCATTGCTTCAGTGAAGCACTACAAATTCAAGCATCCATTCTTCCAGGCAAATCACAAGCCACACGGGCCCACACTAAAGAGTGTCACCAGCGTTTGATGGACTCTTGTAAAGATTTCCGTACATATTTGTGAGTAAAAGCGTCAATGCGGGTGATTATCATCACCCAACAGCAAGACAGTTCCACGGGTGGTGGAAAAGCCCTCCACCTCTGCTAGGGACCACATGAGGTCAGGTGTAATGTGGCCCGGGTCCTTACGGTGTAGTGGCATGATAAAGAAAAGTTAGTTGTTCAGTAGGGGTGTAACGATACAGTAATCTCATGATACGGTACGATACACGATATTGAGGTCACGATTACGATACGATATTATAGCAGTATTTTTTTAACAACCTTGCATGAGGAACATATGACTGGAAAAATTGTCTTTTATTTGAAAGACACAAAATACAAAACAATGCTGTGTGTTTGCCCTATTGTTACAGTTTGTAATGCTTTATAACTGTTTAAGTTTTAAAGAGAAAGTCAGGCCAACCATTTTCCACAAACTGAACTAAAAGTAATTGTCAGGTTTGCATTATGCATCTTCAGTTTCATACAAGTACAAATATTTAGCCACAAACTGAATAGTTTCTCTCATGTATGATTTGACTTTTTTCTTTCTAATTTAACAACTAAAATTAAATAAATAAATAAAAGTAAATAAATACATTTTTACATCATAAAAAAGATTCATGGTCACCTAATAAGTGTAAGAGGAGATTTATTTTTGTTAAGAAGTTTATTTTGGTAATTCAGGGTTCATTATTTTATAAATATATTCTTTATATTCTGATGTAAATCAGGGACTATAATGACACTAGTCAGTTTATCTGTAGTTGTTAATATGTTTTAGATTGGGCGGAGTGATACAGCACTAGGTGCTGTGTTGGTGCTCTAAAATCCTACGCTGTTGAGCGGACATTAAAGTACACTGGAACTCAGCAGAAGTTGCCTCCGTGTTTATCCTACTCACGACCAGAAAAAGGTTTAATTTAATAAGGTAAGGCTTAACTCTACACCAGCCTTACATAAGTAAAAGTTAAGAGCTCAAAACGGGACCGTAAAACGGGACTAGTTTCTTCTGAGCGGAGTAAGATTTTGGTCCGCAGGTCGGATGCGCGTTTCTAGTCAACACAATAGATTAATATTAATAACCCAATATCGCGATACAGTTTGTCACCTCCACGACACGTATTGTGACGTTTTTGTATCGCAAAATTTCGTGGCACGATATATTGTTACACCACTATTGTTCAGGGAAGAAGAGCACTCAGTGTGTTGCTGGTTTGAACATAAGGCGGAAGACCCTGTTCTTTTTTCTCCATTTCTAATGTTTAAAGTGTGAGAGAAAAACAGCATTTAATGAACATAATGAGACAGGATTTAATTGTTGCACAAATTGCTCGTTAATGATGTCGTCTTGGTACCTGAAATGCGTGGGGTGTGTCGTCCACACAGTACACCCTCATGGTGAAGCCCAAAGCGTTGCCGACGTCTGGGCTGCCAAACACGGCCAGTCTCAGCCGCTTGGCTGCCTCCTGGTTAAGAGGCTCCCCCACCAGCACGTAGCAACCCGGCTGGCCCAGCAGCACATGGCACCTCTGGGCCTCCAGTAGACAGTAGCACGATGTGCTCTCTTCGTCTACAGATAGTACTTCCTTTGGAGGGAGAGAGACTAAATGTAGTTATAAAGCATTGAACACAACAGCAGCTGTTCAACCGGGGTCTTGCAAGTTAATCATGAGAACATTTTAATATTGGATTTTGGTTAGATTGAGGATTTTTTTCAATGCTTATTATGATTACATGATCATTACCATTTAAAAGGTACCACCAGGACTTCACTTACAGGAAGAAAACAAGGCCTGTTTTTGAGGTTCCTGCTTAAAAATGATCCAATTTCAAATTAGTACGTCTCAGCAACTACACTGTGTATTTGAATATGTTTAGCAACAAAATACAGGTAGATTATTACGACGGAGTATTAGGGCCAAACTAAGACAAAAGAAAATTGGAAATTACGAGAATAAAGTCATAATATAATGAGAATAAAGTCGTAAAATTACGAGAATAAAGTCATAATGTTGCGAGAATAAAGTGGTAATAGAATAAAGTCGTAATATTATGAGAATAATGTTGTAATATTATGAGAATAAAGTCATAATATTACGAGAATAAAGTCGTAACATTACGAGAATAAAGTCGTAACATTACGAGAATAAAGTCATAATATTACGAGAATAAAGTCGTAATATTATGAGAATAAAGTCGTAATATTATGAGAATAAAGTCGTAATATTACGAGAATAAAGTCGTAATATTACGAGAATAAAGTCGTAACATTACAAAAATAAAGTGGTAATTTATGAGAATAAAGTTGTAATATTACGAGAATAAAGTGGTAATTTATGAGAATAAAGTGTTAATTTGTGAGAATAAAGTCGTAATATTACAAGAATAAAGTGTTAATTTATGAGAACTCTAACAGGAAGAGCATCTTCTACCTGTGTTAAAATGAGGAATATTGAGCATCTTGTGAAGTTATATTTATATATTTATAATATATTTAATATTACGACTTTATTCTTGTAATGTTACGACTTTATTCTCAAAATATTATGACTTTATTCTCGTAATATTACGACTTTATTCTCGTAATATTACGACTTTATTTTCGTAATTTCCATTTTTTTTGTCTTAGTTTGGCCCTAATACTCCGTCGTAGATTATACTATATGTGTAAAGCTATGTATATTTAGTGTACATATTACCAAGCTGAAACAAATGAAGATGGAACACAGGAAAATAAAGTATCTCTGCCGGACAAAATATTTGACTTTTACACTTCACAATCAATTGGATTCATGTAGTAAAACTAACAAAACTTTAGAAATCAATTCTACTGTTAATTGGACTAACTGCTTCTTCAATTTTGCAACAAACAATTTTAAGCTTTATGGGGGGTGGGGTGGAGCTAATGGTATAACATCATTTAACCCATGTGTAAAAGATTAAGCCAAAAATTATATTTGAACCGTAACAAAAAAAAGACTGTGGGGGGGGGGGGGGGGGGCACATAATAGGCAAAGAAAACAGCCTATTTAGCCATGTGTATAACCAGTTCATTAATGCCAAACATTACCAGCCTCAAGGAGACATATTATGATAAGAACAACTAATAGTTTTCTTTAGACCTTATATTTGAACCCGAGTTGACGAGTAAACCAAAAACTAACAAATATATTTGTCACTTTGGGTTGATCAAGTCTGAAAATAGTCGTTTTGGGAGTCGATTTAAAAAGACACACCCTTTTTGGGGGGGTGGGATGTAGCCGAGTGTCTGAACCCATCCCTAAAACCAGCAGCTGTGAACAGAGCTGTAAAAGCAGAGCCGAAGAGGGAGCTTTCCTACCCTATCACTGAAAAGAAAAAAAAAAAGTTTAGTTTAAAAGTTTACCCATGTTTAATGGATGTTTTGAGAATATTATACAGACAATAACTAGGAAAGCGTTCAGGAAAGTTGAGACGAGGAGATGTGTGAAGCTGAACAAGCACCAAATGAACAATGACATCTCCCTAAACAGATGGCCATACTGTAACACAACAACACTGATTAGTGGAGTGCAGTTGGATCCAATCTTGTGCTAAATTCTCCCCTGTATCCCCCTTTGAATCATAACTGTGACCCAGCAGCCCCCTCTGCATATGGCCCCAGCTGAGGCATGTAAAGCAATGCAGAGTAATTTAGTGGGCCACAGCTTCTTAAATCTTCCCCATTAGCGCTGCAGCATACATGACGGATCACCGTGATAGAGCTCAGGCAGCTGGGGGAGAAATGATAGAGTCAAACAAGTGTGAAACAAAGTGCAGGCCTAAATGGGAATGCTGCTGAGAGGCAGATGGGGTGAAAGAGAGGAAGGGGGGGCAAAGTAAAAAGAGGAAGACGGATTGGCAGAGAGACCTCAATCTCCCTTTCTATCACTAATTCCAGAGATTAGGTTTTGAGTAAGCATCCTTCCTGAGATAAAGGCCTCATTATTTCTCAGCAACAAAGATGGGCCGCAGCGTTACATTCGGAAAATATCTTCCCTCCATAAACCTCTTCCCATCTTTCGAGCTCCTACTTGGTGACTTTCTCCCCTTTTCTCTCCTCTCTGTTGGTATATAGCTCCCATCAGCAATCTGCATTTTGAAAGCTCCCCTTTGTGCAACACGTCTGCTGGTAAATTAGAATTAAATGTCACACAGAGTAAAAGGGCTAGGCTGGTAGGGAGTCACAGAGCCCCAAGTTCAAGCAAACTCAAGCAAACTCTGCCTCTGTGGGCTGCCTTTCACACGATGAGGTCCCTAAAGCTTTTTGATGAGGTTAGTTAAACATTAAAAGAGCATCTTAGATGCGTCTGCTCTACCGAGAAGCGGGAGAAAATGAAAACAGCGTGTGCAGAGAGAACGCAGGTGTCTGAGTGCTCCTCTGTTGAAGGTGTTATCTTACCGAGAGTGCAGGGCAGGGTGTGAGAATAAAAATGAAAAAAAAAAAAGATTTTTGCAGCAACAGAGATGACACCATAATGCCTTTAGAGAAGTCATTAATTTTTATCAATTTCTGCCTTCAGAGCAAGCCATCAGGCAAGTGAGAGCTCTTTTAGTGTTTTTTGAAATTTAATTCAGCTATTTTAGGCTTTTAGGCTTCTTTTTTTCCATAAAAACTGCAGATGAACTACAATGGCAAGAAAAAAAACATGTAAACTCCTGGAAATCTGGAATTCAGTGGGTTTTTTGTATTAAATTGCACAAAATGTGAGCAGATCTTCATCTCAGTCACAATAAAAAACAAACAAGGGTTTCAGCTGATAACGCACCAACAATCATAGAGTCAACGGACCCAGGGAACCTTCACAGAGCTGGAGGAAGATGTGAGTGAGTCAATAGCTGGTTGAAACTCCTTGGGCAGCAATAACCTCAAGCGAGTAATCCCACAATCCCTGGGTCAGACCTGCAAAATGTCCAGGAGGAATATTTTACCATTCCTAGATGCAGCAGGAGTCTATCTCTCTGAAGGTCATTCCACAGCATCTCTACGGCATGAAGGTCTGGGCTCTAACTGGACCACTCCAAAAGGTGGATTTTCCTACTCTGAGGCCATCCTGTGCTTGAATAACATCAATGATTGCGATCATCACCTTGCTGCATCACTCAGGTTCGACTGTGGAAAAGCCAAAGCGAAATGAATCCCCAGATTTTCCCGCTTGGTACAGACCCTGAGATAGCAGGGGGAAAAAGTCCAACATAAAACGCTCCCACCAGCATACGTGTGGGATAATGTTTCACTGGTGCGTAACTGGGCCCCTTTAGCCGCTTTTGCACTAGGACTTACTTGGCCCGACTCGGCTCGGCGCGGCTTTACACGGTTCCACACGTGTGTTTTCGCACTGCCAGGGGAGAAGCGGGCAGGTTTGGGTGAAGCTGCTGTGACGTCGATTGCGCAACACCTTTGTTCATGTCGGCGCTGATCAGAAATCAGCTGGAGCCGGGAGCGGCTGAGAGTAAAACAGCCCGTCTACATCGCTTTTTTAAATTTTTCTCGACAGCCACCAGGTTTATGAACATCTGCACCTCAGAGTTGGATCACCAAACAGACGTTTTGCGCTTCATAATAAAATCGCTGCGAGCCGCGGGTCGCTCTCGCGCTGACTCCCGCTTCCTGATCTCGTCTGACGGCCCCGCCCCCCGACCAATCAGAGGCGCGGAGGGTGGTGACGTCCCCGCCCCCCGACCAATCACTGGCGCGGAGGGTGGTGACGTCCCCGCCCCCCGACCAATCACTGGCGCGGAGGGTGGTGACGTCAGAAATAGTCCCTGCTCAGTCCGCAAAGAACCTCACTGAAATGGTTACAGAAAAAAGTACCGACTTGGAGCGGCTCTACACGTCTCAGCCCTAGTGCGAAAGCGCAAAACGGGTAGAACCGAGCTGAGGTGGTACCAGTGCAAAAGCGGCATTTGTTTCATCACATCAGTCTGCAAAACATATGCCCAGCCAGCGTGCCCTTTGGCAACACTACTGGGAATATGGTTGTAGCAATGGTTTTGCTCTGCCATGCACACCAATGACTTCTGTTCAGCAGACTCATGAGCTGAGATATTTGGCAGTTCCAGCGATGTCTTCAATCCTTAAACTCTAACTACTTCTTTTTAACCTCACTGGAGGATTCTGCGTTGTGCCTCTGTAGGGGTCTTGGCTTGATGTCTGTTTCTTAGAGTAGCCATATTACTAGACTTTGTTTGGTCCAACAATTGGACTGATGCCTCAACACTTTGAGATGACTTTGAATCCTTGTCACCTGCTCTAGATCATTTGTCTACAGAGATGTCCTGCCTGTTATCTTTGCTATGAAAAGCAAACCAATAATGTTTATACGTCAAGCTCTTAACCACTTATTTCAGGAACTGAGTTTGAGGTTTCCAAACTACAACCTCAAATCAACTTTCCCTGATCCTTGTAGTCTTTGGGTTCATTTATTTTCTCCTCCAGCACTGTTAAGGATTAATGGGTTTGTCTCACAAGAGAGGCCAGAATGATCATCTAACCAGGGTTCATAGATATTTGAATTTGGTTTGACATATGTTTTGGACCCAAAACATCATCAGGTATGAGCTTGAGAGACAAGATTTTGTGCAGAACCATAATTCTGAGTTCAGCTCAGTACCTGCAGGACAAAACCAGGTGATCAAAACAAAAAGAAAAGATTCCCATAAAAATGAGTTGCATTGGTATTCCAGCTGTGCTTCAACTGTTGTTTTCATAGCGTCCTGCACAGACGCTACGACACACAACCTCAACCTCTGATGTCCTGCTGAGGTCAGGCGGAAGCGGCTCACCTCCCACTTGTTGTTCTGGACTTGTCTCTTTAACCGGATCGTCCAGTTGTCGGCAGCAATCTCCGCGCAGTGTGCGATGGTCATGGCTAAAGGGCAGGACAGGTCGAGGCCCGGCGGGCCGTACGTGACTGCAGGGCTCAGAAAGATCTCTGACTCATCCTCAGACAGAGTGCTGTGCAGACAGAGAGGTCACATTCATTTGTTGAAATGACCAAATTAAACACATTTTATTATTTCAAAAGCAATGAAGATGAATCACTGTGTATGAAATGTTCAGAGTGAAACCCTCACCAATGAACAAAGTAAACTCAAAACCTTGGACGCTCTTAATGAATCAGTCTCTGACAAGCTGACGCACAGACACACAGATAGAGGAAGATTAAAGCACCAAGACTAATGGACAGTGAAGCTGGGGAGGACAGGCTTTAGCGCAGAGCGTGTAAGCTCCACCGGTCGATGGGGCTTACGGAGCCCGCTCCGGCCAACCAGGTGACAGATTAGCCAGGCCAAGCCGCTCTTGGCCAGGGGCCTGAACTTGGCTGGAAGCCTCGAAGACAGAGCGCAATCGATGGGACCACCATCAGTCATGCAGCTGGCCCGGCCAGATACCTCACATGCGCAGAACACGATATTGCTGCTGTTGTCACTGCTGCAGTGTGGACGTTTCTCAGCAGCATTAATATGACTGCAGCAGGGACAGACCCCTGTGTGCGTGTGTGCGTGTGTGTGTGTGGACAGACTCAGAAATACACACAAACAGGGGTGAGAATGACTTAAACACAGAAGGTGTAGTTTTTATTGGTCACATTGCTCATGTTGACACAAACACGCCTGACCTCAAACGGTTACAGAGCGCCGTGGGCTCACGACGACGTCGCCTATCCATTTAGTTTCATTTATTCTGCCAGGTTTATGATACCATTTAAAAAAAAAGACATAAAAAAAAATGGAAACGGAAATAATCTTGATGAGGGATGATGGTGATCTCGGAAAAAAGAACAAAAACATCAACACATGTTCAATTTGACAAAATTTTAGGATGTTTAACTCAGATGGAAATAACAAAAAACAGAAAATCCGGGAGTGTAGCATTTAAGTAGCTAAAATGCCTCATTTATACACAGCTGCACTCTGCTGAAGCATCCAAAGGAGCTCTTCTATAACGTTGGATATTAAAGCGTTCAAAACTGGAGGGAGCGCTCCTGCATATGTCAAGCAGCGGTTTCCAGCATTTTGTGGCTCGAGAGGGAGCTGCATAAAACCTGCTTCATTTTTATTAGCTTTCTGTCTCAAAAAAGACACTGTAAAGAAACACACCACCCTGGCAAGTGTTGGGTATTAACATGTGACAAGTTGGTAATAAAATAAAGCACTGTCAGCAGTTTTCATGGGAACTATTTCTTTGATAGAAAGCGCTGTCACACTACAGCTGTTCACATCATGTTCTGTGGTTTAAACTCAGAGTAGCAGAAGCAGGGTCCTTTCTTTCTTTCTCTCTTTCTTCTCCTTTTGTGAGAACCACAAACTGAACTATATTCACCCCCAGCAAAATAGTGTCCTCCTTGATAAGGACTGGAACTCATAAGCTAAGCATTATAGCTTCAGTTCTGGTTGGGAGAACAAACAATGACAATAAACATTGTGATAAATAAATAAATAAAAGAAAGGTCATGTGGGGCCTTTCTGCAAACAAACAGTAAAAGGGGTGTGAGCTGCTGAACTATTAACTGCATCCGTAACCAACAATGTGCAGTGTTTGTTCTCATAAACATCATCAGAAATGCTTGATAGTCAACTTTAACCTTAGCTCACCGGCAGTCTGGTAATTACCGACGTCACAGCAGAAGCACGGAGCTAATTAATACAAAAGTGAAGCTACATGGCTAAAGTGCTGCCTGAATGGGAGCATTTTTCACGTTTTCTTGGTTGGTGTTTTAGACAGCAGGGGGCCTCATGTACGAAGAGTGCGGCGCACAAAAAATGTGCGTACGCTACTTTCTTACCTCACAGTCGGATGTTCAAAAAGTTACTTGAACATGAAAAGTTGCGTTTCCTCACGCACACATCAAGGCTGGTGTACGCATATTTCTGTGGTTTTGGCTGTTGGCAACACCCACTGGTGATGCAACGAAGTGCAGAATATGAGAAAACGTGACGTCAACAATAAGTTCATGACCACATGTGAAGAACACGATGGTCCCCGCATCACCAGATAAGTTACACAAGAGTGGAGCTGTAACAATCTCACAATCAACCACATGAACATATAAAGGTAGGATCACAATGATGGAACCTGTCAATCACAATGACAGCTTTGGTTCTGAAAACACTGCTGGTGCAGGATCAGGAGGCAGAGAGTCATCAGGGACCACGTAGACCTGCTGGTCCAGGATGAAGACTGGATCATCAGCTGGTTTAGGTCACCAAGAGAATCCTTCTGGATCGCTGTCCTGAACTGCTCCCAGCGAAGCTCCGGTTTGGACCAACATGATGCTTTCAGCAGGAGCTGCTGACAGGTCAGATATCTCTCAGCCGCCATGACGATCGTATGGGACAACTACTCAATAAGACGTAATACACATGTACATTAGGCTTAATCCGTTAGTATATAATACGTGTGACAATAAAGCGGAACGAGGAGCCGTTTTTCGTCCCACCAACTTAAGTTATGGTGTTGTATCTTAAAATAAAAAAAAAAAAGAGTGTAATGACACACTAACGCTGAAATTAAACTATTCACAACCCCGTATGAGCACAATAAACCCACAACTCTTCACGGAATGCAACACAAAGCAAAGAACAGTGATACCCATAATGCAATGCGGTCAACACAACTACAGTGCATTACTCTGTTTTCTTTTACAGCTTAAATCGGAGGAAATGCCCCCAAATAAATTGTTTTTCCAGGCCTCAAATTCTAACAGGTGTCTCCAGCTCACGGCCAATGTTCTTTTAAAAAATTAGTTTCACTTGTTTTTGCAAGTTCCTTGTTAGGGTGAGCGGTTTTTAATGGATATTTATCCTCATCGTCCTATTCAAATGTATCTACTTGAGGGAGAAGACAGAGAGGAGTATCCTGCTCCTGCATGTGCGCTCGATTCCATGTTGATTGTGATGTTCAAAGAAATGTGCGGGGATTTGGGCGTACGCACAGTTTTGAAAATCTGAATTTTTTTTTTTGCCTATGCAAAATCTCCACCCACGGATTCACGTTGAAATCCACGCACTTTTTGTACATGAGGCCCCAGATCTTTTAGTTGTGTAGAGACAGTTTCTAAGAGTTTAATAAAGCACAAAGCTTCACACAGAACCGGTGAGATACCAAGAACCTGGAACTGTTTCAGCGTTCGGATGCACGCATGCTGGCGTTCATCTTACAGGTCGTTAATGTAGCGCTAGGAAAATGCATGCATGTCTCCACCAGCTCCCAGTATTTGGTCCACTTCTGTTCATTCACCTCTTAAACATGGCCCCCCCCCCAGAAAGCTGTGAGCCCGCTGCAGGAGGTCAACTGACGGATGTCAACACCAGCTCTGTCCTCAAGGAACTTGACCTGACACCCCAGATGAAGTCAAAGCTCCACGTCTGACGCCCCGCTGAAGGCTTGGGCTAGACTTGGGGCTGCTACACTACCCTGATAAAATCAACAGTCCTCTGACGGCAGGTGTGCTTGTTGTCGGCTAAACATACAGAGGGATCAGACTTTGATCGCGCCACCTGCTTCCAGACGTGGAGGTTTGATTGACTGATCCAACATCACAGACCTCCTGGACCACAAATTGCAAATCACAAAACCCTGCTCAGTCAGAAACTTTCAAAAGTAAATTGAAGGAAACGTTTAGGTTCAAGAAAGTAGAGAAACACAGAAAGCAAACCAAGTCGGCCAATTCTGCAGAGAAATACGTTTGAAGACTGATTGAGACCTGTGAGGGACATAATATCAGGTGCAATTGGTCACCCACCATGAATTTGTCCTTGGGCGACCCTCTGTCCCCAGCTAAACCGAAGATCACAGACACAGAAACGTATTGACGCCCAGAGGACACAGGAAAGCTCTTGTGAGCTGAAACTGAGCCGGAGCTGATCGATTCCTATTCTTTGCAAAGGAAAGCAATGTCTTATGTAGATGGCCCAGGTTTGAATAGGAAGAAAAGATCCAATTTCTCCTGTGGACTCTGCGGCTGTCAGAAGATAGGCTCTGACTGACAGCTCAGCTGTGCGCAGCTCCTGCAGCTACCTATACGACAGCCAGGGAAGTAAACAGCATCAGGCTTATCAGAGCAAAGCAGCAGCTTAGAGGGGAATAGTTTGGCTGAACTGGAGAGACTTAAGGCAGGGGAGTGTGCAACTGGCTCATAAAAGGAGCTCTGAGCCTATATATGACCTTGGGTATGTTGCCTTTCCCTCATGACCTGAGGCACTTAATGGGTGGGTGGAAGTGAAGCGAGCTGACAGCGGAATTGGAGATGGCACTAAATGTCACTTTTGATTCTCCTTTGGAAATCAACTTTCAGAGAGAAGCACAGACAGTTAGTAGTGCTGTTAGGGCAATATCTTGCTTGCTGGATTCACGCGGACATATTGACATTATCATACCTCCTGCTTTAAATCAAGAACATGCCCAAATACTGACTTCTGCTTGTCAGATTCTCTTTGATGCCCCCTTGCAGGGGAGTCAAAGGTATTAGATTCCCTTTTCAAACGGGTCTTATCCGCAGTGGCATTTTCTCCTTGAGCTTTGTGGAAAATCTCCACAACAAAGTTGAAGCAGCAGACTCCTGCTGCATCTAAATTCTGCAGCATACCATGCCTTACCTATGTCTAAGCAAAAAAAAACAGATCAATATCAGCTATTATTTTGACTTTTCAGAGTTCACAACATCACAAAGCAGCATAATATCCCTACTTCAGCCAGTCAAGATGGTAAAAGATACCGTCACGGCTACAGGCACAAAACAGGCGGCCAGAGTGGTAAAGTGTATTTTTCTCCACTGAGACAGCTACTTAAAGCAGTAATGCAATCTTTCGAAGTCTGCCAATGAATTTGTAGCACATCATGTCCTCCCCTGTAGTGTATGCAAGATAAAAAAGACCACATGCTGGGTGGGAACGTGTGCATCTGCATGCACGTATGTGTACATTGCATCTCCGCATGTGGTCTCAAATTGAGACGGTAAGTATTTATCTTTGAGTGGCTGTGCAGTGTGAATGAGTGGAGAACATGGATGTGAGATGTGTTGAGAAAGGGGGCTGACAGATAAAAAAAAAAAAAAAAGCACCCCGAGAAGCAGACTGCACCAGCTCAGTCGAAGCCCCTCACCTGCTGTCCTCCTGGCTGATGCTCATGTACATTTCCCACGTAGTGTCTTCGGAAATCCCCCCATGGGGCACGAGCAGACTGATACCTGCAGAGAAAGAGGCATGCAAGAGCTGATCAGCACGCAGCCAGACACGCACACACATGATGCACACCTGCTCAACTGTCAGGTCTCTTCAGCGACAGCCGCAAGGGCAACGGCCTCAGAAAAAGGCGACGGAAGCAACCCTCAGAGGCCTTGTGAATCAAAGCTGCCAGCGTGCTCTTTGTCTCCAGACTGTTTCCTTCTTAAACACAAGCGCACATGAACATAGACAGCATTGTACAGGATCATAAACAATTACTGCCAATCTGGCAGTAGATAAATCCCCCTTGAGGGACAAGATGATGAATGTAGGCCACGAGAAAAGAGCTGTCTGAATAATGTATGAGACCGAACAGAAAAAGGTTTACGTCACCCGACACTTCACACTACACTGTACTTGATACGGTTTCAGAAGTTCAAGCGGAAATCATGATACAATTCGGAATCAACAGAAGTTGTAAATCAAATGTAAATCAAACCAGAATGCAAGGATTTGCAGATCTCCTACAAGCCCATATTGCATTCATAAAATGTTGTGGGATTCAACATAATTTTGAATCCGACGACACCAACGTGAGTTAGAAAATTTGGGACATTGGCAAGAAAAGCCTGGCAAGGACGCACTACTAGAAACAAATACCTGCAACAATGAGGGTTAATTAGAAATGGGTCGGTGACATGATTGGGTTAAAAAGGCATCTTGAGGTCCCTCTACGATGGAAGGGGGGTGGGGGTTGACTTCAAGGCTTTCCACTGTGCCCCCTGAGGTATGCATTGGAGGTTCAAAGGCATCAGGATTTCATATCTGGTTCCTATGGATGATGCGTTTCTGTGGGCGTCATTGATCAGGAATCATCAACTCGTGGTGTTGAGAATCAGCACCTCCAAATCTCAGTTGGAAAAGGGTCTAATCCCCTTTCTTCAGGTTGCGAGAGAGGTGCCACCTTAAGTGGAGGAGTTCTGAACAGGTGGAAGAGATGGGAGATGGACGGGTGGATGGGCAGGGCGTCGACAGTTGTGCAGACTCTGCACCGGTCTCTTGGGGTGAGCTCAGAGCTGTTCTATATGGCAAAACTCTCTGTTTACCAGTTAAGCCATGTTCCTATCTTCACCTACAGTCATGAACTGTGGGTAGCGACCAAAAAGAAGAACACCGTCCCTTACGCTGGGAATGTCATTCATCTCTAGAGGAATTAGGAGTAGAGCTGCTGCTCCTACACATTGAGAGGAACCAATTGAGTTGGACAACTAGTACATATCCCTCGGGAGGTGTGTTGACCATGTCCAACCGGGACGAGGCCTTGAGGCAAACCGAGGACATGCTGGAGTGGTTATGCGTCTCATCCGGCCTGGTAATACATTGGTGTTCTTCTGGCAGAGCTGGAGGAGGAGGGAGGTCTGGGTTTCTTTGCTTAGGCCATGACCCAAACTCTGATTAATGGAAGATATTGGATGGTTGGATACAACAAATGACCACCTTTTACGCTAGTGTACGACGTAAAGAGCGGTATAGGTCACAAGGGTCTAAAATCATGCGGCGTATATGGTCGGTCAGATTTAAAGAGGGGCAGAGGTTCTGCAATACATGAACAGCAGCGTGGGAAATTATTTTAGAATAACGTTCCTCAGTGTAAAATTGTGAAAACTTTGAATATTTCATCACCTGCAGTGCAAAAGTTCCTCAAGAGATTCTAAAAATCTGGAGGAATCTCTGTGTGTATGGGACAACACTGAGCATATATATGGTCAGATTGTATTAAAGTCGTGTTTTCCAGTCCGTCAACAAGTGCAGATTTAAGGCCACGTGCAAAAACATGATCGGGAAACGCAGACCTCGTCTTTGTGATGAAGTGGATTTATTTAGATTTGACAGTGTCACAGCTCTTCTGGAAGTGAATTATAGTTTTAAAGTACATTAAGCTGATGTAATCCTCCAAAGTAAGTATTTAGAATTGTTAAAGACACTATCTGTACTTTACAGTTAATACTTCGATTATAATCTTGATACTTGATCAGTCAATGACATTTTTGCAATTTTGAAACGCTTGAAATCCATCATCTGCACTGTGCGATAAGATTCAAAGCTTTAAGTAACTTTTTTTTTTTATTAAGGTTTTTATCCACGATTTTTTACCCATTTCATCACCCAGTGCTCATACCTAAGTAACAGTCCCGGGCATTGCTCCCCTCTGCCAACCCAGGGAGGGCCCTGCACTGAGCTCAGGTCTCCTCCTTAACCTGAGGAGTGAGCAGGCCGCTTCTTTTCACCAGTCAGGGTGAGGATTCTCTCGCCGGACGTAGCGCGTGGAAGGATCACGTTATTCCAGCCAGATCCTCCCCACCCCATCTGGCGCCCCGGCTGGCCAGAGGGGGCATGTATAACCCAGGACTGTGTGCTCCCATTAGCTACCCAAGGGAACACGGGGGAACACGCATTCTGCGCCCACATCGTCCCCGGCGGGAATTGAACCCAGGACCTTCTTGCTGGCTGCACTACCAGCTGCGCCACCGTGCCCCCTGTGTTTTAGTGACTTAAGTTATAATCACGGCCATATCAAATCAAACTGCCTGGCAGTTGGCTCACCTGTGTTTGGTACCACCAGCTTGCCTCCAGCATGGGCAAACACCGCAGCGGCTTTATGCAGCGGTCTGCTGGGCGTTAGCGAGAGTTGCGCAGTGAAAATGTTTTTGCTTCTTCTGCCCAGAGTCGTCCCCACTGCAACCCCTCTGTAGTCTGGAGTCAAGCCCCGTGGAAACGTCTGCGGGTGGGACATTACGTGATACTCCCTTTCTGCCAGCCCTGGAGACACCATGAAAGCGCAGTGATTTGGTTCAACTTGAAACTCTGTTCATAAACTGGCACCAGTTTATCCGTTTAACACATTTCTTTTTTCTTCTTCTCTGCAACAGAAAAGGCAAACAGCTTTATTTACATTTAAGATACGTTTAAAGTAAAAGCCACCACTCTCCAGCTGACTGTGATTCGAGCCAGTCGCCAAACATCGAGCAAGGCCGGGCTCAGCAAACCTGCCCCCGTTAAGGCTTCTGCCTCCAGCTGAAACAATAAGCCCGGGGCTATGGTGAGAGCGACACTTTGCATTTGAAGAGCTTGAAGAGTGGAGTTTTTCTTTGGGCTGTTGACACCACAGACTGTACATGAAACATAAATGAAGAATAAAACACATTTAGACACTGTCAGCCTGGGTTTTTCCAGCCAAAAATAACACACAAGCCTCGGTAGAATTTAGGCATAAAAAGCTTGAGCTTTAAGGAATTAATCTTCATAGACTTGATTTCTGTGTCCGGCTGCAACAGTGTTATTTTTTTGGCTGTAAAAGCAGTTGGTGTGTTTGATAATAGGCTGAATATTTAATAAGAGCCTCGTGAATAATTAATAAGCTTGGATATTATGAATCAACAGATGCACAACACTCTAATATTGATGTGTACACAAAAAATACTGGAAATCCTATTTAAAGTATTAAATAAGATCTTTCTAGTTTTTATTCAGGTCTTCTTTGAATTAAAAGTAAGTCTTCATATTTATTCTTAAAAATGTTAAAAGATGAACTAAAAAGAAAATCCACCAGTTTAAAGCATCTTTAAAAAAGTTTAAAAAAAGAATTAAGTGTTTTTATTATTTATTTGTGTATTTGTGCATGGAAAATTTTATTTATGTTAAGTATCCGCAGTATTTTAAGCATAAGTTGATTTAAAAGCTGATTTCTCTGTAAGGATGTTAAAATAGAAGAGGCAAAAAACAGCATTTGATTCCTTTATTGTTTTTGTTTTTCCGCTTTTCATTATGAAACTAAGTTCATCAAAATAAACTTTTATGTATGATGATGTCAAAGGCAAAAACTAAACAACAAGACACTTTAAAGAGCAAGTATGTAGGGGGGTGGGGCGCCAAAATGTTTCTGTGCTTAAAGCCCTCCCCTTGACAGAATCACAGCTGAATGTAACCTGCAGTCACTGTTTCGTCATCGCTGGTTTGTGAACATGCGCTTTGAAGTCTGGAGCTGAGCATTTGATCTGTTGCCATCTTGTTTATGAGACAGCGGAGAATCAGAGGGAGAATCTGGGAGAATCCGCACACACACCGTCATTATGGGATGTTGCATAACCTCCCTTCTGGGATTCATAGTGTCATGGAGCCAAACGGAGACCTGCTGCATGAGAGCAATTCCTGTTTCACTCTAAACGGGACAATCAGGAAATGTTCTGAGCCTCGTCTTGGTTCTGAGGGTTCTGGTGGACTCCTCATTCCCGCTCAAACAGCAGTTCTTATCATACAAGTTACACTTCTGGTCCTTCATCGACATTAATAGGGTTCACTGTGATTCAGCTACTGATCCAATGCTGCCCCATAAAACCCCCCGATATTTTATACACTCGACACATGCTGATTGCTAAGTCCGGATGAGGCAGGTGTATGGGACGGACCTAACTGGGTTTTCACTTTTAGTGTGATTACTTTTACCATTATAATCAAATCACTTAGTGCACACGTTTACCTAAGACGGCTTAGAGGAACAAGGTAAAAGCTTTGGTGTAATAACAAATCCTGGTGTAAGGATTCATTTCAGAAGACGCGAGTGGAGAGCTGTAGCAATATCAACACATATTTGACGACCTGCGACTGCTGCTGTGGCAGAGAGAAAGAGAAAGGAAACAGGAATTGCACAGGGTTTAGAAAATCGTGACAAAAAATATAATAGGGGGTTTGGGAGAATCTTCTGTTCTGCTACTGGAGCTGAGCCTTAGATGATAACTTGTATTCATATTTGAGTCAATGTCAGTTCATTGATATCTCGACCATCATCTAAGAGGACAAAAACAAACTTCAAAGACCTCAAAGGAGTCGATTTTTAGGTAAATCATCACTTTTATTAAGCCGTTTATTGTTATGATTGTTTTAGAAGAGTTGTGGGTTTTCTGGGCAACTCATTCCACCGTCACAGATCCCAAAATGGGAAAATCTGGACTGAAACTGCTTCATATCCAGAGACGGCAGAGTTGGGCGCCACTTTCTCTAAAGTGTCAGGAGATGACACTTGTTCTGAGTTGGAACAACAAAAATAAACTGGAAGAAAAGGAAATTGAAGGGCATCTCATGCTGAAGAGACTCAGCATCTCTTTATAACTTGAACTGTTTTCAATCTAATTCTGGGATTAATTTCATCCTGGTGACTAAGGAAAACATAAGGGTGTCCGCTCAGTGTTGGGTCTAAATTAAATGATAATAGCCCCTGCGCCATCCGAGTTCAGAAAGCTTTCGTAGCAACAGTAACATTTGAGAAGTGGATTGGTGGACGGTCAAAGCGAGGCACCAATGTACACCATGTACCAGTGCGCACCGTCCTACATCTGTTCCCTTCCTAAAAGCAGCTGTGTTACACGTCTACAGGCTTTTGTGGAGCTCTGTTTTCCAACCTTTGTCCTTCAGATCAGGCAGCGGGTGAAGGAGCGTGTGCTCTGCCATTATCTCCTTGTCAATGGAGTCCTGGAAACACATGGGGCTCGTGTAGGTACGAGACACCGTCAGATCAGGCTGCATGGACGAGTTAATAAGAAGGGGGTTTGCTGAAAAACACAAAGAAAACAATATTGTCAGGAGCCGGAGATCATTAATAGGCTTTTTTTTTGTGTCAACCTCTATTTCCAATATTTCAAACCTAAAGGGTACGTCAAGTCAATTACTTCTTATGTAGTGGTTAGAATCGTTATAATTTTGTCACCATGGAAACAAAAAATGGCTACTGTACAGCGACAGACAGGTTGTCATTATATGAAAAATAGCATAAAATCACTTTACTGCTGCAGAGTTCTAAAGGGAATGGTTTAGTTTATTACCTGAATATTTACAGTACATCTTCATCTGTCACTACTGTGACTCATACCAGAGCCATCTCCATGTATGTTGTATCTGAATTACAACACAGATTGATGAAATAATAAAACAAAACCCATAAAAATTGGTTCATCTATTGATCCTTCCCCTGTTAAGAAAAATTTATTTATCGCTGATTGGCTGACACTTGCTTGAACGGTCGTGGAGAGACAACAGAGGATACAGCTGTTGCAAGTAATCAAAGCAAAGAAATGGGAAGTGTCAAAGCATTTCACTGGGAATCGGGTGAACTGCCCGCACAGAACCTCACGATGAAGAAAGAGGCTGGAACAAAGAAGGGAGGTGATAATTACCAGAAGCCTACTGTAGCAGCATGTCGCTGTGCGACACACGAAGACGGAAGGGCATGCAGGATATCATGGAGTTTTGGCTGATTTAGCCCCTCTAACACAGTGAACAGAGACCAAGATTAAAGCTCCCACTGCCTCCTGCTGTTTTATCAAAATTAACTTTATTATGCCCCGCTGAGGGTCCCTGCTGCGGCCAAACATAATGCCTGCCTCGTAAAAATATGCCTCAATCTGTAGGGTGAAAAAGAGAAAAAGAGTGTGTTTGGAGATAGAAGACCACAAAAGCTTTTCCTTCAGGGCTCAGTGTAAAGAACCTAAAAAACACCAATAAATACCATTTCCTATTATGTAATCATGAATAATTGAATGAAACACTCATTCACATGACAGATCTTCCAAAAAACAAACAAAAAAGCCTCATAATGTCAGCATTTTTTACCCCACAGAGAGTTCTAGTATTTAAAGTTGTAAGCCTTTACAGCTTAAAGGCACTCTATGTAGCAATTCCACTTCTGACCACATGGAGGCATATGGATCTACTGCATTCATAAAAGCCAGAAAGGAAATCTTGCGAAGCTCGACAGAGGCGGTGTGTATGTGTGTGTGTGTGTGTGTGTGTTGTTTCTCATGATGTGCTGGCCCAGGTTGTTCTGGGGAGGTGTGATGTTACACATAACACGACACAAGTCATTTTTGTTACAATTAACAGGGTCTCCTTTTGTATCCCAGAGGCAGATATGTCTGGTTGTTGTTCCTTTTCCCGTCATCTCGGACCCCCAACCAGACGAGGCAGATGGGCACCCTCCCTGAGTTAGGTTCTGCTGGAGTATTTTACTCCTGTTGCCCAGGTTTCTTTCCCATCTGGTGCCGAGTGTTCGCCCAGGGTGAGAGACTGCACCAAAGTCAAGATTTAAAGGAATTTGTTGGGTTCCTTGCTACACTCTTTTTTCTCTCTGTAGCTTTTTTTGCTTTCAATGAATAGATTATTTCAATAAATTGCTTTAATGGGATTGACTGAACTGGAATACATTAACTGAATCATCATTGATTGGACTATATTGGATTCGTATTCTATGTAAAGTGCTTTTGTTGTGAAAATTAATAAAAGGTAGATTAAGCAGTTTACTGAACACGTGGTATAGGAACGACTATCGGAACAATAGAAAGACTGAACTTATGACCAAACAGTGTTTTTGTTTACATATTTTTGCAGCTAAGGCCACTAAATTTAATGTTTGTTAAACTATATGTTTTTGGAGATTTGTACAATAACAGACTATAAAAACCTCCCAAAAAAGCTCCAAGTGACAGAATGATTCATTTCTGCAGGACGTTTAAAAGAAACATTACATTCATTTTGCACTTAAATCCAAACGGCATGGATACAATGGCGTTAATTTAAGTATACTTACAGTTTTTCATTTGAAATAAAAGACAATAAAAACATCTTCCTCAGAAATTATTGGCTGTATTTAACATGTTGTTGATGCTGATTTTCAGCGCTGTAGACAGGTGCGTGGGGTATTTAAAGTATTTTACTACACAAAACTAAAAAAACTGAACAAAACTATGTTTTCCCCTGATGTTTGAACCTGATGATTAAACCATGCAATGACGTTCAGACCATAATGCCTTTCAAGTGTTTTATCAGGAGAAAACTGCCGTGTTCACTTGATTTTCAAGGGTTCCCCATCAGGCTGCCGTCGCTTCGCCTGCAATGTCTCTGAGACGTACTAGGCATGTCTTCTGACATCAGTGCCCCAATAAACCAAATGCTGCCATACGGCGTGCACTTTAACTTTGATTTCACTCAGTTTGGTTGGTAAAAAAGTACAAAATGTTGGAAAAAGATTATATCACCCACACAATATGCAAAAGAGAGTATTTCTTTCCCCATGCATGTGTCTGTTTGGACTTAAGCCTGTGTGGAGAATCCAAATGAATTCATTTTTACACTTGTGTGGTGTAGTTATGTGAAAACTGATTGGAGAAGTGCACTTGTTTTTAACTGCTCTTAGACAACCTCTCAAAGCAAAGTCAAATGCAAAGAACATTTTTGCATCTTTACAAAGTCAAGAGGCTCTTCAGAATAAATAAAAAAAGATTCCATGCCAAGCGTTCTTAGTCTCCATCTTTTTGTATTATGTACAAATGAGAGTCCATGTCAAAAAAACTTTTAAAGGAGACAAAGGCAGTCTGGTTTTTCTTAACAACTAATAATGCATACACAGTCATTTTTTCTGTGTAAAAACGTAACAAATTACATTTGATCATATTGGTTCTTATTATTAGGCAATTACAACTTTAGAGGAAGAACAACGAACAATATTTCTCAATCAATAAGGCTTCTCATCCTCTCAGGCGTGGACGTGTCAATTCATTTATGCAAAGGATAAATAGTGCAAACTTTAAATAAATGCACAAACCTCAGGACCCACATCTCGGTGTTTTGGCCTTAACGCCCACGGCCATGTTTGGTGAAAACCAAACGGAACTTCAGCTGAAACATCTCTCGCACACACTGTCAAACATGATTTGGGGTTGTTCTACAGAATCTGTGCACCTTGCATAAACCCTGCATTCCCAAGAGTACTAGAGACACACATAAAGTCGTCTGTCTGACGCTGGGCCATACTTCTCCACATGACTGTATGTTGCAGTCATGTGTTACAGCATCAACCAGCTTCAGTTCGCTTTGACAGATCACACATTTTACACAAAGCCTGTTAATCATATTTTGGTGTTTATGAAATTGGGCTGCAGTGTTCACCAGGTCTGACATCCCACTCGCCAAAAACATGCACGTTAGGTAAATACATGATGCTAAATTGACTACAACAGAGAGAGGGCATGCATGGCTTTCTACCTGGTTTGCCTGACATGACATGACATGTCCAGTGTGATAAGATGAGATAAGCTCCTGCATCCCCCGCTTGACTCTGATCAGGAGGAAGCAGGTATGGCAAATTGACTGATGCGTGCTTAGGGGATTTTGTGTTAGTATGAATCTATAAAGGCCCATCATGTCTTATCTGATTGATAGACTCTAAGATGCTGTACTTTTCTGTATCCTGATAATCTACAGCATAATGTGAATATAATCACAAATAACTAGAATGAGTAGTAAACCTTCAGAGAATCCGTCTATATGACAAGTACAACCAGATCTCACAAAAATCTGTGAAATGCCCACGACCTCTCACTACTATTTTCCGTGGCACCAGCACGGAAATGATACAATTCTGTGTGAGCACCATGGATATTGTACCTATGCGAAGTCAATTGGGATCCGTTGTCATGATATATAGACGGATTATTACATTATTATTATGTACATATTATTCTTTATTATAGTGGTTAAGTTATGAGTTTTTGACGCGCAAGTTACTGTCAGTTTGTAAAAGCATGTTTTTAATGCTGTTTTAACAGTGTTTTAATGGTGTTTTGATGATTTTTAACACTATTTTGACAGCGAGTATTTAATCCATGTTTTCTAGTATTTAACGTAAATTCGAGTATTTAACCATGTTGTTTGCTGTCGCCATGACGACGGAGGTGGCGTAAGTGATGTGAAATTATTATTTGTAGCAAAAACCACAAGCGTTTCCTACTTCTAACCAATCATAAGTGGTGCTTTAACCTAACAAGACCTTAATCAGAGCATCGTCCAGCCACAAAATATCATTTTTAATTGCTTTTGAACCAGGAAGTGGAGACAGGCGATATTTAAATTCATTGTTCTCCCATTTCGTCAACCACAGGGAATTCCCTGGGCGTCCCCTCTACGTCATAGAGTGACGAGCGGAGATAGATGGATATGGGTGGATAAGGGGGGGGGGGCCTTCGCACTGTCATGTGTGTGTATATGTATGTAACTGAGTGGCTATATGTGTGTGTGTGTGTGTGTGTGTGGGTATATGTGTGCATGCGTGTGTACATGTCTTTGTGGCTATGTGTGTGTGTGGTGTGCGTGAGTGTGTATATGCCTAAGTAGCTATGTGTATGTATGTGTATGTGTGTGTGTGTGTGTGTGTGTGTGTGTGTGTGTGT